>NC_057812.1:220135332-220735332 GCF_018294505.1 Triticum aestivum | reverse complement strand
TGTAGGTCAGTACATTGAATGTACCGGCAAGATCACAATAAAAGAAACAGATGATAAACTATACTATATGCAGTATGGCTTTGTGGCTCTGTGTCTGAGTTTTGTTTGCGTAAAAGCTGATTTGTTTTCCCTACATCAAAGGAATAAATGAAGTCTGTACTATGGAGTTTTCTATCATGACATGGTTCCGCCAACCGATGTCTCATAGCCCAAAATCATCATAAGTTGCCCACAATTAAGTTATCAGTCCGGTGTTGAGAGTTCCGAGATAGATCCAAGTCCAGATGCTCAAATTGTCCGTAACCGGGGACACGGCTAATCGATTAGGTTTAAACCCTCTGCAGAGGTTTGTACACTTTACCCGCAAGATTCGATCCCTCTCTTTACGTTCTCGCACTTCAGGGTGTTTGAGAACAAGATGACCGAAACATGGTCTTCCGAAGAGTTCCTCTGACCACTGTCCGGTGCTCATCCAATCCTACCGTAGTTCTACATCTGCTAGCACCGTCCCAGCCAGAGTCACAACTAAGGTCAACCAAGCCAGAGCCCATAGTGACTTGCGGTTGCACAGGTAAGCTTCCGGGCATGAAGTATTCTTCCGTCTCTTTGAGTCTGGGTGAAGCTTTCCGCAAGATGTCATGGCGCTTCTCCATGCATCCCGGCCAACCACTGGTTTCTCCAGGGTGCCCGTCAACCATCCTTCACCCAGTAGTGTGTATTGAATTCTTGTCTCGAGTCTTGAAGTCTTGAGGCCTTGAAGATGCAGTCCTTGCAGATGTCATCATGGAGTTGTCATCATTGACGTAGAGTCCTCCTTCTTCACACCACTCTCGAGCACTCATACCAACCCCGTCTACTATAGCGTAGCATTAAAATAAATGACGTCCCGGGCTTAGTAATAGGGTGATGGGTTCCTACCTCATGCATACTACTCAACTACAAGAATTCAGTATCACTACTGGAGGGATTTGTTGCGAAGATGGCACTAGATGCAATAAAACACATAGGTATGAAAAACATGGTCAAAGTGAACTTGCCTGGTATGTTGATGAAGATATAAACGCTCTCGGAAACTTGATAAAACTATTCGTCACTCCGATGTAAATCTATATAGTCAAACATAGCATTCATATAAGCAAACATCCTAGCAAATAATTCTAACACTCATAATAAAACCAACAAATAAAAATGCAAATCAAGGGGCACCAATTAAAAACAAAGGAAAACCACACAACAAAACTTTTCTTAACAGAACCTAAGCATGGGTTTTGCTAACAAACAGAAGGGAAAACATCATGCAAACTAGGAGCAAAAAGAATCACATCAAAATCTATTATAGAACTCCTATTATGCCTAAAACAATCCTAGCAAGAAAAAAATTCTATTTATTGTAAATAAAAGTTCATGTTCTAAAACTACAGAAACTAATCTAAAATAAACTATGACATAGGTAAAATAAAATTATTTGCTAAATAAAACAATAGGAAAACAGTAGCTAGTTAAATAAGAACCACATGATTTTGATTAAAACTATTTTTTTATTAGAATCTAAAATGTCCAAATAAATTCCTACGGTTAGGCATGGTCAAAACAAAGTAGTGACAAAAAGAATCACTAAAATAAAAATAATCCTAACTCATTTTATAGCAGAATTACTAATCTGTCTAAAACTAAAATAAAACAATCTCTAATAATTTTAACATGACTAAACATATTTTCTACAGAAACTACAACAAATTTGCAAACCAACAAAAAAAGAATCAATTAAAAATATTAAGTAGATTAAAATATATGGATTTTACAAAACTGAAACTATTCTGTTAAAAACAGAAATGAAAAAATTAACTAAAAAGAAAAAATCGGGCGCTAATGGGCCTATCTAGCGCATCGGCGTAATATAACTAAAATACGCCCGCGGGATTAAATCGCTCTGGGCCGGTCTAACTAAACCTAAATAAAACCGGGTTTTTAGAAAAAAAAAACATACCCCTTCGCTACTTCTAATCTAACGCGTAGATCTTAGATCGGACGGTGGCGGGGATCTCCAGTGACTCACCGCGGTGGTCGACGGCGACGGCGGCTCGGGTGGTGACGGCGCGGTGGCTCCGGTGGTCGGGGACGACGGCGGAGGCCTCCGGTGGGTGCGGCGGAGCGAGTGGGGGCTCGGGGTCGAGTCGGGCGAGGTCGAGGTGGTCGGGGGTGGCCGGTGCGGCGACAATGGCGCGGCGGTGGCGGCGGGTCTCCGGCGACGAATCGCGGGCGAGGGGAGGGGTTAGGCGAGGGGGCGAGGGGCGGAACGGGGCGAGGGGTATATATAGGGGGGCACGACTTGGAGGAGGGGGCGATCGCGGGAGGGGATCGGGATGAGATCCCGGGGATCTCGGGATTCCGGCGAGCGGCGGCGGTTGGCGTTGCTTGTGCAAGGGGGAAGACGAAGGTGACGGGGTCCACCCGTCGGTGAGAGAGGGAGAGAGGGGAGTCGGGCGGGCGACCGGTGCGGAGGGATTTCGGGCGAGGGGTGGGGGGGCTCGGCTGGGCCGCCTCGGGCGTGGCTCGGGTGCGGCTGGGCCGGTCGGTCGGCGTGGATGGCTGGGCCGCCTCGGCGCTGGCTGGGCCGGTTGGCCTGGCTGGCGCCTGGGTCTATTTTTTTTTTCCTATTTTTTTTTTGAATTAGAGAGAGAGAGAAAAAAATATAATATATATTTATATAGGACATATATATATCAAAATGATCAGGGGAATATTCCCTACAATTTGAACATTTTTTCCAGGCGCAAAACTCAAACCTTAAAAAAACATTTTCTAAAAATCCCAAATAAAAATCAAATTTTGAATTCAAACTTTTTGGCAAGGTTTTTTCATCTGACATTTTTGGAGTGTCATGTTTACTCCTCTCATACTTTTTCTCAAGTATTTGTCAGGCATAGTTTTGAAATAAATTTCAACTGCCATTTTGAATTCAAATTCCCACAACTCAAAAATCTTCTGAAACACTTCAAATGCCACTCAATTTCAAAGAATATGCATAGATGCTTAGCTATAATTGTAAAACATTCCAAATGGGAAATTTGGGATGTTACACTTGTACGGTAATGTTGCTTGATTTTAGTGAACTGCACAAATGGAGACAAGACTTCCAATCTATATGTGCACGCAATATCCCATCGAGGTAAGATAAGGATATTTCACAACTGTTGGCCTGTATTTCCCAACTTTCATTAGAAAATTAATGTCATTGTTTAGTGCTATACTTGTGCAACCTAATTGACATGCCAAATCTTACATTGAAGGTGAAGCTTGTCTGTTATTGAACCAAGTGATGAAGGGGAAGAACAAGCGGAAGAAAAACAAGAATGAACTCCTGGTGCTGTAATGAAGCACTGGAACTGTGATGACACAAGTAATGATATAGTTTTGCATCTTAATTTATTGCTATGGCTGGAACGAGCAATTTTTTTGCCACTGATTTGATGCCACTCTTAATGTAATACGTAATTATCTCTACTTGTGCAAACAGGGATCTTCTTTGAAGATACCATATATTTTAGTGGAACTACACAAGAATATGTGGGAAACATTAATCTAATCGAGGAGTATATAGTAAGCATGGCCACCACGGTAGATAGCAACAGATGGTTTCGGAGAAGTGCTTCATCTGTATGCTCTACACAATAAGCCTCCTGACAAAGGTTGGTACTCGCCCACTGATTTCATCCATATGATTGAGCTTTGTCATCTCTATTGGTGTTGTGCTACTGTTTAGATACTGTCATCAAAAAGTGGTATTGTCCTTGAGAAGTGCTTCATCTGTGATGTTTTAAATATTTCCTTTCCTTTTTTCGAGCAAACACGGATGCTAGCATTTAGTTATCCTCTTGTCTTTGCACAATAGGATCATCCTTTCACTGAAGAAGAATATGGAGTACGTGAAGTGACTAGTTCCGATTATGCCAAGATGAAGAAGCCCTGTCTATCTTCTCATCAGAAGGAGCAGTTGAAGGATTGTTACATTACCCCCCACAAGACCAAACTAACTTCAGCTCAGAAGGACTAACAAATCTCCATTTTCTTGCTGTGATGCGCGAGTACAATGTTGTTCTAGGATTCTTTCCGGTGAGTTCCATTTTTCTAAAAGTGTGCTCTACATGGACCATGTAGATGCCTGTTTAAACTGTCAATTCATAGTACAGTTTGCTTTATACTAATCACGTTTTTGTATTTGTGCAAACAGGGGTGCTCAGCTTGATTTCAATGGGAACTGCACAAAATGTTCATGAATACATCGAATCATTCATTTCCACCACAAGAAAGGAGGTGCCGATAAGTTTAAGGCGTTGCAACATATAAGGGCGAAATCATACAAGCTACGCGCGAATTTGGTTGATTTTGGTGGAACTGCGTAAAAAGAACAGCTGGTTTATTTAGCACGAGGTGCCATGTCAATGTACGAACTGATGGCAAAACCTGCCCATTCCACAATCGTAGGCATTTGATATTTTGGAATGGGAAAACCTTGTCAAATTTTGCTCATTGATTTTAGCAAGAAGACATGTGTTTGATATTTTCGAATGGGGCGCCCTTTGCTGTCAACAGCGTCGATCCATTTTTTCTTTATTCTTTAGTTGTGAATTAAATATTGGCTCTGACATGTGAATCGCTGAGATGCATAATCATCGATTGTTTTGAATGTTCTCTATGAATTGCCAGGCCTGTGTGTTTGATTGCAATGTACAGGAACGCTAAAAAGCTGCTCAAACTCTTTGTACTCCTTCTGTTCCTTTTAACTTCGCACATTGTGAAAGTACATACTTTTTTCTGTAAGATTGGTCAAAGTAGAGATACTTTGACTCTAGACAAAACTTGTATGCAGACTAGAAAGGACCGGAGGGAGTACATGTGAAACTGCTGCAAACGAGGTGATCACCCTGGGAATAATACTAGTATGTATTGTTTTGCATGTTCATCCAATGCCAGTGATACAAGAATTCAAACTAATCGAAATAAATTCATTCATACACGGTCGGATTTCATATAAACATGCCATATTTCATTACATTTCATACATTCTTCAACTAAAAAGGGGTGCGCTGGAGGTATAATTAATTAACCGAAGCTACCCACCTGTGTCCGGCTGAGCCGAACAGAAGCTTCAGTGACTTAACTGCAGGTGCAGTTGCGCAACTCACATGTGGCCCAGATGCCTGTTGGGCCCACGTGTCAGTTAGCCAACTGCACCAGCAGTTAAGTAGAAGCAGCGTCCTTCTCCAACATAGCTCTCCAACTCCACATCGCCGCCAAGAAGCTAACCGGCCGTCAGTGGTCAACCCGCCTAGCTTGTCATAGCGATTAGGGCAACTAGGAGCCCAATGACCAGGATCCCCACATGACAAACATCTTTCTTCTTGTCATTCTTCTTCTTGAAGTTCGTGTGTTTCACATCCTTGTTCTTCCCATCAAACTTTGCTTTACCATCAAACTTGCCCTTGTTCTTGAACTTGTGGGGCTGGAAGTTCTGCTTCTGTACCAGATTGGCACTAGAGCCTCCCTCAATTCCTCGAGCACGTGTGTCCTTTGCTCTCGCCTTTTCTTCCACATCAAGAGTGCCAATGAGATCGACGAAGGAGGAAGCTTAGTGATGATACCTTTGGCAACAAACTTGTCCGGTAGCATACAAGTGAAGTGCTCAAGTTCTCTAGCAAACGACTGTATCTCATGAGCTTGCTCAATCACGGAGTGCTCTTCAATCATCCTGTAATCATAGAATTGCTCCATGATGTACAGCTCAGTGCCAGCAACCGAAGGGTAGCAGCGGTGGCCTTACTTGGACCTGAGCGGCGGCGACCTACCATGTTCTACTCTTCCTCGTTTCTGTGTGGTGACGCCTCGTTGGCAGCGGGGTGGGGCCTCAGTGGAGCCGGCGATGTCCTCCCCCTCATTGCCGGCGGGCAGCGCTTCGGTGGAGCAGGGGAAATCCTCCCACTCGTTGCCGGCGGGGTGGGGCCTCGGTGGAGCCGGCGGTGTCCTCTGCCTCGTTGTTGGTGCCACGGGGCCTCGGTGGAGCAGGGCCTCGTCGATGCCGGCGGAGTGGGGACTCGTCGGCGCCGGCATTGTCCTCTGCCTCGTCCTCGATCTCGCCAAACAGCGCCTCGCTCGGTTCATTGCCCTCTTTGTAGGCGGTTGCAGCCTCCGCCACCCGCATGCAGTACCGCCCGCGCTCGAGGCGGCCCTCGCGAGCGGAGCGGTACGAGTCGAGCAGCGCCTCCTACTCCGCCCGCTCCGCGGCGATCTGCTCCTCCACTTGCAGGTGCTCCTGGAGGAGATGGTGGTTGTAGGCAGCGTCGGCCTGCGCTTCCCGGAACTGCTCCTTATGCTTCTGCCTCACTGTGTCCATATATTGGGCACGGGCCTCACCGATGGTCATGCTGCAATGCACCGGCGAGGATGGCGCGGAGGAGGGGGTTGGCGCTGGATCGTCGACTACCATGTTCTCCATTAGGACGTCGTCGTCCTCCGGCTGCCTGCCGGCCAGCCAGTCGGCAGCAATGGCTGCCATCTCCTTGTGGTCTATCGTCCGCCCGTCCCGAAGAGCGCTGGAGCGCGAGGAAGCCATGGTGGGCAGTAGTGGTGTGGACAGGAGAATAGGAACGAATGCGGATGACTGCGGCTATGGCCGGCGCAACAGTTTATATAGAAATGGTGGGCGGCAGAGGGATGGATGTGTGGCGCCAGAGTAGCTGCCTTGGCAACTGCGTATCATTAATGTGGGCGGCAGAAGGATGGATGGATGACACTTGTGTCATTTGAAGGTGGAGCAATCGCATGCACCGGGAAGCGGGGCGGGCGGCGCTGACCATTTTGGGCGGAAAGCTAGCATGGGTGAGGGAGGCGGTCTGGGTGGGCCAGGGCAGTCAGACTCGTGCTTGGCAGTGGGTCGGTCCAGCAGCCAGACATGCTGGCTCGCTAGCTACCTCGCCGAGCTGAGCGGCAACAATCAGACGATGGACGTAGCTTTCGACCAGGAGACGGCGCCATTGTCCAAGCCGGTTCATGCCGTGTTCACCATAGAGCATGTGCGGCCGCACTTCGACACCCTAATGGCGAAAGAGCTACCAGCGTAGGAGGACATGTGCTGCAACCTCCGTCTCCTCAACGAGCACCGGTTAACAAGCGAACGACAATGCCATCGCAGACATGTGTCCCTACGATCCTGGCTTCCCGAATGAGTAGCAGGCGTTGTATCAGACCATCCGTAGGGCCCGCGAGGCCCTCTCCGTCGTCCTTCGAGTTGTTGTGCTCATCGTGGTGCCGCTGTCTCGTGTTGTCAACATGGTCAACGGACATGAGGATGAGGAGATGAGTTTACTTGGAGAGGATGACAGTGGGGACCCACCAGGGCCATAGCCGCATGTACGCAAGTGTCTCCTTATTAGTATATAAAACTATGATTTTTTTGCTTCCTCCTGGTTTCCTGACATCACGGTCCCACACCATTGTCAACCTATGTAGTCAATAAATGAGAGAATTGCACAAGAAGCGGCCGACAGCTGGGACCAAGCAGCTCGAGTAGTATTTGTGTTTTTAAGGTGTGAGCACCGCAGAGTTTTTCTTGAGCGATGTTTAGCCCAGGTATTATTTTTTCTCCTCTGAACAACAACGAAAACATTGCTGCAGCTATTAACTAGGCGGGTTGTGGCCCGTCTAGCCCAGGCCAGATATCCAGCCCAGATCTTGATTTTTTTCAAGCCAAAAATGGCTAGCCCAGCTATACTTTTTTTAGGAATACCCAGGCAAGGTCAAGTTGTTATTCTCCGCCCCGCTGGGCTGCAAATCTTTCCTAGGAGGGATGCATTAGGCTTAACAGGAAAATGGGCTTTAAGAAATAATAAATGGGATGTAATTATAAAAACTGGGCAGTAACTATAAAAAATGCACCAAACATATAATTACTTTATAAAATATTATTTTTGGATATCGAAAATTTTAATTTCATTAATTGTTGCGAGGGCAATGTCTCATTAGATTTTTACGTAATATAAATTTATATTGAAATTGTATTTAATATGACTAGAAATTTCGGGATAAAAATATTTCGGATCCCATCAAAATGTGGGAAATTGAACGGTTGGTTGAAATGGGCTGTACTTTTAACAAACTGTAAATGGGCTACAGGAAATTCCATTAGAATTCAGAAATTGGCTACACATTATTACAAATCTCAAATGGGCTATAAGTTCTCTGCCATACACTTGTGGCCTTACTAAGTTGACACGTCCCCTAAAAAAAGAGTTGACGCGTATGCAAGGCTTTGTGGACTTATAGTCAATACACGGTTCTAGCAGTAGTGGTCGCTGGATGTCCATCCAACGGATGCCATGCTTCTTCTTCAATTTCGGATATTCTAGCTTCACCCGCCCAAAAAATGATTCCTCCCCCTGACATCTGGGGCGCACCGTTTCGAAAGCTGACATGTGGGCCTACTAAGTTGACGCGTACCAAGGGCTTTGTCAACTTAGTCAATATAAACGATTCTAGCTGCAGTGAGCGTACGATGTCCATCCAACTACCGGCGTGCTTCTTCAACCTCTGGTCTTCTTGCTCCAGCCGCCCAAAGCAGCACCGGTCGTGCCGCCTTCTCCTGCCTCCCGTGGCCGGCTGTGCTGCCGCACAGGCCTCACCGCCCCCTACTACTCCCACCGCTGGCCAGGGCATCCCTCCACTCACCCACACCCCCTGTTATTCTGCGGCGACAGCAGCCTCACACCGCAGCCGAACTAGTGAACCCTCGTACTCCTCTCTGCGTGGGCATCCACTGCCGCGTCTTCCCCGGCTCCGCGTTGTCCCCTTCCTAGGCCTCGCCGTCGTCCACCGCCCTGGTGCTCTCGGTGCGGCGTGGTCAACGTAGTCAAGGAACGACTTCCATCGGAAGAGTACTGTACATGGAGAGACTGACAGCTGGGTCCACGGCAGCCACAAGGAAGTTCCTCCCTATTACGCAGAAAATAATTATTCCTCCACCTGACAGCAGGGACCCTCTGGACGGGCCACCATATTTGACAAAAAAAGTTTCCCCCTGACTGCTGGGACCCACCAGATGGGCCAACGTATTTCGTGAAAAAATGTTCCCCCCGCTGTCAACTCGGACCCACCGGAGGTGCCTCCTTATTACGCACAAAAAAATGAATACTCCCCCTGCTAGTTGGGACCCACCTTGGTGGGAGGATGACTTGTGGGCCTACTAAGTTGACGGGGACGGAGTGCTTTGTCAACTTAGTCAATATGAATGATTCTACCTCCAGTGACCGTATGATGTCCATCCAATAGCCGTAGTGCTTCTTCAACCTCTGGTGTTCTTGCTTCAGCCGCCCAAAGCAGCGCCGGTCGTGCCGCATGCTCCTGCCTCCCGTGGCCGGCCGTGCTGCCGCAGAGGCCTCACTTTTCTCGCCCCTACTATTCCCACCGCTAGCCAGGCCCTGCGGTGACGGTAGCCTCACACCACAGCCGAACCAGTGAACCCTCGTACTCCTCTCCGCGCGGGCTTCCACTTCCGCGTCTTCCCCGGCTCCGTGTCGTCCCCTTCCTAGGCCTTGCTGTCGTCCACTGCACTGGTGCTCTCGGCGCGGTGTGGTCGAGGAACGACTTCCATCGGAAAAGTACTGTACGTGGAGAGGCTGACAGGTGGGTCCAAGGCGGCCATAAGGAAGTGCCTCCTTATTACGCGCAAAATAATTATTCCTCCACCTGACAGCAAGGACCCACCGGACGGGCAACTATATTTCACGAAAAAAATGTTTCCCCCTGACTGTTGGGACCTACCAGCTACATCTTCGCACGCAAGGAAGTGTGTCCGGGCAAAAAAACGATTCGCCCCCTGACTGCTGGGACCCACCAGCTACATCTTCGCACGCAAGGAAGTGCCTGACAGTCGGGACCCACCTGGTCGAAGCGTACGTAGCGTTGTCATTCTGTTCGCGAACGTGTACGTACATACTGGTCAATGTAGAGGCGTGCATGTGTCGTAGTAGAGGCACGCACGTAGCATATACACGTACGTACAACGGGCCAGTGTGCAAGAAAGAAAATACGACCATGTACGTACATACGGGCAGGGTCTCGAACGCCTACTCACGCATACATGTGGCCAGGGCTCGTGTACATGGCTGGATTGGAACGGAGAAACTGCTCGTCTTCATGTTCCTGGGGAGCCAACCGGCTGGGTCGGAACGGAATGCGTCGTCGTGTTCATCAGGAGGGCTTGGACGGAACAGCCGATGGAAATGAGGCATGGCGTACCATAGAACTGAGGAAACAGCCTTGTGTTCGACTGGCCACGGTCGAAACAGGATCCTGTTCATCCGGAGGGGTCTGGCGTACCGCAAAACGGAGGAAACGGACCTCCTATGGTTGAAACGGGGGCCCTGTTGATCAGGAGGGGTGTGGCGTACCGGAAAATAGAGGAAACAGACTTGTGTTGGAGCGCTACGGTTGAATCAAGCGTCCTGTTCATCGGGGGGGGTGTGGCGTACCACAAAACGGGACTCCACGGGATACTGTTCATCTCCACCGTTGACCCCCTCCAGCCTCCACGGGCTACTGTTCATCCACCGTCGACCTCCTCCAGCCTCCACCTATGACTGTTCATCCACGGGCTCCTGTTCATCTAGCCTCCACCCCGCGCTACTCCACTGACTACTGTTCAACCAGCCCTCTTCATAGGCTCCTGTTCAACCACCCCTCCATGGGCTACTGTTCATCCAGCCCTCCACCGTCTACTGTTCATCCAGCCCTCCACGGGGTGGTCCTGTTCATCCAGCCCCAACCGGCTCGATCGATTGGGGTCCTGTTCATCCAGAGGCAACACCACGGGGTCCTGTTCATCCACCCCCACCGGGAACTGTTCATCCAAAGCCCCCAGCAACGCTCACTGCTCATCCAGAGGCAGCATCGACCGGCTTCAGTTAGCAGCAATAGCGAAGGAATCGCTCGATTGGGTTCAGTTAACAGCCATCGATCGCTCGCTCGGGTTCAGTAATGCGCAGCCTGCAGTGCAATCGCTCGGGTTCAGTTAGAGCCCAACGCCTCGCACCCACGCGCGTGCGTGTACAAGAGAAACGCGCACCGCTCGGCCCCGACCACCCACCGTAACCGAGAACACCCCGATATTTTCCTCGCTCTCGCTTCTACCATGGTTTTTTCCGTCGTGGACGGCCCAAAGAATGTCATGCAGCTGCGTCTCCGGCCCACCCAGGACGAAAAGCCCATTTTCTGTCATGATTTTTTGTCATAGAAGTAGGACCCCACCACATCTATGAGGATACCAGGTTTTGTCACAATTATTGTCATAGAAGTGTCATAAGTATGACAGAAAAAAAATTCGTTCGGCCCAAAATGTCACGGATGTGTCTTTTTTTGTAGTGTAGCCAACGCGTGGCCAAACTAGCCGGGCGGGAAGCTTGCGCAGTAAACAGCGGGGTAGCGTGGGGACAGGCTCAATGACGATATATTTGGCGCCTCTTCGAGCCCACGCGTGCGGTGTGGTGGTGTCAAGCATGCACTGGAATCCTCCGCTATGAACGCCATGAGAAGACGTGATGATTACAGGCCGGACGGCCCCCATTTATTACAGCGGCCATTTAACCTACCCTTGTGTCTCTTCAACTTTTCGATCGCGCCCCAACATTGCAACAAGCACACCCACCACGAGAAATTCTTAGAGGGTATCCTGCACGGCTCCAATGGCGCTCCGAGTGGCTGCCGATGACGAGCAGCAGTTCACCATACGTGCCGTGGTGGACACCCATAGAAGGTTCATGGACCTCTCGGTGGTGTACACCAATGACCCGGTATGGGTAGAGCACTCCATCCACATCATGGAGATGTTGCTTGTCGCGGAGAAGTACAAGGTGGTCGGGTTCGACCTCGAGTACACCCACACTCGTGCGGGTCTCGTCCCAAGGTCGTCGTCGCCCAGATGTGCGTGCGCCACCACGTCCTCGTCTACCACTACTGCCTGGCCACAAGGCCTTGTGAGCATTTCGCTAGGTTTGTCAATAGCCCCCACTACATGTTCGCTACGGTGGACATCACCAACGAAGTAAAGGCGCTCGAGAATTCGGGCATCGCCTGCCAGAATCTTGTCGACATCCAGGGCCAATACAAGATCTGGGGCAGCAAGGAGCATGAGAAGGACTCACTGGTTCACCTCGCCGAGGCCATCATCGAACCCTACTACAGAGACATGAAGGATTCGTGCAACAAGGACAAGCGTGCCTGACACTCGGTCTGGATGGAGAAACTCGACAAAGCTCACGTCGTGTACGCGACCAAGGAGGCGTACACGAGCTACAACATGTACAGGCGGATCATTGACATGAGGAAGTGTCTCCTTCCCCAAAACGGCCAGGGATCCAGCCGGAAGCAGAGCAACGGCAAGCGTCGTCGCAACAATAAGTAGATGATTAGATCCTCGTTTCTCCTACTTTAGTATGCATGTAGTTGCTTTCTTTGGTGTGTGGAAATGTTATGTGTGTAGTCACTTGTGTAATTGTATGCTTAATTTGGTTATGCAATGCTGTCATTTTAAGTATATATGTTGATGCTCTATAGACAGAGCGTAAATGTTGTGCGGACAAAGGAAATCACATAGCACACAAACTAAACTATGGAACCCGTCGGTGATGTTTTCATCAATCACTCACAATTGTATACCAGTAATAGTTTGCTCACAACACACACGGCTTGTTAGCAGTAATCGTCTGTGTTGTTATAAGTCTTCGCACATGTTTCCGATTATAGACCTGTTTGCCTCGTATCACACACATCTTGTTCATTTGAACCACTTCTGTTCTCATGTCTCAACGCAAACAATTCATCCAAGTGAACCGCATGTCGTATATCACACACACCTTTGATCTGGATGACCATTTCTTTTGTGTTGCCTAATCACAAATAGTTCATCCGAGTGAACCGTATATTGCACATCACACATAGCTTCATCTGGCTGCCCGTTTCTTTTGTTCCTCCTCATCGCAAATGGTTAACTGAACTGAACTGTATGCCCTCAATCGCACACGCAACTAAATCTGAACCGTGTTTGATGCATCCTCCATCGCAAACGTTTTGCACCTTTTTTGATGGTTTTTTTTACACCACCGTTTGCGATTATGGCATCGCACACAGTTTCGTCGAAGGGTCTCTGATCATAGTGTCGCGTTAGCAGCATCGTGCAGTAGTGGCCCTACTACACTGGTCATTTCTGATGCCCCAACTCTGCGGACCCCAACTGCAGCAAACAGTATGATGATGCCAGTTGACATAGCACCAGCTCTACGACGCAAAACCCCCATTCCAGCAAAGAGTACACCAAACACAGTTGCCAAATCCTTTTTGAACTAGAGAGATCCCCAATTGCAGCAAATAGGACCCCTGTTCCATTTCTTCCCAGTTTAGAAGACGAAGCATATATTGTTGTTAGGAACTTTGTGCGCATCTTTCCTTCATGGAAAGATCATACCACAGACACGGAACAATTTCCAGTCTTCCTCCGCAACTTACCTAAGTAATGTACTAATGTTATTCATGGTAATTACTGCATATGTTTCTGCCGACAGAAGACACAAGATTTCATTCTTTTAAATAGGCGAGGACCAAATTGGATTGTCAAGATGAGCAAGGGTTGGTTGCAATTTTCAACCACTCGTTGATGAAGTATCGTTCCTACCTGAGGCAAGCGCACTTCGATGGCAGGCCTCTAAACAAAATTTCTGTAAAGTCTCCGGTGCTACATTTATCAAACAGTGACTGGAATAATATTGTTACACATTGGTCTCGTCTGCGGCGTAAGGTACTGTCTATGATATCACATCACAATTTGAACTACTTTTCTGCATTTTCCTTAACATCTCACTTGTACGAAACTGCTAGCAGAAGAACATTCATTCTCAAGGGACCACAGAATCTCGCAACTATTCTGCACACTATATTGCTCTTGTGAGTACCTCTTGCCCTGTATGACCATACTTACTTTTATAGCTGTTTGATTATGTAGCATCACTGCACATGCTAGCCTCGTTATCATCCATTTGGTGGACATTATAAGATCCCTATGGACTCTTACATAAATTTAGAATTAACCCAATGCTTTCGAAGAGGTTTAGCTCTGCAGTCCTCTTGTAAGGACTGAATGTCGTCTATCATTGTACTCACATTAACAGCTACTCCCTCCGTCCCATAATATAGGAACATTTTGTACAGTACACCAGTGTTCAAAACACTCTTGTATTATGGGAAGATGGATTGGTTCATTGTGTAGCATTCTGCATCTTATCTCCCTCGCCAACCATTTACTAAAAAATATCAGATCTATATTTAATCTTACCAAAAAGTTGAATACACAATCAATGCCAGTGCAGAAGTGTAGCTCGTTGCTCTTGTTAGTACATTTTGTCCTGTAACACTTGTACTTCCAGGGATTGGTAGTTGATTATGTAGCATCAATCTGCATCTTATCTTCATTATCCTCTATCCCTTCGAGTATTATCATATCTATAATTACTCTCTACAAAATGTAGAGTATAGGCAATGCTTATGAAGAAGATTATGTACTGAAATTCTTGAGTTATCTTCCCTTGACATGGAGAAGGGCATTATAAAGCCGGTGTTAACTGTTAATGTAAGTCAGTCCTTCTAAAGCCTTTATCCTCAACTGCTGTTTAATTTGCTCATACTCCCTATCGTTAATTGTTGTTTAGTTTGTTATTTCTATCAAAATGCATGTTCGCAACAAACTGTTCCAAGTTTTACTTCTAAAACAAAGTTCCTTATTCATATCATGCACATTACTCAATACGCCCTATATGTATGCTTGTTTTTGTGGATCTATAATCCAGTGTGTGGTGAAGCAGCCCATGTTTGCACCTTATCATCTCCTGTTCTATCTTACTGATGTAGCTGATGATATGAAAAACATCCATGCACATTAACCAAAATAGATACAATGATTGTCTTTGCCCTTCATCTATGCTTGTTATGTTGACATGGTAATCCAGTCGTGTGGTGAAGCTCCCCGCATTATGAACAATGCCAAATTATGCTATTGATATGTTGAACTTACTCTTTATTTTCTAATTTGAAATTGGGTAGAATTGACATCACAATTATCATCTTTGTTTATACACATGCAAAACCTGTCATCTCTCTGCTTGTTTCAGGGTGATATGCCTGATGGCATGCACAAGTCTGCTGAAGGCTGTGAAACAAACCCAACATATATTGCAGCAAAGAAGGCAAAACATCTTGAAGATAGCAAGACAACCCTGAAGTCTTGTCTTGATGCAGTTTTCAAGTTACTTGAGACTAGCAGTCAGACAAGCTCACAGAATTCACTGTCTGAATCAATTCGACTTCTTCAATCCCAAGTTCTAGCAGAAAGGCATTATGCAACTCAACTTCGACTTGAAGTCCTATCTCTAAGAAAGATTGCGGAGAACACCAATGAGAACCTCATTGCTAAACAACTACACCTGGAAGCTATGACCGACATGCTAGGCCGATCTCATAGCCTTGCTCAGCAGCTTGTGCAGCAGTTCCCGTGCAAGGCCGACCATTCTTGAACTATCTTGCAAGTGGTCTCGGTTCAGTATTATTTTCTTACGCTGCAGTCGTGTCCAGTTTTTGTAATCTGCTTCTTCGTTGCGCTTTATGATCACTGGTGGCGACCTTCGATGCCCAGTGGATGTAATATACCATAAATCCTTTATTGTATTGTGTAGGTTTATTCTAAGTTACTATGTCGTAATATCTTTATTGTATAGAGTAGGTTTGTTCTTAATTCCTACTAGTTACTGCCATCATTCGCTATTTGAAAACAAATCTGATGTAGTCGACCGGGCCGAAACATTCGCCTCTAACGGGCCTGGTTTTTAGCGGGCCACAATTGGGACGGCCTGCAACTTTCTTGGGCCATAATGGCCATTGGGGCCTTCACACTTTGCGCCAGGCCCACAACTTACTCCTGCCTATATTCAGCTCAAATTTTAGTTGGGCCTTTTGTGGACCCAGCGCTAAGTTTGGCCCATGTAGCTTTGGGCCATTAACAGGCTGAATATTCTGCTGGCCTCTTACGACCCAGAAGAAACAATGGGCCTTTAGCAGCCCGAAATACATGTTGGGCCTCAATTTTCTCTGTTTGTCGATGGGCCTTCAGCAGGCTGAAGTGTAGACTGGGCCTTTTTGGCCCAGTTATATGACGGGTCGTTACCAGGCTGAAACATATCTCGGGCCTTAGTTGGCCCACTGATATCATGGGCCTTTAAGAGGCCGAAAGCTTAGTACAGGCATCAACGGGACTAATTATACGACACACCTTTAACAGGCCCAAAGTCACGTTGGGCTGAACTGTTGCCACCTTTATCATGGGTCGTTGATGTCACTTGAAGCTACGTTGGTATTTCCCCTAAGAGGAAGGGATGATGCAGCACATCGGCGATAGGTATTTCATTCACATATGAAACCAAGGTTATCGAACCAGCAGGAGAAACAAGCAACACAACGTAAACAACACCTGCATACAAATAACAACTTTTTGTAACCTGATGTGTTAAAGGGGTTGTCAATCCCTTCCGGGGTACGGCGCCTCAAGATAGGCAAACAGACGTGAGGTAAATTTGTAGTAGATTGATAGATCGAACGCCAAACGAATAAATAAGAATAAATTGCAGAAAAGTATTTTTGGGTTTTTGGATTAATAGATCTGAAAATAAAAGCAAATAAAAGTAGATCGCAAAGGCAACTAATATGAGAAAGAGACCTGGGGGCCGTAGGTTTCACTAGTGGCTTCTCTCGATAAAAATAGCAAAGTGATGGGTGAACAAATTAATGTTGGGCAATTGATAGAACTTCAAATACTCACGACGATATCCAGGCAATGGTCATTACATAGGCATCACGTCCAAGATTAGTAGACCGACTCTTGCCTGCATCTACTACTATTACTCCACACATCGACCGCTATCCAGCATGCATCTAGTGTATTAAGTTCATGCTGAAACGGAATAATATAATAAGAACTATGACATGATGTAGACAAGATCTATCTATGTAGAGATAGACCCCATCATTTTATCCTTAGTATTAACGATACATACGTGTCGGTTCCCCTTCTATCACTGGGATCAAGCACCGTAAAATCGAACCCACTACAAAGCACCTCTTCCCATTGCAAGATAAATATATCAAGTTGGCCAAACAAAACCCAAATATCGGAGAAGAAATATTAGGCTATAAGCAATCATGCATAAAAGAGATCAAAGAAACTCAAATACTTTCGTGGATATAAAAAGATAGATCTGATCATAAACTCAAAGTTCATCCATCCCAACAAACACACCGCAAAAGAGTTACATCATATGGATCTCCAAGAGACCATTGTATTGAGAATAAAGAGAGAGAGAGGAAGCCATCTAGATACTAACTACGGACCTGAAGGTATACAAAGAACTACTCACGCATCATCGAAGAGGCACCAATGGAGGTGGTGAACCCCATCTGAGATGGTGTCTAGATTGGATCTGGTGGTTCTGGACTCTGCGGAGGCTGGATGAATATTTCGTCGACTCCCCTAGGGTTCTGGAAATATTGGGGTATTTATAGAGCAAAGAGGCGGTCCGAGGGGCACCCGAGGTGGGCACAACTAACCAGGGCGCGCCTGGGCCTCCTGGCGCGCCCTGGTGGGTTGTGCCTTCCTCAGGGCACTCCCCCAGGCGCAGCCAGGGCCTGTTGTGTTCCTTTTGGCCCATAAAATTCTCCATAAAGTTTCGTGGCATTTGGACTCCGTTTGATATTGATTTTCTGCGATGGAAAAAACATGGAAAAAACAGCAACTGGCACTTGGCACTATGTCAATAGGTTAGTGCCAAAAAATGATATAAAATGACTATAAAATGATTATAAAACATCCAAGATTGATAATATAACAACATGGAACAATAAAAAATTATAGATACGTTGGAGACGTATCAGCATCCCTAAGCTTAGCTCCTACTCGTCCTCGAGTAGGGAAGTGATAAAAACAGAATTTTTGATGTGGAATGCTGCATAACATGTCATATCACATTTCTTTCTTTATAGCATGGACATTTGGACTTTTATATTGTTCAAAGCAATAGTCTAGTTTTGACCTAATAATTTAAATACTCAAGCATATCAACAAGCAACCATGTCTTTCAAAATATCAACGCTAAAATAAGCTATCCGAAGCCCATCATGCTCAACCATTGATCCATTCATGAAACACACTCGCATATCAGCTATGTCCAATACTCAATACGATTATATTTCCTCCTAGTTGGTGCTTTTATAATAGAAGATGGAGACTCAAATTCAAAATAAAAATTGCATAAAGTAAAAGAAAGGCCCTTCGCAGAGGGATGTAGGGATTTGTAGAGGTGCTAGAGCTCGAAGCGAAAAACTTAGAGATAAAAACATTTCGCGAGGTGTATCCATCCCACCAACGAAAATGATTTAGAGTTCCCAATACTTTCCATGCTTATATATCATAGGCGGTTCCCAAACAGAAAATAAAGTTTATTCATTTTTACACCATACTTTCACTTTCCATGGCTAGTTGTATCCACGGTTGCCCTCCATACCAACACTTTCCAAGGAATTTATTATTTGACAACATAAAGTAAATTCATGTTTTGATTTCGGGACTGGGCATCCCTAATACCTTTGCCTTACTCTCGTGCAATGACAAGTGAATAAACACTCATCTTGAGAATAACACATCTAGCATGGAAAATATTAGCCACCCCTCACCGCTCCGCGAGCGAAACAAACACACAAAAGAGAAGTTTATTTTTGAAAATTAGAGATGGCACATGCAAATTTGCTTAGGACGGCAAAAGAATACCGCATATAGGTAGATATAGTGGACTCATGTGGCAAAATTGATTTAAAGGTTTTTGGATGCACAAGTAGAGATCATACTTAGTGCAAAATGAAGTCTAGCAAAAGATTAGGAAGCGACCAACCAAGAAACGAATAATCTCATAAGCGAGCATTAAGCATAACTAACACCGAATAATGCACCACAAGTAGGATATAATTTCATTGCATAACTATTGACTTTTGTGCTTGCATAGGGAATCACAAACCTTAACACAAATATTCTTAATAAAGCATAATTACTCATCAAGATGACTCACATATCACATCATCATATCTCAAAACTATTACTAAGAATCAAGTATATTTTGTACAATGATCTTCATGAAAGTTTTTATTATATCCTTCTTGGATATCTATCACTTTGGGACTAATTTTTATATGTTTCTTTCGACAAGCTCAAACAAATATAAGTGAAGATCATGAGCATAATATTTCTTTCTCTCAAATTAATTTAGGGGGTGTTTGTTTCCAGGGAATTTTTTGTGTAGGAACTAGAAAAAGTCCCTCTTAGAGACTTTTTTACCAAACGGGAGGGACTTTTTAGGGACTAAACTAGGCATTTGGGACTAAATGAAGAAAACTCTCAAGGAGAGTCTTTTTGGGACTTTTTGGGACTTTTCCAACAATGCCCCTCCATGCACCCATTGGCCCGCCACCCCATGGTGTTGTTTGATTGTTATTTTTCTATATATTAGGGGCAACATGGTCATTTAATAACCTCTAGGAAGGGACTAGGGACTTTTTAGTCTCTGGAAACAAACAGGGAGGGACTTTTTAGGGACTAGGGACTTTTTAGTTGGGACTAGAAAAAGTCCTAGGACTAGAGAACCAAACACCACCTTAAGTGAAGCAAGAGAGAATTTCTTGAAAATTTTACTAACTCTCAAATAAATAAAAGTGAAGCAAAAGAGCATTTCTTCAAAAATACTAAGCACACCATGCTCAAAAAGATATAAGTGAAGTACTAGAGCAAGTCCCTGGCTCATAAAAATTTAAGTGAAGCATAGAGAGCAATTCTAACAAGTCATGACATAATTTTGGCTCTCTCAAATAGGTGTTTCCAGCAAGGGATCCAGACTAAAAACAAAAAATAAAACAAGCAAAGACTCATATCATACAAGATGCTTCAAGCAAAACACATAGTATGTGATGAATAAAAATATAGGTTCAACTAAAATACCGATGGTCGTTAGAAGAAAGAGGGGATGCCACTCGGGGGCATCCCCAAGCGTAGTTGGTTGCTCATTTTTGGATAATAGCTTGGGATGCCGGGGCATCCCCAAGCTTAGGCTCTTCTACTCCTTATTTCTTCATCCATCGTAAGATAACCCAAAACTTGAAAACTTCAATCACACAAAACTCAACAAAATCTTCGCGAGATCCGTTAGTATAAGAATAATAAATCACTACTATAAGTGTTGTATCAAACCAATTCATATTTTTTTCTTGCATTATATCTATTGTATTCCAACTTTTCTACGGCAAAAACTAATCAAAGAAAACCATAGAGCCATCAAAATAAGCACACAACACAAAGAAAACAGAATCTGTCAAAACAGAACAGACTGTAGCAACATGACCATTTCGAATACTTCTGTAACTCCAAACATTCTGAAAAATTAGGACGACCTGAGAAATTTGTATATTGATCTACTGCAATTGGAATGGGTATTTTATTGCTCTCTGGTAAAAAACAAAAATTAATTTTGTGAGCATAAAAGTTTCTGTTTTTTCCAGCAAGATCAAACAACTATCACCCAAGAAGATCCTAAAGGCTTTCCTTGGCACAAACACTAACTAAAACATAAATAACACAATCATAACATTGGCATAATTGTGCTAACACTTAAAAACAGAAAGCAAAAAGCAAAAATAAATTTTATTCATTGGGTTGCCTCCCAACAAGCGCTATAGTTTTACGCCCTTAGCTAGGCATAAAGCAAGGATCTAAGTTTTGTCATCTTTGGTTCGAGATCCATAAGATGCCCTCATGATTGATTCATATGGTGGCCTAATTATTGTTCTAGGAAAGTGTTCCATACCCTTCCTCAAAGGAAATTGGAACTTAATATTGCCTTCTTTCATATCAATCACGGCACCGATGGTGCGTAAAAACGGTCTACCAAGAATAATTGGACAGGACGGATTGCAATCAATATCAAGAACAATAAAATCTATGGGCACATAATTCCTATTTGCAATAATAAGAACATCATTAATTCTTCACATAGGCTTTTTAATAGTAGAATCTGCAAAGTGCAAATTCAAATAACACGGTTCAAGATCGATAAGACTAAGCACATCGCATAAAGATTTCGGAACAGAAGAAACACTAGCACCCAAGTCACACAAAGCAAAACACTCATAATTTTTAATCTTGACTTTGATAGCAGGTTCCCACTCATCATGCAATTTTCTAGGAATTGAAACTTCTAATTCCAACTTTTCTTCAAAAGCTTTCATCATAGCATCAACAATATGTTTAGTAAAAGCTTTATTTTGTTCATAAGCATGGGGTGAATTTATCATGGATTTGCAACAAATAAATGCAATCAATCAAAGAGCAACTATCATAATTAAAGTCTTTGTAATCCAAAAGAGTGGGTACATCACTAGCTAAAGTTTTGACCTCTTCAAACCCACTTTATCAATTTTCTCAACAAGATTTTAACCCTCTGAATCATTGGGACGCCTTCTACCTAAAGTTGACTCTTCTCCAGTCCCTTTTTCATCAATATTAATTTTACTAAACAAGGAATCAATAGAAGAAACACTAATCATTTTAATATCTTCATCACTTTTATCCTCTAGTGAGATTGGTTTAGCGGCCATTTGATTAACTAGAGTAGCTTGTGCATTAGATATTTTTCCTAGCAAACTTTCAGCAAAAGCATACTTAGATCAGAGATTGCAAACTTCTCTACTAATATAACCAAGTTGTTTTGTTATAGCATCAAGCACAACGGAGTGTTCCTTAAGTTCTTCGGTAAAATAATTACTATACTCAAATTGTGTAGTCATATATTCCTTAGTACTTTTCACAATTTCAAGTAAAATATTGGGGTAAGGAACATCATAATATTTTCTTTGAGGAATCATGATTACGCAAACAAGAATGCACACAAAAACAGATCCGGCAAGAAAACGGCGAACGAAAAAGAGAGGCGAGAAAAACGGCAAATTTTTGTGAAGTGTGGGAGAGGAAAATGATAGGCAAATGGCAAATAATGTAAATTGCGAGGAGATGAGATTTGTGATTAGGAACCTGGTATATGTTGAAGATCCTCCCAGGCAATGGCGCCAGAAATGGCGTGTTGATGGGAGGCTATCTTGACTTGATTCTCCCCGGCAACGGCGCCAGAAATTCCTTTTGATGTCGCTTGAAGCTACGTCGGTATTTCCCCAAAGAGGAAGGGACGATGCAGCACAGTGATGACCCACAAGTGTAGGGGATCTATCATAGCTTTTTCGATAAGTAAGAGTGTCGAACCCAATGAGGAGCAGAAGGAAATGATAAGCGGTTTTCAGCAAGGTATTCTCTGCAAGCACTGAAATTATCGGTAACAGATAGTTTTGTGATAATGTAATTTCTAACGGGTAACAAGTAATAAAAGTAAATAAGGTGCAGCAAAATGGCCCAATCCTTTTTGTAGCAAAGGACAAGCCTGGACAAACTCGTATATAAAGGAAAGAGCTCCCGAGGACACATGGGAATTATCGTCAAGCTAGTTTTCATCACGCTCATATGATTCGCGTTCGGTACTTTGATAATTTGATATGTGGGTGGACTGGTGCTTGGGTACTGCCCTTACTTGGACAAGCATCCCACTTATGATTAACCCCTATTGCAAGCATTCGCAACTACAACAGAAGTATTAAGGTAAACCTAACCATAGCATGAAACATATGGATCCAAATCAGCCCCTTACGAAGCAACACATAAACTAGGGTTTAAGCTTTTGTCACTCTAGCAAACCATCATCTACTTATTACTTCCCAATGCCTCCCTCTAGGCCCAAACAATGGTGAAGTTTCATGTAGTCGAAGTTCACATGACACCACTAGAGGGATGACAACATACATCTCATCAAAATATCGAACGAATACCAAATTCACATGACTACTTATAGCAAGACTTCTCCCATGTCCCCAGGAACAAACGTAACTACTCACAAAGCATATTCATGTTCATAATCAGAGGGGTATTAATATGCATAATGGATTTGAACATATGATCTTCCACCAAGTAAACCAACTAGCATCAACTACAAGGAGTAATCAACACTACTAGCAACCCACAGGTACCAATCTGAGGTTTGGATACAAAGATTGGATACAAGAGATGAACTAGGGTTTGAGATGAGATGGTGCTGGTGAAGATGTTGATGGAGATTGACCCCCTCCCGATGATAGGATCGTTGGTGATGACGATGGTTATGATTTACCCCTCCCGGAGGGAAGTTTCCCCGGCAGAACAACTCTGCAGGAGCCCTAGATTGGTTCCGCCAAGGTCCCGCCTCGTGGCGGCGGAGTTTCTTTCTGAAAGCTTTCTCTGTTTTTTCCTCGACGAAAGACTCCATATAGCCAAAGATGGGCATCAGAGGGCCACCAGGGGGCCCATGAGGCAGGGGGCATGCCCCCACCCTCGTGGCCAGGGTGTGGGCCCCCTCTAGTACTTTCTTCGCTCAATATTTTTTTATTAATTCGAAAAATGACTTCCGTGAAGTTTCAGAACTTTTGGAGCTGTGCAGAATAGGTCTCTAATATTTGCTCCTTTTCCAGCCTAGAATTCCAGCTGCCGGCATTCCCCCTCTTCATGTAAACCTTGTAAAATAAGAGAGAATAGGCATAAGTATTGTGACATAATGTGTAATAACAGCCCACAATGCAATAAATATTGATATAAAAGCATGATGCAAAATGGACGTATCGACTCCCCCAAGCTTAGACCTCGCTTGTCCTCAAGCGAAAGCCGAAATTTAAAAATATGTCCACATGTTTGGAGATGGAGGTGTCGATTAAAATAAAATACAGACATGAGGGCATCATGATCATTCTTAGAACAACAACATATATATATATACATATATATATATATTGTCATATGATCTCTTATGCTAAAGTAACAATTCAATCACATACTCAAGTATGAATCAGAAACTTCATTGAAAAACTAACAAACTATAATCTCAGTTATTGAAGCAATTGCAATTTATCATAACATAGGGAAGAGTCAATATAAGAGCTTTTCAGAAAGTCCACATACTCAACTATCATTTAGTCTTTCATAATTGCTAACACTCACGCAATACTTATGGGCATGGAGTTTTAATCGGACAAAGAGAAAGATAGGGGCTTTATAGTGTTGCCTTCCAATTTTTTACCTCAAGGGGTAATGTCAACAATAATAGTTCATGAAAACTCACATCCAATTAGCTATATATATCTGGATCTTTCCATCACATTGTGCTTCCCAAAGGATAATGTAAAAAGGAAAGGTAAAGACCACCGTGACTCTTTGCATGAAGTAAAAGACAAGAATAAAAGATAGGCCCTTCGCAGAGGGAAGCAGAGGTTGTCATGTGCTTTTATGGTTGGATGCACAAAGTCTTAATGCAAAAGAACGTCACTTTATATTGCCACTTGTGATATGGACCTTTATTATGCAGTCCGTCGCTTTTATTTCTTCCATATCACAAGATCGTAAAAAGCTTATTTTCTCTGCACTAATAAATCATACATATTTAGAGAGCAATTTTTATTTCTTGCAACGATGACAACTTACTTGAAGGATCTTACTCAATCCATAGGTAGATATGGTGGACTCTCATGGCAAAACTGGGTTTAAGGACATTTGGAAGCACAAGTAGTATCTCTACTTGGTGCAAAGAATTTGGCTAACATGAGAGGGAAAGGCTAGCTCAACATGTTGGATGATCCAGACAATCTAATTTATCTCAAATGTAAGAAAACATAACCCATTACGTTATCTTCCTTGTCCTACATCAACTCTTTAGCATGTCATATTTTAATGAGTGCTCACAATCATAAAAGATGTCCAAGATAGTATATTTATATGTGAAAACCTCTCTTTCTTTATTACTTACTATTAATTGGAACGATGACCAAAACTATGCTTGTCAACTCTCAACAACTTTTATTCATCACACTCTTTATATGTGAAGTCATTACTCTCCATAAGATCCATATGATCTCTTTAGTTCTTTTTATTCTTTTTCTTTTATTTTATTCCCTCAAGATCATAGCAAGATAAACAAGCCCTTGACTCAACACTAATCTTTATTATATTTAGCTCACGGACTCGATTACATAGAAGGATCATAAAGCAAAACTCAAAACTAAATCATACTAAAACTTTATTCTACTAGATCAAGATATAACCAAAAGGATCAAACTAAGAAAAATGGTAAAGATAAAAGTGATGGTGACACGATACCGGGGCACTCCCTCAAGCTTGGCAGTTGCCAAGGGGAGTGCCCATACCCATGTGTTTATGTATCCTTCCTCGGAGGTGGTGATGATGGAGTTGTTGATGATGTGTGCTTCTTCCTTAATTTGCGCTTGAGGATATAATTTTTCTCCCTTACGTCCTCGATCTCCCTCTCAAGGCTTAATACCTTTTTGCATAGTTCTTGTTTGTTCTCCTGCAGGAGGCGAAAAGGGATAAACTCGATCTTAGGTTTCTTTGCTCGGTCGGTGAGGCTTGACTTTTTGAACTCCACATGCATGTCCCCAGGTTGAGGTAGTGGGACTTCATCTTCATCTGAGCTCTTCTCCTCCTTTCCCCTAGGCTCATAGTCTTCTTCTTCCTCTGTGGTCCAACCACAATGCTGCAAGTCCCCATAGGCCTTATGATCTGCAAGGTAATCAGCCACATAGCTTTCTCCCTATGAATCTTCAGATGACATATTGCTCTAATCTGCAGCAGAAATAGCTCGAAACAAAAACAGAGGATATTTGCATGGTACGATTGTCAAAACCTTCGGGAGATTATATAATGATTTTTTCCCGAACAAAAGAAGTATCGTGCAAGAAAACAGAGTCAGGAGAGCACACAAGGTGCCCATGTGGCAGGGGCGTGCCTAAGGGGGTAGGGCGCGCCCTCCACCCTTGTGGAAGCCTCGTGTCCTTTCCGGACTACTTCTTATTTTCCTATTTTCTTAAATATTCCAAAATGGAGAAAAATTGCCGTTAGAACTGTTTTGGAGTCGGTTTACTTACCATACCACGTACCTATTCCTTTTCGGAGTCTGAAACGTTCTGGAAAGTGTACCTTGTATATTCCTCCGGGGTTACGGTTTCAATAACATTAGTTTCAACATTTACAGGATTACCTGAGATATAATGTTTAATTCTTTGACCATTCACCACCCTCGGATTTGTGCCTTCGAAGTTGTTGATTTTTATGGCACCAGAACGATAGACCTCCTCGATGATGTAAGGACCTTCCCGTTTTGAGAGGAGTTTGCCTGCAAAAAATCTTAAACGGGAGTTGTATAACAATACATAATCACCTACAATAAACTCACATTTTTGTATCCTTTTGTCATGCCATCTTTTAACTTTTTCTTTAAACAGTTTGGCATTCTCATAAGCCCGGGTTCTCCATTCATCAAGTGAGCTAATGTCATATAACCTCTTCTCACCGGCAAGTTTGAAGTCATAGTTGAGCTCTTTAATGGCCCAATATGCCTTATGTTCTAGTTCAAGAGGTAAGTGACAAGCTTTACCATAAATCTTCTTATACGGAGACATACCCATAGGATTTTTGTATGCAGTTCTATAAGCCCATAATGCATCATCAGGATTCTTGGACCAATTCTTCCTAGATCTATTAACAGTCTTATGCAAAATTAGTTTAAGCTCTCTATTTGTCAGTTCTACTTGACCACTAGACTGTGGATGATAAGGAGATGCAATTCTATGGCTAACATCATACTTAGCAAGCATTTTACGAAAAGCGCCATGAATAAAATGTGAACCACCATCAACCATTAAATATCTAGGGACTCCAAACCTTGGAAAAATAACTTCTTTAAGCATCTTAATAGAGGTGTTATGATCGACACTACTAGTTGGAATAGCTTCTACCCACTTAGTAACGTAATCAACAACAACTAAAATATGTGTATACCCATTAGAGGAAGGAAATGGTCCCATATAATTAAAGACCCAAACATCAAATGGTTCAATAACAAGTGAATAATTCATAGGCATTTCTTGACTTCTACTAATATTACCAATTCTTTGACATTCATCACAAGACAAAACAAACTTACAGGCATCCTTGAAGAGAGTAGGCCAATAAAAACCGGATTGCAACACCTTATGTGTAGTTCTATCCCCAGCATGGTGTCCTCCATAAGCTTCGGAGTGACACTTGCGTAGGATCTGTTCATGTTCATGCTCAGGTAGAACAACGTCTAATAACACCATCTACTCCTTTATAAAGATGTGGGTCATCCCAGAAGTAATGTCTTAAATAATAGAAGAACTTTTTCTTTCGCCGGTATGTGAAACTAGGTGGTATAAATTTAGCAACAATATAATTAGCATAATCAGCATACCATGGAGCAGTACGAGAAGCATTTATGATAGCTAATTGTTCATCAGGAAAGCTATCATCAATAGGTAGTGGGTCATCAAGAACATTCTCTAACCTGGACAAGTTGTCTGCAACGGGGTTCTCAGCTCCCTTTCTATCAATAATATGAAAATCAAATTCTTGTAGAAGGAGAACCCATCTAATAAGTCTAGGTTTAGCATCTTTCTTTTCCATAAGATATTTAATAGCAGCATGATCAGTGTGAACATTTACTTTAGAATCAACAATGTAAGATCTGAACTTATCACAAGCAAACACAACTGCTAAAAATTCTTTTTCAGTAGTAGCATAATTTCTTTGAGCACTGTCTAGAGTTTTGCTAGCATATTGAATAACATTTAATTTCTTATCAACTCTTTGTCCTAGAACAACCCCTACAACATAATCACTAGCATCACACATGATTTCAAATGGTAAATTCCAATCAGGAGGCTGAACAATAGGTGCAGAAATCAAAGCTTTCTTAAGTATTTCAAATGCGTCTACACAATCATCTTCAAAGACAAAAGGAACATCTTTTTGTAAGAGATTAGTCAGAGGCCGAGAGATTTTAGAGAAGTCCTTAATGAAGCTCCTATAAAAACTGGCAGGACCAAGGAAACTTCTTATACCTTTAATGTCCTTAGGACACGACATCTTTTCAATAGCATCAACTTTAGCTTTATCAACTTCAATACCTCTTTCAGAAATTTTATGCCCCAAGACAATACCTTCATTAACCATAAAGTGGCACTTCTCCCAATTCAAGACAAGATTAGTTTCTTCACATCTCTGCAAAACTCGATCAAGATTACTTAAGCAATCATCAAAAGAAGTTCCGTAAATGGAGAAATCATCCATGAAAACCTCTGAAAGGATCGATATGGTTGACTAGAGGGGGGTGAATAGGCAACTAACAATTTTTAGCTTTTCTTTAACAATTTAAACTTTGCATCAAAGTAGGTTGCCTAGATATGCAACTAGGTGAGCAACCTATATGATGCAACAAGGATAGAAACACAAGCAAGCAAGAGATATAACACAAATAAGCTTGCACAAGTAAAGGCACGAGATAACCAAGAGTGGAGCCGATGGAGACGAGGATGTGTTACCGAAGTTCCTTCCCTTTAAGGGGAAGTACGTCTCCGTTGGAGCGGTGTGGAGGCACAATGCTCCCGAAGAAGCCACTAGGGCCACCGTATTCTCCTCACGCCCTCACACAATGTGAGATGCCGTGATTCCACTATTGGTGCCCTTGGAGGCGGCAACCGAACCTTTACAAACAAGGTTGGGGCAATCTCCACAACTCAATTGGAGGCTCCCAAAGACACCACGAAGCTTCACCACAATGGACTATGGCTCCGCGGTGACCTCAACCGTCTAGGATGCTCAAACACCCAAGAGTAACAAGATCCGCAAGGGATTAGTGGGGGAATCAAATTTCTCTTGGTGGAAGTGTGGATCGAGGCCTTCTCAACCACTCCCGAGCAAATCAACAAGTTTGATTGGCTGGGGAGTGAGATCGGGCGAAAATGGAGCTTAGAGCAACAATGCAGCTTAGGGTTGGAAGAGTTAAGTCAACGGGGAAGAAGGGGACCCCTTTTATAGTGAGGGACAAAGATCCAACCGTTATCCACCTACCAGCCCACGGCCAGCGGTACTATCGCACCAGGCCAGCGGTACTACCGCAGGGCCACGCGGTACTTCCGCTTGCTGCCAAGCGGTACTACCGCAAGGTCACGCGGTACAACCGTGCAGGCCCGCGGTACTACCACTGCACCAGCAACAGCTAGGGCAGACCTGTAGCACAAGTGCTGAGGGCAGTACTTCCGCGAGCGCGGTACTACCGCTCCCCCTTGTGGTACTACCGCAAGGCAGGAACCCCCTAGCCTGGGAAGAGTGTGCATAAGGAAACATCCGTGCCTACTTCCGCTGAAAAACGGAAGAAGCAAAAACCCGACACAGTACTACCGCAGAGGGGCCGTACTACCGCCTGACAGCTGAGCACGGTACTACCGCGGAAGGGATGTGGTACTACTGTGGTAGGCGCGGATGTAAAAAATTACATCCGCCCCTACTACCGCGAGGGAGTGGTACTAGCCTGGTGGGCCACGGTAGTGCAGCTCCAGAGGAGCGGTACTACCGCTGGAGCCTACGGTACTACCGCTCACCTAGGAGCAGTACTACCGCGGGCCAACACAGCAGCCAGAAATAAGGTGACGAGATAACAACGGAGGAATCTCCAAGGTGCAAGGGAAAGGAGGGGACTAGGAAGAAACGTGTACGTGATGATTCCACCCAAACCTTTCCGACGCGGACCCCTCTTAATAGTACGGCTTTCCTACGACTCAAATCCACCAAAAAGAAACATAGAAAAGACGTCGTCTTCAACAGTCTTCGAGGGGCACCCAACCGTCTTGTGCCTAGCGATGAAACGTCTGGGATACTCAAGGCACACGATTAGTCCGCAAACGCATTGTCATCAATCACCAAAACACCTTAGGGATAAATATGCCCTTACAACCTCAACAATCTTTTCACAAAAGTCAGAGAATATAGTAGTCATACATCTTTGAAAAGTAGCAGGTGCATTGCATAGACCAACATGCATACGTCTATAAGAAAAGGTATCGAAAGGGCAAGTAAAAGTTGTCTTTTCTTGATCCTCTTTTGAGACAGGTATTTGAGAGAAACCAGAATAACCATCTAGAAAGCAAAGATGTGTGTGTTTGGATAATATTTCTAGCATTTGATCAATAAAAGGTAAATGGTAGTGATCCTTTTTAGTAGCTTTATTTAATTTGCGGAAATCAATTACCATTCTATAACCTGTAACAATTCTTTGCGGGATCAATTCATCTTTATCATTAGGAACAACAGTAATACCTCCCTTCTTAGGGACACAATGGACAGGGCTTACCCACTGACTTTCAGCAACGGATAAATTATACCTGCCTCCAGAAGCTTTAGTATTTCTTTTCTTACCACTTCTTTCATCTTAGGATTTAATCATCGTTGGTGATCAACAACCGGTTTCGCGTCTTTCTCCAATTTTATTTTGTGCTGGCATAGAGTGGGACTAATGCCCTTAAGATCATCAAGAGTATATGCAATAGCAGCACGGTGCTTCTTCAAAGTTTTCAATAATTTATTTTCTTCATGCTTTGAAAGGTTAGCACTAACAGGATATATCTCTTTCTCATCAAAATAAGCATATTTAAGAGTATCAGGTAAAGGTTTAGGCTCAAACACGGGATCACCCTTGGGTGGAGGAGGATCCCCTAGAATTTCAGCAAGCAAGTTGTGTTTCAAAATAGGTCCCTGTTTAAAGAATACTTCATCCATTTCCCTTCTTTCATTCATAAACATATCATTTTCATGGTCTAGCAAATATTGTTCTAAAGGATCACTAGGAGGCACAACAATAGAAGCAAGACCAATAATTTCATCTTTACTAGGCAATTCTTTATCATGGGTTTGTCTACGAAATTTAGCAAAATTAAATTCATGAGACATATCCCCTAAACCAACAGAAACAATATCCTTATTGTAGTCTATCTTAGCATTAACAGTATTCAAGAAGGGTCTACCAAATATAATGGGACAAAAGTCATCTTGTGGGGAACCAAGAACAAGAAAATCAGCAGGATATTTAACTTTCCCACACAATACTTCAACATCTCTAACAATCCCAACTGGTGAAATAGTATCTCTATTGGCAAGCTTAATTGTAACATCAATTTCCTCTATCTCAGCAGGTGCAATATCACATACGGAATGAGGTATTGCACTTGCACTAGCACCCATATCACATAAGCCATGGTAGCAATGATCTCCTATTTTAACAGAAATAACAGGCATGCCTACAACTGGTCTATATTTATTTTTAGTATCAGGTCTAGCAATTCTAGTGCTACTCTTACGAACCATAGTTGAAGCTTTAGCATGATCCTTTATTCTAATAGGGAAAGGTGGTTTCTCAATATAAGCAGTGGGAACAACAGGATCATTATAAGTGATAGTCTTTTCTTCAACTTTAATAGGTGCAACTACTTTTACTTCAATGGGAGGATTATATTTAAACCACTTCTCCTTAGGGAGATCAACATGAGTAGCAAAGAATTCACAAAAAGAAGCTACTATCTCAGAGTCAAGTCCATATTTAGTTCTAAATTCACGGAAAGCATCAGTATCCATAAAAGACTTAACACAATCCAACTTAGGTGTTATACCTGACTCCTTACCTTCGTTGAGATCCCAATCTTCAGAGTTGTGTTTTATTCTTTCCAATAAATCCCATTTGAATTCAATAGTCTTCATCATAAAAGAACCAGTACAAGAAGTATCGAGCATGGAGCGATTACTCAGAGAAAGCCGAGCATAAATTTTTTGAATAATCATTTCTCTTGAGAGCTTATGATTGGGGCATGAATATAACATTGACTTAAGCCTCCCCCAAGCTTGAGCGATGCTTTCTCCTTCGCGAGCCCAAAATATATATATATAATTAAGATCACAATGAACAAGATGCATAGGATAAAACTTCTGATGAAATTCCAATTTCAATCATTTGTAGTTCCATGATCCCATATCATCACATAGCCTAAACCATGTCAATGCATCTCCCTTCAAAGATAAAGGGAAGACCTTTTTCTTGATTACATCCTCGGGCATACCTACAAGCTTAAATAATCCACAAACTTCATCCACATAGATTAGGTGTAAATCGGGATGTAATGTTTCATCACCTATGAAAGGATTAGCTAGCAGTTTCTCTATCATACCCGAAGGGATTTCAAAGTAAACATTTTCAGTAGGTTCAGTAGGTTGAGGAGCAACTCTTTGCTCTACTGCTTGGGGTGAAGATACCCCGAACAAGCCCCTCAAAGGATTATGTTCCAAAGTAACAAGTGACAGTAAATTTCAGCACACTATATAAAATTTTCCTTACCAAATTCCACCTACAAAAGGCGCTTCACTCCCCGGCAACGACACCAGAATAGAGTCTTGATGACCCACAAGTGTAGGGGATCTATCGTAGCCTTTTCGATAAGTAAGAGTGTCGAACCCAACAAGGAGCAGAAGGAAATAATAAGTGGTTTTTAGCAAGGTATTCTCTGCAAGGACTGAAATTATCGGTAACAAATAGTTCTGTGATAAGGTAATTTGTAACGGGTAACAAGTAATAAAAGTAAATAAGGTGCAGCAAGATGGCCCAATCCTTTCTGTAGCAAAGTACAAGCCTGGACAAACTCGTATATAAAGAAAAGAGCTCCCGAGGACACATGGGAATTATCGTCAAGCTAGTTTTCATCACGCTCATATGATTCGCGTTCGGTACTTTGATAATTTGATATGTGGGTGGACCGGTGCTTGGGTACTGCCCTTACTTGGACAAGCATCCCACTTATGATTAACCCCTATTGCAAGCATCCACAACTACAACAGAAGTATTAAGGTAAACCTAGCCATAGCTTGAAACATATGGATCCAAATCAGCCCCTTACGAAGCAACGCATAAACTAGGGTTTTAGCTTCTGTCACTCTAGCAACCCATCATCTACTTATTACTTCCCAATGCCTCCCTCTAGGCCTAAACAATGGTGAAGTGTCATGTAGTCGACGTTCACATGGCACCACGAGAGGGATGACAACATACATCTCATCAAAATATCGAGCGAATACCAAATTCACATGACTACTTATAGCGAAACTTATCCCATGTCCTCAGGAACAAACGTAACTACTCACAAAGCATATTCATGTTCATAATCAGAGGGGTATTAATATGCATAGTGGATCTGAACATATGATCTTCCACCAAGTAAACCAACTAGCATCAACTACAAGGAGTAATCAACACTACTAGCAACCCACGGGTATCAATATGAGGCTTTGGGACAAAGATTGGATACAAGAGATGAACTAGGGTTTGAGATGAGATGGTGCTGGTGAAGATGTTGATGGAGATTGACCCCCTCCCGATGATAGGATTGTTGGTTATGATGATGGTGATGATTTCCCCCTCCCAAAGGGAAGTTTCCCTGGCAGAATAGCTCCGTCGGAGCCCTAGATTGGTTCCGCCAAGGTTCCGCCTCGTGGCGGTGGAGTTTCGTCCCGTGAGCTTGCTTATGATTTTTTCCTCGATGAAAGACTCCATATAGCCAAAGATGGGGATTAGAGGGCCACCAGCGGGCCCACGAGGCAGGGGCACGCCCAGGGGGTAGGGCGCGCCCCCACCCTCATGGACGGTGGGTGGCCCCCCTGGTACTTCTTTTGCCCAATATTTTTTATATATTCCGAAACATGCTCCCGTGAAGTTTCAGGACTTTTGGAGTTGGGCAGAATAGGTCTCTAATATTTGCTCCTTTTCCAGCCCAGAATTCCAGCTGTCGGTATTCCCCCTCTTCATGTAAACCTTGTAAAATAAGAGAGAATAGGCATAAGTATTGTGATATAATGTGTAATAACATCCCATAATGCAATAAATATTGATATGAAAGCATGATGCAAAATGGACGTATCACACAGCGGCGGTAGGTATTTCCCTCAGATATGAAACCAAGGTTATCGAACCATTAGGAGAACCAAGCAACACAACGTAAACAGCACCTGCACACAAATAATAACTTCTCGCAACCTGGCGTGTTAAAGGGGTTGTCAATCCCTTCCGGGGTACGGCGCCTCAAGATAGGCAAACGGACGTGAGGTAAATTTTTAGTAGATTGATAGATCGAACGCCAAACAAATAAATAAGAATAAATTTCAGCAAAGTATTTTTGGGTTTTTGGATTAATAGATCTGAAAATAAAAGCAAATAAAAGTAGATCGCAAAGGCAAATAATATGGTAAAGAGACCCGGGGGGGCGTAGGTTTCACTAGTGGCTTCTCTCGAGAAAAATAGCAAAGCAGTGGGTGAACAAATTACTGTTGGGATATTGATAGAACGTCAAATACTCATGACGATATCCAGGCAATGATCATTATATAGGCATCACGTCTAAGATTAGTAGACCGACTCCTGCCTGCATCTACTACTATTACTCCACACATCGACCACTATCCAGCATGCATCTAGTGTATTAAGTTCATGGAGAAACAGAGTAATGCAATAAGAATGATGACATGATGTAGACAAGATCTATCTATGTAGAGATAGACCCCATCGTTTTATCCTTAGTAGCAACGATACATACGTGTCGGTTCCCTTTCTGTCACTGGGATCAAGCACCGTAAGATCAAACCCACTACAAAGCATCTCTTCCCATTGGAAGATAAATAGATCAAGTTGGCCAAACAAAACCCAAATATCAGGGAAGAAATACGAGGCTATAAGAGATCATACATAAAAGAGATCAAAGAAACTTAAATACTTTCATGGCTATAAAAAGATAGATCTGATCATAAACTCAAAGTTCATCGATCCCAACAAACACACCGTAAAAAGAGTTACATCATATGGATCTCCAAGAGACCATTGTATTGAGAATCAAGAGAGAGAGATTAAGCCATCTAGCTACTAACTACGGACCCGAAGGTCTACAAAGAACTACTCACGCATCATCGGAGAGGCACCAATGGAGGTGGTGAACCCCATCCGAGATGGTGTCTAGATTGGATCTGGTGGTTCTGGACTCTGTGGCGGCTGGATGAATATTTCGTCGACTCCCCTTGGGTTCTAGAAATATTGGGGTATTTATAGAGCAAAGAGGCGGTCTGGGGGGCACCCGAGGTGCGCACAACCCACCAGGGCGCTCCTAGGCCTCCTGCCGCGCCCTTGTGGGTTGTGCAGGTGGCAAGTGGATGGCTTCTTCTATTAAGAAGAAAGACATCAAGGAGCTTCGAGAGGCCGGATACCTAGACAAGGAGATCGTTCACCGTCTCCCGACCGAAGGATAGATCGTCCCTACCCAAGAGCCCCATGAGAGGGTTGTGTTTCTTGCACATTTCGTTCGTGGGCTGGGATTCCCTCTCCACCCGTTTGTCCGCGGACTAATGTTTTACTACGGGCTAGACTTCCATGATCTAGCCCCCAACTTTGTCCTCGACATCTTGGCATTTATAGTCATTTGCGAGGCCTTCCCCCGTATCTCGCCTCACTTTGGCCTATGGCTGAAGACTTTCAATGTAAAGCCGAAGGTGGTGAGAGGCCAACAGGTAGAGTGCGGAGGCGCCATGGTGGGCAAGATGCCCAACATTATACGACCCAAAGGCTCCTTCGTGGAGACAGTGAAGGGGTGGCAGTCGGGATGGTTCTACATCACCGAGTCACGCGACACTAACTGGGCGGTGGCCCCCGAATTTCAATCCGGAGCTCCACTACGGCTCACCTCCTGGCAAGAGAAGGGCCTCACCTGGGGCTCTTAGAGCGATTTGACTGGGATCCAGACATGCGTTCAGAACATGATAACCAATAGGATCAAACTCGTTAACGTGATCCAGGTTATGCTCATTCCCCGGATCCTTCCATGCCAACGCCGGACTTGCTATTTGTGGGAGTTTGATCCGGCCAAGCACCTGACTCTACTAGAGCTCTTCGGCACAACGCACGAAGATATCTGGAAAGTGCTCTTCAAGGCCGGTGAGACTCCACCGCCCACGACCGAAGATCGTGGGCTCAGCTTAAAGCACCAGGCCAATTCGGTAAGTTCTTTCATGTATTCAAGGTATAGCCTTTACAGGCATATATCGGGAAGGAGTATAAGCCTTCCTATCAATTTTCAGGCCTGGATCAACATAGCGGGGTGGATTAATTGTCCAGCTCCACTTCCCGAAGATGAGGAAACCCCACTCCTAATGAAGATGCTATTTTCGGCGCCTTATGATGTGCTGGAGAAGAAGGCCAAGAAGACGGCCAAAGGGAGCAGGAGTGGCCTTCGCCGAAAGGGCACTTCGGATATGTCGTCCAAAGATGAGACTGACTCTTTGGTCGCCGAAGACGAGGCGAGGAGGAAGAATAAGGCGGCTTCCCCCGGAGGGGGGAAAGAAGAAAAGAGATGCATCCACGAATCTGGAGATGAAGGCGCCCAAGAGGGGGAAGGGCTCCCTTGCGGATAACTCTGCATGGGATGTCGAAAGCAGTCCAGAGCGAATGCCACAGACCAAGCCTCGGGCTGCCTTGTAAGTACCAAAACCCTATGCACCTCCCAATACCTGGCCTTTCTAGTTCATAATATTAACATGTTTAAACTATGCCATTAGAGTCCGGCCCGCGACGGCTCCCCGCGATCCTTGATAGAGGATTCACTAGACTCAAAGGAGATGGCTAGCATTTCTCTGCCGCCCGCTCATTCTGCCTCACCCAAGGGTGATGACGAGGTGGCGTCCCAAAGAATCTTCCCCGACCAGGGGGAGATTCCAGAAATCGTTAAGGTGGCGCCACAGGATGACTCCTCGGCTGTCGGACACATGGGGGAAAAAGCCCCCATGGGGACTGGCAGTGGGGGCCAAGTTCTCTTCGGCCCTCAGCCGAATACCATTCTGGAGACCTACACGGCTCCGGAGTCCAGCGAACGGCCTTCCCCAAAAGGAGGAGGTGTGCCTGTTCCACTGATGACCTTTGTCCAACCAGAGGCACCGGACAATCTGCTGGAAGCACTGCAAGGCGTCTCCATTGTGGATGAGCACCGTGTCCTTATGGGTACGGTGATCGAAAAGGTTCAGTCCGCCAAAAGCAGACTGACCGAGGCCTGCACTAGCCTTTTAACACGCTTTGAGGTAACAATTGTAGAAAAAATATCACAATGTGGACAGTAGCCCCTGATGCTCTGTTCGGTGTCCGGAAAGGAAAGGCCGAACAGGGGATCAAAATAATTTTTGCAGGAGTCTAACATAATATGTCTTTCTGAATAAGCAGGTGCTGCTGCTGGCTATTGCCGCTCACACTGCGAGGTCTCCGGACTGAAGCAGAATCTAGAGCGGGCCGAGAAAGAGCTCGGCCTCGTGAAGAAGCAGCTGGAGGATATCAAAGGTATGCAGCAACCTGTGTGTATGTTTAGGAAGGATGAATGGTTCATGCTGACTAAAGTGCCATGAACTTTATTAGGGGCCACGACCGAGGTGGTGGCCCTCAAGAAGGCATTAGAGAAGGCCGGGGACAAAGCGGCCAAGGAACGGACAGCGCGCGAGAAGCACGAGGCCCGGGTCGGCGAGGTTCAGCAAGAGCTCCAGGACGCCGTCAAGAAGTGCGAGTCCTTAGAGCGTGATTCTAAGACGCAAGCATTCGAACTTGCGAAGGCCCTCCAAAGCGCGCAAGAGGCTCGAGCCGAAGTCCAGAGTGCCCTTTAGGAAATCCAGGCGGCCCGGAAGATCGCGGCGGGTAAGGCTTTCATTATGCAAAGCAAGTCTGTGAAGGAAGCGTTCCTTTTACTTACCCGAATTTGGAGCTCTCCAGGGGCATTTACGGATTTGTCATGCAGTGTATCAGACGCTGCCGAGTTCTATCGAGCCAAAGAAGGGAGTTCTACGGAGAAGTTGTTCTGGTCTCAATATCTTCGACTCGAACATCCGGTTTCCTTCAGCGACCAGCTGAAACAGCTGGTCGAGCTGCACAAGGCGGCCAAGCTAGCCATGAAGGAGCTGATAGTCCGACTATGACCTGTCACGCCGATACCTAGCAGCTACTTCGGATTTGTGAAGCGACTTGTTGATGCTTGCCCCCGGCTTGAGGTTATAAAGCGGTCGGTCTGTATCGAAGGTGCACGGATGGCCTTTGCCTGCGTCAAAATGCACTGGGCGAAGATGGATGCCAAGAAGCTAATGACCAAGGGGCCACCTCAGGGCAAGGAGCACTGCCGACCCGAGTTGTATTTTGATGGTGTCCTGGAGGGATCCCGTATTGTTGTGGATCCCTGTTCCAAAGACACTATCTTTGAGTGAATGTATGCGAGCTCCTTCTGCCTTGTATGATGAAACAAAGAGTTTATGCAATATAATGCTTATTATGTTTTTATATTTTTACTTCATGTGCGGCCGTGTTATATGAAATCTGAGGGTTAACCAATCGTCGGCTTCTGCCCCCACGTAGGTAGTACGGGGGTGTTCGGGATGGAATCTAAACAATCTTGATCCAATTAGATGGTCCTTGAAGGAGTTGTTTAGCACAACGAACCAGGCAACCAGACTATGCGGCTGTAACGCCCTCTGTCGGTGTCAAAACCGGTGGATCTCGGGTAGGAGGTCCCTAACTATGCGTCTAAGGCGGATGGTAATAGGAGGCAGGGGACACGATGTTTTACCCAGGTTCGGGCCCTCTTGATGGAGGTAAAACCCTACGTCCTGCTTGATTATTCTTGATAATATGAGTAGTACAAGAGTTGATCTACCACGAGATCAAAGAGGATAAACCCTAGAAGCTAGCCTATGATATGATTGTATGTTGTCCTACGGACTAAAACCCTTCGCTTTATATAGACACCGGAGGGGGCTAGGGTTACACAAGGTCAATTACAAAGGAAGAGATATACATATCTGCATTGCCTAGCTTGCCTTCCATGCCAAGTAGAGTCCCATCCGGACATGGGACAAAGTCTTCAATCTCGTATCTTCATAGTCCATCAGTCCGGCCAAACGATATAATCCGGCTGTTCGGATACCCCCTAATCCAGGACTGCCTCAGTAGCCCCTGAACCAGGCTTCAATGATGATGAGTCGGGCGCGCAGTGTTGTCTTCGGCATTGCAAGGCGGGTTCTTCTCCAAATTTCGAATGTTTGTTAAGCAGTGTCCGGCCCCATAAATGTTGGACCTCTTGGCTTCTGCGCCCAATAAGGGCTATCTCCCACGCATCGAATGAATACGAGGCGCCAGGGCATTTTTACATTTGCCCCCCTGGCCAGATAAATAAATTGTCTATTAAAGGGATGGGGATTCTTAGATCCAATCCATATCATCCTCCCCTAGCGAGAACCCATCGGAGCGCGCTTCGGAAAAATCCACTCCAACATGGCCGACCTCCGCAGCTCCTCCTCCCGCCCTCGTAGCCCTAAGCCCGGTGATTGGGAGAGGTGTTCAGTCCCACACAGTCGATTAGTCGAACTGCAGACTAAGGGATTTCTCCCTCCAGCGTATATGGTTCCTGTCCGAGCCGGGCTCGCCACCTACAATGGCGGGGAGCAAGCGGAGAGCTTCCCCAGCCCCTCTACGAGGGAGCGGGTATGCCTTGTTCCTTATTTATTAAGGGGACTCGGATTTCCAATTCATCCGTTCCTCCGCGGGCTCCTGGAGTTTTACGGCCTCCAACTGCATAATTTCACCCCTGCTTCCATATTACACATCGCCGGCTATGTTGCCCTTTGCGAGTTATTCCTGGGCTGCGAGGCTCATTTCGAGCTGTGGAAAAGGTTATTTTGCCTCATCCCCCACACACAGAAGGGGTCACTTTATCAAGTGGGCGAAGCCGAAATATGGCGCAACGCTGAAACCGGATACATGTCCAGTACTCCGAAGAAGACGTCCGAAGACTGGCCTTCGGAATGGTTTTATATGGAGGACGTCTCCCTTCCGGACCCTGTTCGGCGGGGTCTTCCTGAGTTCAACAATGCTCCTCTGAAGAAACGCCGAAGTTGGCGCCCACAGAGCCCCCAGGAGGAAGACAACAGAGAAGTCCTTTACCTGATGAACCGGATTAAAGCGCTGGCTCAATCAGGATTGACAGTAATCGAGGTTATGTCAATATGCATTATGCGGGGAGTGCAGCCACTTCAATATCGAGGGCACCCCCTATGGTGTTTTAACGGGGAAGACGATGCCACCCGTTGCGGGTGTAAGGGTCCGGACAACGCTACCGCTTTAGCAAAAAATCTGTCTGGTTTGTTCAAGGGAGAGGAAGAGGAGTTCATCCGCATCAAGCCACGGGGCGGATTCTCTATGTACAACCCTCCAAGCTGGGTGAGTTATATCTCCCTACTCCCATTCTTCCCGCATTCTTTGTCGTAGGTATTCACCTCGCCATTGTGCAGCAGGAACTGCGAAAAGCCATAAGGGAGGTCAATAGCCCATCCCCACAACCAGAGGACCCTGACCGGGCCCTTGGTCCCGGACTCGAAGAAGATCCGGACATATTCGTGGAGCTGATAGACCGGCAGTTCTATCAATTAAGCTGTGATGACGCCATCGTGGCCATTATGGCCGACTATCCCAGACTGCTTCCTGCGTCGCACGTAAGAAAAACTAAAAATCCCAACTCCAGAAACTAGGATCCCCTTTTAGACACTTCACCTACCATATACATATGGTGTTTTACAGGGAAGGCCTTCGGGACGCCGTGCCAAACCCGCAGCAACTCGCCAACAAGAGGCACCGAGGTCGGGCAGGCCAAAAAGGAAGGCGGTCGGGACGGAGACGCCGGCGCAGAGGTATGACAAAAACCCCGCGCCGTGGTTGTCGTCTTTCTCAAAATGTAATGATGTCCATGTTTCTTTAACAGAAAAAACGCTCGCCGGGATGTGTCCGGTGAGGCTGCTGATCATGCTTCCACCAGTCGGGCTCTAGGACCGGACATAGAGGCAGAAGCCGACATGGGGCGGACGCCGAATACTCCTCCTACAGAGGATGCGGATAGACTATCCACTACAAATTCAGAAGTGGAGAGCGCCATGAATCATAGGCGTCGCCGGGCCGTACTTCGTGACGCCTGCTTCTCACCAGAGGCATTTGATGCCTTCAATTCTGGAGATGCGTACCTCCATGCTGCTCAAAATGGTCTAGCCAGAGCCATGAACCAGTATGTAAGGGATGTACGGGTAAGTAAATCTGACGATTATATGTATCAGTAGCCCCTGAGACTTGAAACAGTTGGCAGAACTGATTTAAGGATCATCTATTGTGCAGGTTCTTACAGAGAAGAATACTTGACTGTCACAGCAGCTAGAGGAATGCAAGACCCAACTTCAGGCCATCGTTGCTGCATTGAAGGAACCTAAAAAGTCCCCGGCTGGTAACATTTGTTTCAAAGAATGATGGGTACCATATAGTGTGCGGCATGGCTGCAAATCTAACAATAGATATTGCAGATGAATCTAGAGATAATCCAGAGGACCAGCATGTCGTACGACAGCTAAAGGCTGGCGAACGTGTGCTAACTGAGGTCCGGTGGGAGAAAAACAATCTCCAAGATGCCAATACCAAGCTAAGCGTGGAACTAAAAGATGTTCGAGCCCAGCTTGCGGACTCCAAGAAGGAGAATAAGCGGCTTCGACACGGCATTTTCAATAAGTGCTTGAACGAACCCTTAAAAAGGGGTCGGCGGAGAAGCCGCTAACAGATTTATGTCTACAGGTATGCTGACGGGTTGTCCCGCGGAGGAGATGCCTGGGTCTGCGGGTGATCTTCTATCTGAGCTCTCACAACTGCACGAACAAGTTCGGCAGGTGATGCAAGGTGTTGCCCAGGCCTTGTGGCCAGCCGTCTCCCTGCCAGAAGGCATTGGAGAGCTTGCGGAGAAGCTCAAGGGAGCACGACGGCGCTTCCGATTATGGAAGATATCGGCCTACCGTCAAGGTGCCAGGGAAGCCTAGGCCATGGTGAAGACGCGGTATACCAAGACTGACCCGAACCACATGGCCGAGGTCAGACCTGTGGGGCCCGATGGGAAAGAGATCCCTGTTAGCTTAGTGTATGGGCAAGTAGAATTAGCCGCAAAGTATTCCCAACAGGATTGTAGGCTAGACCGCCTGTTGGATGGTATAGAAGAGGAATTTAGTCAGTCTACATGACTATGTAATTAAAGTGACATGTATAATGCCTTCTAGCCGGATTGTAGATCATTTGTCATGGCGGACCTTTTTGCTTCAACCTCGGGACCCGATAGTCCGGAGTATGTCCGAATACCCGCTCAGTTATATAAGAACCGGGGTATGCGTGGAAACCAAGCGTAGGGGTCATTAGTGCTTAAACAGACAAGTACCCAACTAGTTATGTTATATTACATGGGTAGTAAGAAACATCTTCCAGGGAGAATAGTTCCGTTAGGGGTTCCTTTCCCTGGGTACGCATGCCCTAAAGTGCATGTCCAGACTGCGAGCGGAGATGCAGGCAAAAACATCTGGGGGCATATATGGAGAATAAAATAAAAATCATCTTTTGTTCGCCGACCGAATATTCCCTTAAGAACGCTAGCTTTCGGCTTCACCCAGTCTGAGGTGCACATCCGGCTGACCCGACAGTAACAATCGCAGAGGTGCTCCCCTTATGCCCTAGCCGAATTAACGGGAATGTAGGGCATAAATAAAAGAGCCAGGCAACCCAGCTTGGCCAAAACTTAAGTCATATCGATGCATATAATGGCGAAGAAAAGGTACATGCGGAAGAATAACACATGTGTGGGGCATAAAGCCCAGAAATATAATTAAGCTTCTGTGTAAGAAGCCCCCAGGTATAATGAGTGCGGTTAGCACGTCTATAGTGTGCAAGCGAGGCACAAGTTGGCCCTTGAAGGCCTTGAAAAAGAATAAAAGAAAGAAAGATAAAAAAGACAGATAATGTATATGCAAAAAATGGACAAAGGAAGGAGACGAACATAGAGTCCGGCGCTAGGCGTAGAATCTTCGGAGCCTGGCTGCGTTCCATGGGTTCGGCTCAAGTCGATTATTCGATGCATCCCGCAGACGGTACGCTCCACCGATCAGAACTTGGTCAATAATGAAGGGACCTTCCCATTTGGGCTCGAGCTTGGTCTTTTTCTTCTCCGGCGGGCATAGAACTAACTCGCCAACGTTATAAGTTTTGGCCCGTACTTCTCTACTTTGGTATCTGTGAGCCTGTTGCTGATAAAAGGGCTTTTGCCACGTCGCGCTCCTCCTCCAGAGTGTCCAGACTGTCCTGCCGATCGAGCTCGGCTTCTCTTTCTTCGTACATGCGCACTCGAGGTGAGTCATGAATTATGTCGCAGGGCAGAACTGCCTCTGCACCGTACATCATAAAGAAGGGTGTGTATCCGGTAGTACGATTCGGCATGGTCCGCAGCCCCCAGAGTACGGAGTCGAGCTCCTCTACCCAGTGCGTGTTAGACTCCTTTAAGGACCGCACTAATCTGGGTTTGATGCCACTCATGATAAGACCATTTTCTCGCTCAACTTGGTCGTTGGTTTGTGGGTGATAGACAGAAGCATAATCGAGCTTGATGCCCATGTTGCTGCACCAGAGTTTTACCTCGTCGGCCATGAAGTTCGTGCCATTGTCAGTGATGATGCTATGGGGGACGCCATAACGGTGTAAAACCCCGGATATGAAGTCTATCACCGGTCCGGATTCGGCTGTTTTAACAGGTTTAGCTTCTATCCATTTGGTGAATTTATCCACTATGACCAGTAAGTATTTTTTTCTTACGGGTTCCCCCTTTAAGGGTTCCAACCATGTCAAGCCCCCAGACCGCGAAGGGCCAGGTAATGGGGATTGTTTGGAGGGCGGTGGGTTGCATGTGGCTTTGGTTTGCAAAAAGCTGGCAACTGGCGCAGCGTTGGACCAGGTCACGTGCGTCTGCCCGGGCCATCAGCTAATAAAAACCTGTACGGAAGGCCTTGCTTACAAGGGCCCGGGCTGCGGCATGGTGGCCGCCGAGTCCGGCGTGAATTTCTACCAAAAGCTTCCGCCCTTCCTCTTCGGAGATGCACCTTTGAAGGACTCCGGTAGTGCTTTTTTTATACAGCTCTCCCTCGTGGACCCTGTAGGCTTTAGAGCCGCACTATGCAGCGTGCCTCATTTTGGTCCTTGGGAAGTTCCTGCCTAGTTAGGTAGGCCAAGAATGGTTCTGTCCACGGGGCAATGATGGCCATTATGACGTGGGCTGAAGGTGTTATTTCGGTGGCAGAGCCTCCGATTATGTCAGAGTGTTTGGTATCGGGCATTGTGGCTGGGTCCGGACTATTGCTACCGGTGTCCCCTTCCCATACCACGGATGGTTTAAACAACCTCTCCAAAAAGATGTTGGGGGACCGCATCGCGTTTTGCGCCGGTGCAGGCGAGGATATCCGCCGCCTGATTGTTTTCTCGAGCCGCATGGTGAAATTCGAGCCCCTCGAACCGAGACATCTTTAGGATGGCATTTCGATAGGCCGCCATCTTCGGATCCTTGGCTTCAAAGTCTCCATTTATTTGGGATATTGCGAGGTTCGAATCCCCATGCACCTCTAGGCGTTGAATGCCCATGGAGACTGCCATCCGAAGACCATGCAACAGGGCTTCGTATTCGGCTGTGTTGTTGGAGTCTGTATACAGTATCTGCAGTACGTATTGAACGATATCTCTGGTTGGGGACGTCAGGACGATGCCATCCCCCAGACCGGCCAGCATTTTGGAGCCGTCGAAGTGCATGATCCAATTGGAGTATGCGTCATACTCTTTAGGGAGTTCGGCTTCCGTCCATTCGGCGACAAAGTCGGCCAATACTTGCGATTTAATGCCTCACCAAGGTTTGTATGTTATGTCGAACGGGAGGGGCTCAATGGCCCATTTGGCAATCCGGTCCGTGGCGTCGCGGTTGTTTATAATATCATTAAGTGGCACTTCCGAGGCTGCTGTAATCGAACACTCTTGAAAGTAGTGTCGCAGCTTCCGGGGTGCCATGAATACCGCATAGGGTATCTTTTGATAATGTGGGTACCGTGATTTGCATGGAGTGAGGACAGTGGATACATAATATACCGGCTTTTGAAGAGGGAATTTATGTCCGTCTGCTTCTCGTTCGATGACGAGCACTGCGCTTACAACCTGATGAGTTGTCGCAATGTATAACAGCATTGGTTCACCAATGTTTGGCGCGGCCAGGATTGGGTTGGTTGCCAGTATGGCTTTTATTTCTTCCAATCCGGCCGTGGCCGCGTCTGTCCACTCGAAGTGTTCGGGGTGCCGAAGGAGGCGATAAAGGGGTAATTCCTTTTCTCCTAAGTGGGAGATAAAGCGGCTTAGAGCCACCACACATCCAGTTAATTTCTGCATTTGTTTGAGGTCTATTGGGGTAGCCAACTATGACAAAGCTCGGATTTTGGCCGGATTAGCTTCAATTCCTCTACTGGAGACAATGAAGCCCAGGAGCTTTCCGGCTGGTACGCCGAAAATGCATTTTTCTGGATTGTGCTTGATGTCGTATGTTCGGAGGTTGTCGAATGTGAGCCTCAAGTCATCTATTAGAGAGTCGACGTGTTTGGTTTTGATGACCACATCGTCTACGTATGCCTCTACTGTTTTGCCGATCTGTTTCTCCAGACATGTCTGAATCATGCGCTGATATGTCAAGCTGGTGTTTTTGAGCCCAAAAGGCATTGTGTTGAAACAGAAGGGGCCGTATGGTGTGATAAAAGCCGTTGCGGCTTGGTCGGACTCCGCCATCTTGATTTGGTGGTAGCCGGAGTATGCGTCAAGGAAACACAATGACTCGTGTCCTACGGTGGCATCGATAATTTGATCAATGTGGGGGAGGGGGAAGGGATCCTTTGGGCAAGCCTTGTTGAGGTCCTTGAAATCGACGCATAGGCGCCAGGATTTGTCCTTCTTTGGTACCATCACCAAGTTTGCTAGCCAGTCCGGGTGTTTTATTTCTCTAATGAATCCGGCCTCCAATAACTTGGCTAGTTCCTCTCCCATAGCTTGTCTCTTAGGTTCAGAGAAACGCCGAAGAGCCTGCTTGACCGACTTGAATCCCTTTAGGACATTAAGGCTGTGCTCGGCCAGCCTGCGTGGGATTCCTGGCATGTCTGAGGGGTGCCAGGCGAATATTTCCCAATTCTCGCGCAGGAACTCTCGTAGTGCGGCGTCCACAGTGGGGTTTAACTATGCCCCGATGGAGGCTGTTTTTGTAGGGTCCGTTGGGTGGACTTGGAATTTGACTATTTCTTCCGCTGGTTTAAAAGAGGTGGACTTGGATCTCTTGTCAAGTATCACATCGTCCCTATCCACTGTGGAGCGTAGCGCAGTTAATTCCTCGGCCGAAAGGGCTTCGGATAATGCCTCGAGGGCCAATGCGGTTGTTTTGTTTTCGGTGCGGAGTGCTATGTCCGGATCACTAGCGAGAGTGATGATTCCGTTGGGCCCGGGCATTTTGAGCTTCATGTACCTATAATGGGGTATGGCTTGGAAGATCCTGAACGCCTCCCGTCCTAAAAGGGTGTGGTATCCGCTACTGAAAGGGGCCACTTGGAATGTAATTTCTTCGGACCTATAGTTCTCCGGCGTGCCGAATACCACATCTAGTGTGATTTTCCCAGCACAGCGTGCTTCCTGACTAGGGATGATTCCTCTGAAGGTTGTGCTGCTTTGCTCAATGCGGTTCCAGTCTATTTCCATTTTTTGAAGAGTTTCCTCATAGATGAGGTTTAATCCACTGTCGCCGTCCATGAGTACTTTGGTGAGTCGAAAGCCGTCCACAATTGGGCTGAGGACCAGTGCAGCTGGTGCTCGGGCTGTTTGGAATTTAGGTTCGTCACTGGCATTGAAGGTAATAGCCGTGTCACTCCATGGATTCATTGCTGCCACGTGGCAGATTTCGGCGAGGCTGCGGAGTGTGCGCTTGCGCCTATTATTTGATGCGAACGTTTCAAAGACTGTTAATACCGTATGTTATCCACGGGATGGTGCTCTGTGGCATTTGGGACGAGAAGATCCTCACCACTTTTGGCCACCTGCCGGAGTATCCAACATGCTCTAAGGCTATGTGTTGGTATGGTATCCACTGTACTATGAATTTTGCAGGATCCGTTAAGCCATCCCTCCAATACGGTTCTATGCCCTGTAGAGGGTTTTTGTCTCTTTATAACTAACTCGGGTGTTTTGTGATAGTGCACCCTTTTACTTCGGACTGGGTGTATATTCCGAGCCGGATAATCCCAAAATTTTGTTTCGGTTTTCCAGGCGCTTTCCATCGCACGGTACTTTCATACTATGGACGCCAAGTCAGCGAAGCGTGATATGTCACGGCGACTTAAGGCGTTAAGGATTCCCTTGTCCGTGCAATTATTGCAGAAAAATGAGACTGCGTCTACCTTGCGACAGTCCTTAACCTTGTTCATCACAAGGAGGAATCTGGCCCAATAATGATGTACTGTTTCATGGGGCTCTTGCCTGATGTGGGAAAGATCGTTTATGTCTGGGCGGGTGGGTGGATTTGAGTCCGAACCCCTACCCGATCTGAGACCCAGGGGCCGAGGAGTTTCCAATCTTGGAAGTTTGGATTCCAGAGTGTTGCCCGATGAGTCTGGCCCGCTGCCTGACTCTAGGTTCTGGGCTTGGGTGATGTCTTCCCGTGAACGGGTATCCGGCTCAGAGAGCTCAGGAATCCGGACATAGTTAGTCCTCAGGGTAGAGGAAGAATCGTTGCATTGTTCCTCCACCACCGCAATATGATGGGTGACCGGTGGAGATATAATCTCCCTCTAATCGGGTTTAAGCCCAATCCGATCATAGTCTGTAGCGACTCCCAAGGAGGCGATACGATCCAAGAGCTTGTTTAGGGAAGAGAGCTCTATTGGATCCATCTGCTCAGCGAATTCCGAGCCGGCGTGGAGGTTGTTTTTGATGACCCGAGAAGTCATCGTCGGTGCGGTGGCCGAACTGGCGGTCATGACGAAACTGCCAAGCCGGAGAGTTTAGCAGACAACCAGGGCTCCTCCAACAGTGATGTTGTTTTTAACAACGAGACGAGGCATCCTACCTTACGGCGACGGCACAGTGGAACTCTCAACGAAAGCACCAATGTCGGTGTCAAAACCGGCGGATCTCGGGTTGGGGGTCCCGAACTGTGCGTCTAAGGCGGATGGTAACACGAGGCAGGGACACGATGTTTTACCCAGGTTCGGGCCCTCTTGATGGAGGTAAAACTCTATGTCCTGCTTGATTATTCTTGATAATATGAGTAGTACAAGAGTTGATCTACCACGAGATCGAAGAGGCTAAACCCTAGAAGCTAGCCTATGGTATGATTGTATGTTGTCCTACGGACTAAAACCCTCCGGTTTATATAGACACCGGAGGGGGCTAGGGTTACACAAGGTCGGTTACAAAGGAGGAGATATACATATCCGTATTGCCTAGCTTGCCTTCCACGCCAAGTAGAGTCCCATCCGGACACGGGACGAAGTCTTCAATCTCGTATCTTCATAGTCCATCAGTCCGGCCAAAGGATATAATCCGGCTATCCGGATACCCCCTAATCCAGGACTCCCTCACCCTCACTTAGCCATAGGAGTGCGACAATAAAAACATGGGCGCAGCCCCTAGTATCTGAACTAGAGTGCTATAAGCGTGTGATCGGGAAGTACCAATCCTTCGCGTAATGCAGAAGAAATCTCCAACGATTTGCAACCTCCGAACAGCTGACCGGCTCTCACCGCATCATGACAGTCAGTTTTCGGCTTTCTCTACTGAGGTGCTCCTTTGGATAAACCAAGGCATGATTGCAGTAGTTCTCCCTTTACTACCTTAGCCGATATAGCGGAACGTAAGGTAGCAAGCACAGGAGCCGGGCAACCCAACTATTGACCAAAGACATGATCGGAGCCAATGCATATAATGCTAAATTCAGGGTGCCGAACTATACTTATAGAAAGTGTTCAGGCTTTTGTTGCCATAGTGTGGGGTGCTGTGCAGCCCCTGGCGAACGTGAAACGTACCAAAGTGTACGGGTGCTGCCTGATAGGGTTATCCACAGGGCAGCTGAAAAAAGAAAGAAAACAGAAAAGGTACGAAGGTAAAAAGTTGGAGTCCTATAGCTCCAACCACAAACTATTCTCATTGTAATTTAATTAGTACGTCAAGGCGCATTAATACAGGTAGTGCGATAAGCAACAGGCTATTTGACATGCTAAAACCAAGGTAGAGCTGCATGCGGGTCCTGAAAAACAGGTAGAGTTATCGTTAATGGAATCACCTAAAAAGTCCCCCATATGTCTGCGTTTCTTGCCGTCTTGGTGTGTTTATCCTTCAAGAGGACCGACGACCAGACCACCAGATGGTGCCTGTGGGATTGAGACCTAAAAAGGAAACAAGTAAAAGTGAAAGTATGTGTGTATCTGATGTCGGTTGAGCTGTACTACAGACCACAAGCTAGCTATGCCTTCGTCGATGCCCATGGGATTTTGAGTGCGTAGTTATGTACGCGCGGCACGAATGCCACCACTTGATCGGAATTGCAACGAAGGCCGGATTGCTAGTCGAGCTCCTGACGAGCCGAGCTCTCCTGCTGTAGAGTAGTTCAGACCCTCTTAACAGTGTTCGTGGGCACGGCAGCCAAATTAAGGTTCTGCTTGAGAAGGCCGCTCTGTACTTCTGCTTCTAAGGCAGTTGTGTGCTCTTCTGTATGGAGGGAGCATTTCGTATTTCCGTTGACTGTTATGACACCACGTGGACCGGGCATCTTGAGCTTGAGATAAGCATAGTGTGGTACTGTGTTGAATCGAGCAAACGCAGTTTGTCCAAGCAGTGCGTGATAGCCGCTACGGAAAGGGACGGTATCAAAGATTAACTCCTCGCTTCGGAAGTTGTCCAGAGATCCAAAGACAACCTCTAGTGTGATTGAGCCCATACGCGGGCCTCTACACCTGGTATGACTCCTTTGAATGTAGTCCTAGTGGGCTTAATCCGAGATGGGTTAATGCCCATTTTTCATGATGTATCCTGATAGAGCAGATTAAGGCTGCTACCTCCGTCTATAAGGACACGAGTCAAGTGGAACCCATCAATTATTGGGTCTAGGACAAGTGCGGCAGAGCCACCGTGACGGATATTGGTCGAATGATCCCGACGATCAAAGGTGATCGGGCATGACGACCATGGATTAAATTTTGGGGCGACTGGCTCTATCGCGTAAACGTCCCTGAGCGCACGCTTGCGCTCTCTCTTGGGGATGTGGGTAGCGTATATCATATTCACTGTTTTGACCTAAGGGGAAAATTTCTTCTGTCCCCCTGTGTTCGGTTGCTAGGGCTCTTCGTCATCGTCCTCGCTTTGCGATCCATTTTCCCTGTTCTCGGTGTTTAATTTGCCGGCCTGTTTAAAAACCCAGCAATCTCTATTTGTATGATTGGGTGGTTTGTCTGGGGTGCCATGAATCTGGCACGGACGATCAAGTATGTGGTCCAAGCTGGATGGGCCTGAATTGTTCTTTTGGAACGGCTTCTTCCGCTGACCAGACTTAGAGCCCCTGAATCCGGCATTGACTGTCGTGTCCTCAGTGTTATCACTGTTGTTTCGATGTTTATATCTGTTGCGTCGAGACTTGTCTTTGCTAGTTTTAGCTTCAGAGGTGTCGGCGTCGCTTGCATTGCTTTTGCTACGGGCCAACCAACTGTCCTCGCCCGCACAAAAGCGGGTCATGAGTGCCATGAGGGCTGCCATGTATTTTGGCTTTTCTTGGCCGAGGTGGCGAGCGAGCCATTCGTCGCGGATGCTGTGTTTGAAGGCTGCTAGGGCTTCGACACCCGGACAATCGATGATTTGGTTCTTTTTAGTTAAGAACCTATTCCAGAATTTCCTGGAGGACTCTCCGGGCTGTTGAACTATATGGCTTAAGTCATCAGCGTCCGAAGGTCGAACATATGTACCTTGGAAGTTATCGAGGAAGGCCTCTTCCAAGTCTTCCCAGTTGCCAGTAGAATTTGCAGGTAGACTGTTGAGCCAGTGCCGAGCTGGCCCCATGAGTTTTAAAGGGAGGTATTTGATGGCGTGGAGGTCATCGCCATGGGCCATATGAATGTGGAGAATGAACTCTTCGATCCACACCGCGGGGTCCGTGGTTCCATCGTATGATTCTATATTCACGGGTTTGAACCCTTCTGGGAATTCAAGATCCAGGACCTCATCGGTGAAGCAATGAGGGTGTGCAGCGCCTCTATATCAGGCTGTATCGCGACGTAGCTCTGATGGAGTCCGTCTATGGTTTTCAGCCCGCTCATGACTAAATTTGTCACGTCCGAATAGGTGGCCGTCATCGCGTGTCGAGGCACGTCCTCGCGATCCGTAGATTGATCTAGTATGTCCTGCTTTATTGTTCAGGTTTTGCCGAATGACCATGGGCTAATTTACCTCTACCTGTGCGCTGAGGCGGGGGCTGGCTGGTGTTCGGCATGAATTGTTGTTTTGTCTCGACCACGTGGTGGTCGGTCAGCCGCATTGTAAGATGGAGGTATGTATTCCGGCGCCTCCTCGTCAAATTGAGGTAGCAATTTGCGCTTTGGGTAGCTTTTGGTTGGGCGCTTGAGGCCGTATTCTTCGGCTGCTAGGACGTCGGTCCTTTTATCATTGAGCAGATCTTGGTCAGCTTGAAGTTGTTGCTGCTTCTTTTTTAGGCTCCTTGCAGTGGCAATTAGCTGGCGCTTGAAGCGCTCCTGCTCAAGAGGTTCCTCAGGCATGATGAAATACTCGGTGCCGAGGCTCACCTCGTCCTCGGAGAGCGGAAGGTAATTATCGTCCTCTGAATCTTCATGCGTGGCCTGTTTACCGGGGTTAACCTGCCCGCCTTCCCGTTCATCTTGTTCATTAACTGCATCGACGGGGTCTTCATTGTCTTCGGCACCTTCTGGAGTGTTATCTTCTCATGTGCCAGTGTTGCTGTCTTTACTACGGCGTGACTTAGAGCGGAGCCGCTGACGCAAGCGCTTGGACTGTATTTCAGAAGGTTTATCCTCAGCTGGATCTTCCTTGTCCTCGCCGTTGTTCTCCTTTGGTGCATCCACCATGTATACATCATACGGGAAGTGGCCATCCAGCGTCCGGTGAACAGCGGGTTATGGGCCTCTTCTTCTCCGGCATCGTCGTCCATACCGTCGATGTCTTCAGAGTCGTAATCAAGTTCGTCGGTCAAATCCTCGACCATGGCTATGAAGTGGGTGGCGGGTGGGAAGCAAAATTCTCCACCGTCAGCCCCTAGTTTAAGCCGGATATAGTTCGGTTGTGAGTCCTCCGCCAAGGATAGGTTTTTTAATGAGTTTAGCACATCGCCCAAAGGCGAGTGCTGGAAGATGTATGCGGCGCTGAATTCGAAGATCGACAAACGATCGAGCTCGGCGTCCGAGGGCTCACATGGTTCCGAACTTAAGACTGGAGACGAGTCCGGAGTTCCGCTGACAAAAACGTCGTGAGAGGTTAAGTCTATGTGCGGCTCCAACGCCGTGGAATCTGTGGCCTCCAGAGTGGGGTTGATCCTCCCGTCCTTGGATGGCGCTGCTTGCTCCGGATCTAGGGGTAGAGCAGTTACAGGAGCAATCTCCTGGATGCGTCCAGATGACAAATTTAGGTTATGATCATCGGGGTGACCGGGAGCGGCTACCACGGTCTCAAATCCGGTGAAGATCAAGTCTCCACGGATGTTCGCAACATAGTTCAAGCTCCCAAATCTAACCTGATGGTCAGGGGCGTAGCTTTTGATCTGCTCTAGATGGCCAAATGAGTTGGCCCGTAGTGCGGAGCCGCCAAACACAAAGATCTATCCGGGGACGAAAGTTTCTCCTTGGACAGTGTCATTATTGACGATCGAAGGGGCCATCAAACCTTTTGGCGACAACACAGTGGAACTCTCAATGAAAGAACCAATGTCGGTGTCAAAACCGGCGGATCTTGGGTAGGGGGTCCCGAACTGTGCACCTAAGGTCGATGGTAACAGGAGGCAAGGGACACGATGTTTACCCAGGTTTGGGCCCTCTCTATGGAAGTAATACCCGACGTCCTGCTTGATTGATATTGATGAAAATGAGTAGTACAAGAGTTGATCTACCTCGAGATCGTAATGGCTAAACCCTAGAGGTCTAGCTTGTATGGGTATGATAATGAGTCTCTTGTCCAAACTAAGTCCTCCGGTTTATATAGACACCGGGAGGATCTAGGGTTACACAAGGTCGGTTACAAAGAAAGGAATCTACATATCCGGTAGCTAAGCTTGCCTTCCACACCAAGGAGAGTCCCATCCGGACATGGGTACAGTCTTCGGTCTTCGTATCTTCATAGCCAATCAATCCGGCCCATGGCTAACAGGACGGACGCCCGAGGACCCCTTAGTCCAGGACTCCCTCAACAACCATCACCAACGATCGAATGTATACACCACGTGGGCTGAGAGTTTTTAAAGAAAAGACTCGACAAACTGATGGTCAACCCGTGATGAATAATAATGATCTAATTTAGTTTTTGTAGTACATATATTTAATTGTACAAGTTTAATGTTTCAATTATGAACATAGGAAATGCCGTCAATGTCGTCGTCGGACGACGAAAGTCTCCCGGTGGAGTGCGACTGGTGTGGCGACGACCGGGGTCAGTGCGACATGCCTTAGCTGGTAGAAGGTCGGCGCTTTAGCATTAAGCTCCAGGAGACCTTCGATTTTGAAATGGTACGCAATGACGACAAGTGTTTTTTTGTAATTAAGCATGACTTCTGCTTCTTCAACGTGTAATTTTCGTCTTTTACAATCCGACTAGCTTATCCCATGCCATGCAAGACACTATCTCTTGAAGAGGATGGATTTTCAAGATCATGAAAGTATGGAAACAAAGATAATTCAGCTAAGGACCCATCAGGGTAAGGATTTCGATGTAAATCTATACAATTCTGAGAGCGTAACCCATTTTGGTTGCCTGAATTCGGAAGCACTTTGCAAGACGTATGCTTTTCATGCGGGTATGATTGTCACCATGGATCTTAGTGATCTTGACATCGAGCAAGATAATATGGACATTTGGGTCCTTATTGATACGCTTCCAATTCTACCGCCATGTGAGTTTCTCAAACATAGTTATTAAGTAATTTATATTATTTATTTCAAAATAGTTGATAGCTTATTTCCATTGATAACTTATTTTCATTCTTCAAAGAATGTGTGGAAGATGGTAGACATAACCTACTACATAGATGGCTCAGAATTAACTTATCAGGAGAAAAATCATCTGATATCATTTATTAGTGATCTTGAGAATTACAATATCTATTATCAAATTCCTCCACATTATGGTCAATACGTGTCACTAATGCACGTGTTGAACTATGGTAACATCCATGGAGATGCCATGGTAAGATTCTTTACTATTACGACATCCATGCATCATTTGCATAAATTTTTCTAAAACTCAACTACATTGCTAACTACAACATTATTGCTATGTTTTTCAACAGAAAATCCAAAGGATTGTGTGTCTCATCTGATGTTTCCGAAAGGTCGCCTTGATGTTTTGAACTTACGGCCATGTCATCCTACAAATCACTCCTGTTCATACCAGATTTCTAAAACTAATGAAGACATGACAATCAAAGATTGTAAAAAATGTATGGTCAATCGTAGGGAGCTACTTGGAAGCAACGTTGTGCGAAGGGCGAGAATTGGAGACAGGATAATCTCCATTCTCCATAATGGAGAGTCAGGGCCTACCTTGTTTTATGTTATTTTAACTAAGAGAGGGTAGTAGGTCCTAGGTACAATGTGTTATTATGTGCTACATTGTGTTGGAGTTAATGAGGAGGAGGAGGAGTTGTGATTATGACTGGTGACCAACTTGCTATATGATGTCTCATTGATGAAAATGATGATCATGAGGAGGTGTTATATGACAATTATGTATTATGATGATAAGTTGTTAATGATATGATGATGATGATGATGATTTATTATATCATTGGGTGAAAGAACCGCAGATTAGTTTCAAGTGGATGGATCCATCCACTTGAAACTAGTCCACGGTTCTTTCACCCAGTGATGTAGTAACTCATTATAATGTAAAAAGAATCTCTAAATTGCTACTGTATGAAAACTTGTATAATGGTGTATGAAATGACATAAAATGAAAAAGAAATAGAATACGCAATAATAGTAGTAGCGCGGGCGCGGAGGTGCGCTGCTAGTACTTACCAGTAGCGTGCTGTGAAAAAAGTGCTGCTACTAAGGGCATATAGCAGTAGCGTGTGTTGACCAACGCTACTGCTAACCTTTAGCTGTAACGCCTTATCAGTAGCGCGGTAACCCGCGCTACTGCTAGGCCAAAAACCAGTGCTACTGCTAGGCTTTTCCCTAGTAGTGTATAGTCACCTACTATGTGTTATGATCCGGCAACCCTGGAGTGACAATAGTCGGGACACTTCCCGGTGATTACCGTAGTTTGAGGAGTTCATGTATTCACTAAGTGCTAATGCTTTGGTCCAGTACTCTATTAAAAGGAGGCCTTAATATCCCTTAGTTTCCAATAGGACCCTGCTGCCACGAGAGGGTAGGACAAAAGATGTCATGCAAGTTCTTTTCCATAAGCACGTATGACTATATTCGGAATATATGCCTACATTATATTGATGAATTGGAGCTAGTTCTGTGTCACCCTATGTTATAACGGTTGCATGATGAATGCCATCCAACATAATTATCCATCATTGATCCATTGCCTATGAGCTTTTCACATATTGATCTTTGCTCCATCACTTTTCTGTTTCCACTGTTACGACTCTACCAAACTGCTACTGTTACTTTTGCTACTGTTACTGTTACTTCCATACTACTTTGCTACTAAATACTTTGCTGCAGATATTAAGTCTTTTAGGTGTGGTTGAATTGACAACTCAGCTGCTAATACTTGAGAATATTCTTTGGCTCCCCTTGTGTCGAATCAATAAATTTGGGTTGAATACTCTACCCTTGAAAACTGTTGCAATTCCCTATACTTGTGGGTTATCAGTACACCAAAAACACATTTGGCCAGGTTAAGCATCATCTTGTAGACCCGGAGATTGTCAAAGGTTTCCTTCAAATCATCCAATGGAGTCTCTTTCTTCCTGGACTTTACAACAATATCATCCACATAAGAATGAACATTGCGTCCAATTTGATTATGAAGACAGTTTTGGACACAATGTTGATAAGTCGCCTGCGCACTCTTGAGCCCAAAAGGCATAGATACATAGCAGAAAGCTCCAAAAGGTGTGATGAAAGCCGTCTTATCTTGGTCTTTAACTGCCATTTTAATCTGATGATAACCAGAATAAGCATCCAGGAAACTCAAATGCTCACAACCCTCCGTGGCATCGATGATCTGATCAATGCGGGGAAGAGCAAAAGGATCAGACGGATAGGCTTTATTAAGATCTGTATAATCCACACACATATGCCAAGTGCCATTTTTCTTAAGCACCAGCACTGGGTTAGTCAACCACTCAGGGTGAAAAACTTCAACAATGAACCCGGCCGCTAAGAGCCGGGCCACCTCTTCTCTTATGGCCTTGTGTCACTCTTCATTGAAACGGTGAAGGAATTGCTTGACCGGCTTAAACTTAGGATCAATATTGAGAGTGTGCTCAGCGAGTTCTCTCATTACACCTGGCATGTCTGAAGGCTTCCACGCAAAGATGTCCCGATTCTCATGGATGAACTCGATGAGCGTGCTTTCCTATTTCGGATCCATATTAGCACTGATAGTGAACTGTTGAGATGAGTCGCCCGGAACAAAATCAACTTGTTTGGTGTCATCCGCCGACTTAAATTTCAACAGAGGGTCTTGCTCCGTGGTAGGTTTCTTCAAGGGGGTCATATCAGCCAGGTCAACATTATATTTATAAAACTTGAGCTCCTTCATGGCACAAGCAGACTCGGCATAAGCAGCATCACCTTCTTCACACTCCAAGGCAACCTTCCTATTGCCATGGACTGTAATGGTACCCTTACGTCCTGGCATCTTAAGCTACAAATATACATAACAAGGTTGTGCCATAAACTTGGCATAAGCCGGGCGACCAAACAAGGCATGGTAAGGGCTTTCAATCTTAACCACTTCAAACCACAATGTCTCTGCCATGTAATCATAATCATCGCCAAAGGTCACTTCCAAGGCGATCTTACCAACTGGGTATGCCGACTTACCAGGTACAACACAGTGAAAGACTGTAGAGGATGGCTAAAGGTCCTTATCAGTTAAGTTCATACGGCGAAAAGTATCATAATAAAGGACATTGATGCTGCTTCCACCATCCATGAGCACTTTAGTGAATTTATAACCCCCAACTTGAGGGGAAACCACCGATGCCAGCTGACCCAGATTATCAACCCAAGGCAGGTGATCCTCATACTCCATACAATTGGCTATTCTGACCACTGCAAATATCGAGGCACTGCTGGCTCAACTACATTGACTGCATGTTTATGAACATTCTGATCTCGCTTGCAAAGGCTTGTGGTGAAAACATGATATTGGCCACTGTTAAGCTGCTTGGGATTACTCTGATATCCTAACTGTTGTTGCTGGTTACCCTGACTGGGCTGTTGATTATAACCGCCCTGATTACCCTGTCCTTGATATCCAGAACTTGGGTCGCCGCCCCCAAAGCCTGGCCCGTGTGAGCCGAATCCTGACCCGCCATGCGGGCCATTATTGTTACTATGATTCTGATGAAAGCCAGAGTTCTTGTATTCATTCATAATAAAGCAATCCTTCCAGAGGTGAGTTGATGGTTTATCCGGGAAACTATGTTTTGGGCAAGGTTCATTCAATATCGCCTCCAGATTAAATCTCGGTCCTCCAAACTGCGGCTTACCCTTATGACGCTGATTATTACGTTGTGTATTGGTGTTAGCCACAAAGTCTAACCCACCATCGGATTGCTTGCGTTTGCCACCATTGCCCTGGTTGAGACCTGTCATGTTTTGCTGTTGACCCTTGTTATTACCATTCTTCTTCCCCTTGCTAGACTTCTCATCATCAGATACAAGATCTTTGGTGCTGTCTGATTCAGTATATTTGATGAGAGCTTCCATAAGCTCTCCCATGTCATTGCAGTGACGTTTAAGCCGCCCCAACTTCTGCTCGAGGGGGGTAAAATGGTAACTTTTATCTAAAATCAAAACAACAGACCCGACGTTGATACTATCCGAGGAGTGGAGAATGGTTGAAACCCTGCGAACCCAGTGGTGGGAAGACTCATCCTCTCGCCGCACACAAGCATCCAGATCAATAATCAATAGGGGTTGTTTACATGTGTCTTTAAAATTCTGAAAAAGCGCGCCTTCAACTCAGCCCATGAATTGATAGAATTGGCGGGTAACCCCTTCAACTAGGTTTGAGGCGGCCCATCCAGCATCATGGCGAAGTACTTGGCGCATACAACATCCTTCACATCTAACATCTCCATCGCTAGCTCTTAGCTCTCAATCCAGGATTCGGGTGGAAGATCAGTTGTGTAATTATCTAACCTACGAGGGCCTTTAAAATCCTTAGGCAGATGCTCATTACATAGAGCCGGCACTAGACACGGTACACCAACAATCCTGGAAGTCATCCCAGCCTCCACAAATGCCGAAGGGTTTCGTTGAAGCTACTCATGAGCTGCTAATTGAGCTTCTAGTTCCGCCTCTTGATGTGCCCTCACCTGATCCCTAAGGGCCTGAACATTGTTATCATCATGGGGCAGGTTATGCCCATGAGGCGGGTTACGATGCCGCTCGCTATTGGAAACTGCTGGCGACTCAATGCGCCGGCTGTAGCTTCGGCTCTGGCGTGGAGTTGAATGAATTCGCTCACGACTGTATGAGTAAGTCGCCTGCTGAGCCACAACCATCTGAAGAAGTTCCACAGCGTTCTGGGTCTCTATCACAGCCGAGGACTCGCCTTCAACTAGAAGAGCCACCAGCCGCGAAACCGCGACAATCATGTTATCCAGTGGGTTGGAGTAATGACCCGGAGGTGTTGGTACTCGCTGAGGAGGGGTCAAATCCATTCGAGGCGGGTCTATTACACGAGGCTGAACCGCCGCCCCGGTCACAGGTGCCTCAGCAGCCGGGGTCAGACCGGGCGGGTTACTTGGTCATGCTCCGGGTGTATTAAAAAGATTCCTCCCCTCAAACTGTGGAGGTAAATGGCTCTGGTGCCTCCTTCGTTGGATAGTGTTCGACGCGTTCTGCTCCAGACTTAAACAAAAGGCCTCTTCCCTTATCCGCTGCGTCTCAGCCTCCAAGGCGTCTCACTCCATGGCCATCCTGACATTTTCTGCCTCAAGATCCTCCTGGACCTTGGTCACCTTGTCCCGTAGCTTTGCAACATCCACTTTATGTTGTACCTGATTCACCGGAGTCACCTCCGTGGCTAACAGAGTCACCAAAGCATCCAAGAGTTCAAACAGGAGTTGAGCCGGTGAACATGCAGATCCACTCGCTCCAGTTGTTGCAGCAGCAGTTGAGCCAGACGTCATGGCCGCAACAATTGAAGATTGTAACACTGGTTGTGTGCAAGCCATGAAAATTGCAGCCCTGCTTGGTGGCTCATAGGGCTCCGAAATGTTGTCACCATCGGAATAGCCCCCAAGCCCGTCGTCTTGCAGTTGATAGATTGATTTGGTTTCGCCGGTTGAAGACTCATCACCTAAATAGATGGATGTCTTTCCACCAGACATAGAACCTTCCTCAAGATCCGCCCCATGAACAAAGCCAACGAAAACATGCTTTCGGGCGGGTTGGACCTTGGCAGGTCATGCGCGGTGAGCCGTCTCGATGATGTTGGTGTAGGCGTCCGGCTTAGGCTCTGCTTCACCGATCTTGCCGATGAAGACGTGAATTCCGCCAAAGGGGACCCGGTAACCATACTCAATAGAGTCAGCCTCAGGACCCCAGCCAACGTTGTCGATGTAGATCTTACCGCAGCGACTCTTGGTCATCTAGCCCACGGCGTATCCCTTGATCCATGAGAAGCTGCCCTTCAAGAATTCTAAACCATCGTGCTCAGGCCCCATGGTGGGCGCCAACTGTCGTGGTTTTGTCGCCGCAGATGCCCTTCTGAAAGGACTTAGGTGTGGAGCCATTGCAGTGTAGGTTAGCTCGAAGGGGTTGAATGGGACAAAGGACACAAAGGATTTACCTAGGTTCGACCCCTCACAACGAGGTAAAAGCCTATGTCCTGCTTCTAGTTGTATTGCTTGAGTTTCGATTACAAGGGAGCAAATACACTTGACCTAGTTCTCGATTGATTGTCTCTTGGCCTAAGCCGCCGCCAGGTCTCACCTTTATATACACAAGTCGAAGCCCGACGCTTACAAGAGTCCGAGCCGGATCACACAACGTGCCCGACCTGGTTTCTAAATCGCCTTGCCTTAACAGGCAATCCACCATATGGTGGTTCACACGTTCGGATCTTGGGCCTCCACTAGGCCTGCCTGTGTGAGTCGTCGTCTTCATAGTTCTTCTTGGGCCTCCTTGAATCTTCTTTGTATTAAACCGCCAACGGTGTAACCCGGCCCCAGCATGGCGGGTCATACCTTGGGGGTATATCCCCAACACTGCTCATAAGAAACAAGCTGCCTTACAGGAAATATTTAACTTTGTGCAAATTGAAGAAGAGAGTCTCCCACAAGCTTGGGGGAGGCTTCTCCAATTGCTTAATGCTTTGCCTGATCATCCTCTTAAGAAAAATGAAATACTTGATATATTCTATAATGGACTAACCGATGCTTCTAGGGACTTCCTAGATAGTTGTGCTAGTTGTGTTTTCAGGGAACGAACTATTGAACAAGTTGAGGAATTATTGAATAATATATTGAAAAATTATGATGATTGGACTCTTCCTGAACCACCGCATAAGCCCACTCCGAATAATAGGGGTATCTTATATCTAAGTCCTGAATATATGCAAGAGGCAAAGAAATCTATGAAGGAAAAAGGTATTAAAGCAGAGGATGTTAAAATTTTACCTCCTGTTGAAGAAATACATGGGCTTGATACACCACCACCCAAGGTGCTAAAGGTAAACTCCTTAATGAAATTTAATGAAAAGGACAATCCTTATAATATGCATCCTAGTCAATGCCTTTATGAGTTTATAATTATATTAGAAAGCAAGATCACTTCAATGAAAATGTTATGAAACAATTCAAATACAACTCTGATATGATTGCTCGCTTGAGTGACTTGTTATTTAGAATCGCTAATGATGTTAGAGGTGTAGGAAAATGTGCTTCTATGGTTCATACTCAGTTAGAACAAGTTGCTAAATCTCAAAGAGAATTGCTTGATGAAATGAACAATAATATCAATGATCATGCCATTAGAGTAGTAACTAGAGGAGGAAGAATGACTCAAGAACCACTTTATCCTAAGGGACGCCCTAAAATAAGTGAACAAGACTCTCAAAGAGTTAACACTGATGCACCTAGTCCTTCTAAAAAGAAAAAGAAAAAGGATAGGACCTTGCATACCTCTAGTGAACCTAAAATAGAAAAACCTCGTGAAGATAGTAATGATGTTTCTATCTCTGATGCTGAAACTCAATCTGGTAATGAACATTCACCTAGTGATAATGAAAAATATAATGAGGATGTTCATGAAGATACTCCACCAGACAATGATAAAGAACCAGATAATGATGTTGAGATAGAACCAGCTCTTGATCTTGATAACCCACAACCTAAAAATAAATGATATGACAAAAGAGACTTTGTTGCTAGAAAACATGGAAAAGAAAGAGAACCATGGGTTCAAAAAACCATGCCCTTTCCACCTAAATCAACTAAGAAAAAAGATGATGAAGAATTTGAACGCTTTGCTGAAATGCTTAGGCCAGTCTTTTTGCGCACTCGCTTGACTGATATTTTAAAGATGGCCCCTTATGCAAAATACATGAAAGACATCATCTCTAATAAAAGAAAGATACCTGAAGCTGAAATCTCCACCGTGTTTGCTAATTATTCTTTTAAGGATGGAGTCTAATGTTGCTTGAAGCTATGTTGGTATTTCCCCAAAGAGGAAGGGATGATGCAGTACAGCGACGGTAGGTATTTCCCTCAGATATGAAACCAAGGTTATCGAACCAGTAGGAGAACCAAGCAACACAACATAAACAACACCTACACACAAATAACAAATACTTGCAACCCGAAGTGTACAACGGGGTTGTCAATCCCTTTCGGGTAACGACGCCAGAAATTGGCAAACAGACGTAAGAGACTTCTAGATATTGATAGATCGAACACCAAATAAAAGAAATTATAGCAAGGTATTTTTGCATTTTTGGTTTAGTAGATATGAAAATAAAAGGCAAATAAAATAGATCGCGAAGGCAAATAATTTGAGAAAGAGACCCGAGGGGCGTAGGTTTCACTAGTGGCTTCTCTCGAGAAAAATAGCAAACGGTGGGTAAACAAATTACTGTTGGGCAATTGATAGAACTTCAAATAATCATGACGATATCCAGGCAATGATCATTATATAGGCATCACGTCCAAGATTAGTAGACCGACTCCTGCCTGCATCTACTACTATTACTCCACACATCGACCGCTATCTAGCATGCATCTAGTGTATTAAGTTAATGGAGAAACGGAGTAATGCAATAAGAACAATGACGTGATGTAGACAATATCTATCTATGTAGATATAGACCCCATCGTTTTATCCTTAATAGCAACGATACATACGTGTCGGTTCCCTTTCTGTCACTGGGATCAAGCACCGTAAGATCGAACCCACTACAAAGCACCTCTTCCCATTGCAAGATAAATAGATCAAGTTGGCCAAACAAAACCCAAATATCGAAGAAGAAATATGAGGCTATAAGCAATCATGCATATAAGAAATCAAAGAAGATTCTGATCATAAACTCAAAGTTCATCTGATCCCAACAAACACACCGCAAAAAGAGTTACATCATATGGATCTCCAAGAGACCATTGTATTGATAATCAAACGAGGGAGAGGAAGCCATCTAGCTACTAACTACGGACCCGGAGGTCTACAAAGAACTACTCACGCATCATCGGAGAGGCACCAATGTAAGTGGTGAACCCCTCAGTGATGGTGTCTAGATTGGATCTGGTGGTTCTGGACTCTGCGGCGACTGGAATTGCTTTTCATCGACTCCCCTAGGGTTTCTAGAATATTGGGGTATTTATAGAGCAAAGAGGCGCTCCGGGGGCACCCGAGGTAGGCACAACCCACTAGGGCGCACCTGGGCCTCCTGGCGCGCCCTAGTGGGTTGTGCTCTCCTCAGAGCACCCCCCCAGTCGCAGCCTTAGCCCATTAGGGGCCATCTGGTCCATGAAAAATCTCCGTAAATTTTTGTTGCATTTGGACTCCGTTTGGTATTGATTTTCTACGATGTAAAAACATGCAAAAAACAGCAACTAGCACTTGGCACTATGTCAACAGGTTAGTACCAAAAATGATATAAAATGAGTATAAAACATCCAAGATTGATAATATAACAGCATGGAACAATCAAAAATTATAGATACGTTGGAGACGTATCATAGTCCCTAAAAAACTTGGAGATCCGAGAATTCCAACTATACCTTGCTCCATCAAAAGAAACTATGGTAAAACTATTTTGTGTGATTTAGGAGCCGGTGTTAGTGTTATGCATTTCTCCTTATGTAAAAGAGTTTATTTGAATAAACTCACACCTACTGAAATAACTTTGCAAATGTTGATAATCAACTGCCCTACCTATCTATGTGCCCCTTGTTGTTGCAAATGTTACTATCTTAACTGACTTTGTTATACTTGAGAGGCCCGAGGACGACAACATGTTGATTATCCTTGGTAGACCCTTCTTGAATACTGCAGGGGTTGTTATTGATTGCAATAAAAGCAAGGTCACTTTTCATATCAATGGCAATGAGCATACGGTGAACTTTCCGAAGAAACAATTCCAAGTGAATGGTACTAATGTTATTGAAAAATCTTCGACAATCATGATACGTCTCCAACATATCAATAATTTTTTATTGTTCCATGTTGTTATATTATCATTCTTGGATGTTTTACAATCATTTTATAAAAACCTTATATCATTTTTTGGGACTAACCTATTGACATAGTGACCAGTGCCAATTGTTGTTTTTGCTTGTTTTTTACTTCGCAGAAAATCAATACCAAATGGAGTCCAAACACAGCGAAACTTTTTGGAGATTTTTTCTGGACCAGCAGACACCTGTTGGGCCAAAGAAGTACCAGAGGGGGGCTCCGAGGGGAGCACAACCCACTAGGGCGTGCTTGGGGGCCCAGGCGCGCCCAAGTGGGTTGTGCCCACCTCGATGGACTCCCACACCGCCTCTTTGCTCTATAAATACCCCAATATTTCAGAAACCCTAGGGGAATTGACGAAAATCAATTCCAGCCGTCGCAACTTCCAGAACCACCAGATCCAATCTAAATACCATCACAGAGGGGTTCATCATCCTCATTGGTGCCTCTCCGATGATGCGTGAGTAGTTCATTGTAGACCTTCGGGTCCATAGTTAGTAGCTAGATGGCTTCCTCTCTCTCTCTCTCTCTTTTAATTCTCAATACAATGGTCTCTTGGAGATCTATTTGATGTAAGTCTTTTTGCAGTGTGTTTGTTGGGATCTGATGAACTTTAAGTTTGTGATCAGATCTATATATGTTTTTGTCCATGAAGGTTATTTGAGTTTCTTTGATCTCTTATATGCATGATTACTTATAGCCTCGTATTTCTTCTTCGAATCTTTGGTTTAGTTAAGCCAACTAGATCGATTTTTCTTGCCATGGGAAGAGGTGCTTTATGATGGGTTCGATCTTACGGTGCTTGATCCTAGTGACAGAAGGGGAACCGACACGTATGTATTGTTGCTATTAAGGATAACAAGATGGGGTCTATTTCTACATAAATAGATCTTGTCTACATCATGTCATTATTCTCATTGCATTACTCCATTTCTCCATGAACTTAATACATTAGATGCATGCTGGATAGCGGTCGATGTGTGGAGTAATAGTAGTAGATGCAGGCAGGAGTCGGTCTACTAATCTTGGACGTGATGCCTATATAATGATCATTGCTTGGATATCGTCACGATTATTTGAAGTTATATCAATTGCCCAACAGTAATTTGTTTGCCCACCGTATGCTATTTTTCTTGAGAGAAGACACTAGTGAAATATACGGCCCCCGCATCTCTTCTTTATTATATTTACCTTCGTGATCTATTTTTATTTGCTTTTATTTTCAGATCTATTAATCTAAAAATACAAAAACATGTTGCTGCAATTTATTATTATTTATTTAATCTCGCGTTCCCGTGAAATCTATTTATCCAATCTACTACAATTTTACCTATCTTTTTACCCGTGAGGGATTGACAACCCCTCTCTTACGTCTGGTTGCAAGTATTTATTCTTTGTGTGCAGGAGCTATTTATGTGGTGTTGCATGGTTCTCCTACTAGTTCGATGACTTTGGTCTCATCACTGAGGGAAATACCTACCATAGCTATGTTGCATCATCCCTTCCTCTTTGGGGAAATATCGACGTAGTTCAAGCCGCATCAAATCACTATTGGAAGTTTTTCAACTACCTCTACCAACTGCCAAAAACAAATATGAAATCCTTATTGTTGGGGACATGCATATCCCCATTGAGGTAACTTAGTGTTTTACGAAAGTTCTTCGGTTTCATGCTAATCGAAAGTGGTTGTTAATAAGACTTGATCAACCTTATTAATGGATCGTTTTTTAGAGGTATGAAGTTGATGAATTTAATAAGAACTACCTTCTGTCCCTACCTTTTGTTTTATGTTTTTCTTTGTTAAATAAAATAAAATGACATGTTTATCTTGTTTTCTGGATTTTTCGTGCAATAAAAAATGACCCACATATAAAATTTCTCAAAATGCCCTAAAAAATTAATATGATTTTTTTTGAATCTTTCTGAATTTTTGATGCAAATAACATCAGAGGGGAGTGCACCAGGTGGGCACAACCCACCTGGGCGCGCCAGTAGCCCCAGGCGTGCCCTGGTGGGTTTTGGTCCCCATGTGGCCCCCTCACTTATCTCTTTAGCCCATGTGATCACCTACCTCCAGAAAAAATCACCATTGCTCTCTCTCTCTCTCTCTCGTGTTCTTGCCCTCAAACCGCGGATATCGATCTCTTTGCTCGAAGCTCCATTTCCGAAACTATTTTGGGGGATTACTACTTGGTATGTGACTCTTCCATTGGTCCAATTAGTTTTTGCTTTAGTGGTTTATATTTTGAATAATTAGCTACTCTTGGTGCTGTTGTAGATGAGCTTGCATGTTGAATTCTTAGAGTTCTAAGTAGTTTGAATGCTTGATATGGCCTATATCCATCCCTATGAGTAGTTGCTATCAATCTTGTGAAGTTTTGTTGACAAAACTTTTGTGACCCAAAATTTTTCAGAAAATTGTACGCAAATATGATGAACCTCTTTGGAAGGAGTTCTTCGAGGCGGAGGTCCTCGGAGGCATCTTTTAGTAGCAGCTCAGTTTGTCGGTCTTATGTTGAACCAATTGCAAATTCCATATGGGATGCTGCCACCAAATCATGTTTATGGCCATGCGATGATTTCATGATGATGGCCGGTATTAAAGAGGAATTTGATCAATATATCCACAATGCCGAGCTCGGTCCCTACATTGAAGATAAGTGCAACCAACATCTCAGCCTCGCGAAATCATTTACCAAAGAATTTAAATTTCATCCTCGTGAGTCTAGAGTGTCGTTTAAACTGTATGACCATCCATTTACTTTACCTCTAGAGACATTTTCTAATTACTGCAAAATCCCATTTTGGGGTTCATTGGACGAACCACCAAGATCTGAGTATGAGATATTCTTGACTAGCCTTTGCTATGGTGAGACTAGAGTGACGCAAGGTAGAATAAAGCGCATTCATTTCCCTTTGATTCAATACTTTGCACTATTTAATGGAAAATGCATCGTAGGCAAACAAGACTGCAGTACACTTTGTGCTCCTGTCTTGAGTCTCATACGCACCTCTCTCACTGATGTCAAATGTCATAACCTTGGAGCGATTATTGCACGCAGATTGCAACACAACGCTGGTAGTGGATATTTTTATGGCGGGATTTATGCCTCACGTTTAGCACGGGAGTTGGGTGTATCACCTTGGCCTTACGACCCTATTCTTCCCACGCAGTACTTAGACTTTGACGCCATGAAGCGCCATAAGTTCCTTAGTGGTGAAACCCATAATTATACATATAACATGTTGTTTAATAAAAAGTCCATTGTGGACACCTTTTTGCCTGCGCCTTCTCTCTTTGATTTTCAAAGCAAGGGAATGTATTATGTTCTTGAGAGCGAGGCCCACGCACACAACGCAGAGGTTGTGGTTGCTCGGCAGGCTGAGGAGGTTGCACCAAGAGCCTCCATGAGTTATCACTCTGATTGTTATGCGGGCTACAGACGGTGATTACCAAGCTAGGCCAAAAGCCTAAGCTTGGGGGAGTATGTATTTCCACCAACATTTATTTCATGTTTACACATTTCATTCCATTTGTCGGTGTCCGCACTTTTATTGCAGTATCCATGCTAGATTTATTTTTTCTCGCTTTATTCTTGTGTGTTTGAAAAACTTTGAGAAAACCCCCCAAAAAAGATGCTTTCTTATTTTCAATTTTTCTTGCTAAAATAGTTAGTGGTGGTCTTAAAAACAAAACCCAAAAATATTTCTCGATTCTTATTTTGCTTGTTGGGAGCTCTCCCTATAAATAGTTTTTCTCTCTTTTGTTTTTCTTTCTTTAATTTGCTTCCTTCTAGAAAAACAAAAAAAGTACAAAAATATTTCAGTGTGCTTCTCTGAAATTCATTTCTTTTTATTGAGTCATACCGAGGAGAAGACCACGATGAAAATGGTGAGTGGCTCTCATATGCATTGTTATTGATCCAATGAAAGGCCCAAATTGCCTTGTCTTCTCCTTTTAAATAAAATTGTTTGCAGATTCTAGCTTAGTCCGTGGCACTATTGCACTATTATTATTTTCATATCATTCGGTCGTGCAAGTGAAAGGCAATAATGATAATATTTGATGAACTGGCTGTGGCAGAGAGAAACAGGTATGAACTCGACTTGTTCTATTTTTGTAAATATATTTAACCTAGTATCCATGATTCAACTTATCATGATTAAACATGTTTGCAATGACCATAAGAGATTATTGTTTCTCATGCCATGCTTAAGTAGCTAGGAGTGGATAATGATTTATCTTGGATGTCAAAATTGCGTTAAAATGATTGTGATGTAGTATGATGATATGGTATCCTCCTCCGAATGTTCGAGTGGCTTGACTAGGCACATGTTCATGCATGTAGTTGAATCAAAACCAACATAACCTCTATGATATTTATGTTCATGGTGTTCATATCCTACTCATGCTAGTATCCAATGTTACTTATGCATAATGCATGTTCATGACCGTTTTCGCTCTCTAGTTGGCCGCTTCTCAACCTATTTGCTAGCCTTCGCCTGCACTAAGAGGGAATACTGCTTGTGCATCAAAATCCTGAAACCCAAGTTATTCCAGATGAGTCCACCATATATCTACCTATATGCGGTATTACCCTGCCATTCCAAGTAAATTTCCATGTGCCACATCTAAAAACTTCAAATAAACATTCGTTTTTGTGTGCCTGGATTGTTCATAGAGTGACAGGAGGTAGTCAGTATCTTCCATGCTAAGCGAATTATTCTCATGATGAGTGTTTATTCACTCGTCCTTGCAAGAGAGGGGCGGTAATAGGGATTCCTAGTCTTGAATTCAAAATTGCAACTAATTAAACAAAACTCTCCCAGGATTGTTGTTGGTATGGACGGTACCCGTGGATTCGGCTAGCCATGGAGTGTGTTTGTTGGTGGAGGGGGAGTAAACCTTTACTTTTATCGCTTGGGAACCGCCACTAATGTGTTTAGCATGGAAGATACTGATAACTAATGGTCGCGAAGTAAATAGGAAGGGTGCATTTCTCAAAATTTCATTTATCTCTGTTTTAAAAAAAAATTGAGCTCTGGCACCGCTGCAAATCACTACTTCCCTCTGCGAAGGGACTATCTATTTACTTTTATGTTGTGTCATCACCTTATCAAATAAGCGCCAGATCTGGGAGCACTATTGTCATCCTCATGCATTGTGTATAGCTAATGTTGGGTGCATCATGACTGGATCTTTTCTACCATGAATTACAATGTTTAGTCGCAGCTTGAACTTTGGAGGTGCTCTGCATTTATGTTTTGCGGTATCAGAAAGGGCTAGCGACATACCACTATTGGCATATTATATCATGGTTGTTTTGACAAAGTGTTGTCATTTGAGATATCCTATTATTGCTCGCTAGTTGACTATGCCATTGATATGAGTTAATATAATTTTTAAGAGTAATTGTTGACATGGTTAGTCATGATATTTGCTGAAAACATGGGTGCTACTTAAGCTTATTTATGTAAACAAGAGCAAAAGAGTTTGTAAAAGTTTTTCTTTTTCACTTTCAGTTTACCAACTGAATTGCTTGAGGACAAGCAAAGGTTTAAGCTTGGGGGAGTTGATACATCTCCGTCGTATCTACTTTTCCTAACGCTTTTCCTCTTGTTTTGGACTCTAATTTGCACGATTTGAATGAAACTAACCTAGACTGGTGTTGTTTTTAGCAGAACTACCATGGTGTTGTTTTTGTGCAGAAATAAAACTTCTCAGAATGGCACAAAACTTTTTGGAGTTTTTTATGGAATAAAAGAAAAATACTGGAGCCAAGAACCACCGGAGGGGGCCCCTGGGTGAGCACAACCCACCAGGGTGCACCCCCCTCCTGGCGCGCCCAGGTGGGTTATGACCACCTGGTTGCCCCGCAGAACCTGATTCCAACTCTATAAAATCTTATTTTCGGAGAAAAATCGGGGAGAAAGAATTATCGTGTTTCACGAGACGGAGCTGCCGCCACCTCCTGTTCTTCATCGGGAGGCCAGATCTGGAGTCTGTTTGGGGCTCTGGAGAGGGGGGTCTTCGATCTTCGTTATCACCAACCCTTCTCCATCGCCAATTCCATGATGCTCCCCACCGGGAGTGAGTAATTCCTTCGTAGGCTCGCTGGTCGGTGAGGAGTTGGATGAGATTCATCATGTGATCGAGTTAGTTCTGTTAGGGCTTGATCCCTATTATCCATTATGTTCTGATATTGATGTTGCTATGACTTTGCCATGCTTAATGCTTTTCACTTTGGGCCCGGGTGCCATGATTTCAGATCTGAACCGTTTATGTTATCACCATTATATCTATGTTCTAGATCCGATCTTGCAAGTTATAGTCACCTACTACGTGTTATGATCCGTAAATCCCGGAGTGACAGTATTCGAGATACTTTCCAGTGATGACCGTAGTTTGAGGAGTTCATGTATTCACTATGTGCTAATTCTTTGTTCTAATTCTCTATTAAAAGGAGGCCTTAATATCCCTTAGTTTCAATATCGACCCCGCTACCACGGGAGGGTAGGACAAAATATGTCATGCAAGTTCTTTTCATAAGCACGTATGACAATTTACGGAATACATGCCTACATTATATTTATGAACTGGAGCTAGTTTTGTATCGCCCTAGGTTATGACTGTTATATGATGAATATCATCCAACGAATTCATAGATCCAATGCCTACGAAATTTCCACATATTGTTTCTTCTAAGTACTATTGCTACTGTTACTGTTACGCTTGCTACAAAACCATTGCGTTCACTGTTACCATTACTATTACTATTACCACTGCTATCAAAATTATCATATTACTGTGCTACTAATCATATAGTTGTAGATAATTAATCTCCAGGTGAGGTTGAATTGACAACTCAACTACTAATACTTGCAAATATTCTTTGGCTCCCCTTGTGTCGAATCTATAAATTTGGGTTAAATACTCTACCCTCAAAAACTGTTGTGATCACCTATACTTGTGGGTTATAAACTAGTCGTATGCTTCATGATGCTCCCATTATGTTTCAATTCATATCTTTTATGTGAGCATCATTGAAATCATCATGCCTAGCTAAAAAGGCATTAAAGAAAAGCACTTGTTGGGAGACAACCCAATATTTATACCTACTATTTTTGTGTGTTCACCTGCTTAAGCTACTGTAGTAATCATGTTTTATAGCTTTTGTTTCAATAAAGTGCCAAGTAAAGCCTTTGGGATAGTGTGGATGATAGTTGACTTGATTCTGTGCAAAAACATAAACATTTGCTTCCAGTAACAAAATTGTTTAAATTCACTAGAGCGTGATAAAATACTGAATTTTTTACACAAGATTGATATACAGATTGCCTACTTTTTCCTAATTTTTCAGAATTGTTGGAGTAACTTAAGTATGGTTGTTGTTCACATCATTATAGACTGTTCCGTTTTTGACAAATTCTATTTTCAATGCATAGTTTGCTTGTTTTAGTGTTTCCATAACTTACATTAAGTGATATAAATTATGCAAATGATAAGGTACAGTAGGCATTGTGTGAGAACAATTATGAATCTTATCTTGATAGTACCGAAGTGAATGATTTGTCTTTATCATACTAACCCATCTCACGAAGTTCCGTTAAGTTTTGTGTGATTGAAGTTTTCAAGTTTTGGGTGAGATATCGATATGAGGAGAATAAGGAGTGGAAAGACACTAAGCTTGGGGATATCCAAGGCACCCCAAGGTAATATTCAAGGAAGATCTAAGCAACTAAGCTTCGGGATGCCCCGGAAGGCATCTCCTCTTTCGTCTTCAACATTATCAGTAACCTTACTTGGAGCTATATTTTTATTCATCACATGATATGAGTTTTTCTTGGAGCATCATTTATTTAAGTTTTATTTTCTTTCTGCTATTTAGAATAATGTTTCGCATCTTTTAGTTCAATAAAAAGGTCAAGTATAGCCTTTACCATGCTTATTCCGCAAGTTTATATGTTGTTATTTTGAAAACAGAAAAAATTCTATCATTGTCTGAATTCTTGTGGAATGTCACAATGAGATAAAATCTTTAAACTTCTACACAATGAGTAACAACAAATTTTCTACAGTGTGCTAATTTTTCAGAATTTTTGAAGTTGGAGAAGTATGAATATTCTTGCATTCTTTATAGATTATTTTGTTTAGATAGATTATTGTTATGTTTGCATATGTTTGCTTGTTTAATGATTCTATTTGAGGATATGAGTATTAAATATGCAGAGGTGTTTAGTATGCAATGTTAAATAATAATTTTAGTGATTTTCTACAGTAGAGAATGATAAGGTTTTGCATTTGATTTATACTAACTTATCTCACGAGTTCTTGTTGAGTTTTGTGTGGATGAAGTTTTTAAGAATTAGGGTGTGATATGAAAGGAATTAATGAGACACAAGAGCTCAAGCTTGGGGATGCCCAAGGCATCCCAAAATAATATTTCAAGAAGTCTCAAGCATCTAAGCTCGGGGATGCCCCGGTTGGAACCCCACCTTTCTTCTTCAACAATGCTCGGTCAGTTTTGGTTGAGCCTAAGTTTTTGCTTCTTCACATGAGTTGTGCTATCCTTGGAATGTCATTTTATTATGTTTTGCTTGATGTTTGAATAAAATAATTAAGACCTATTTTTTTCCTAAATGAGAGAGTGAGTCATCACATAGCTACTTAATTATTTGACTACTCATTGATCTTCACTTATATCTTTTTGGAGTAGTTTGTCAGTTGCTCTAGTGCTTCACTTATATCTTTTTAGAGCACGGCGGTGGTTTTATTTTGAATAAATTGATGAACTCTCGTGCTTCACTTATATTATTTTGAGAGTCTTATAAATAATATGGCAATTTGCTTAGGTTATGAATTTAGTCCTAATATGATGGGTATTCAAGAGGGATATAATAAAAACTTCCATATAAAGAGAATTGAATATATGAGAAGTTTGTTTCTTTGAATTTGTTTTGACACATAAAAATGGTGATATTAGAGTCATGCTAGTTGATAACCCACAAGTATAGGGGATCGCAACAGTTTTCGATAAGAGTGTCGAACCCAAAGAGGAGCTAAAGGTAGAATAAATATTCCCTCAAGTTCTATCGACCACCGATACAACTCTACGCACGCTTGACGTTCTCTTTACCTAGAACAAGTATGAAACTAGAAGTACTTTGTAGGTGTTGTTGGATAGGTTTGCAAGATAATAAAGAGTACGTAAATAAAAAGTAGGGGCTGTTTAGATAAAGAAACAATAAAGTAAATATAGCGAGTGTGGAAAAGTGGTGGTAGGAGTTGTGAAATTGCCCCTAAGCAATTGACTACTTTACTAGACCGATAGCAAGTATTATGTGGGAGAGGCCACTGCTAGCATGTCATCCCTGACTTGGAATTCTATGCACTTATGATTGGAACTATTAGCAAGCAATCCGCAACTACTAACGTTCATTAAGGTAAAACCCAACCATAGCATTAAGATATATTGGTCCCCCTTCAATCCCGTATGCATCAATTTCTATGCTAGGTTGAAGCAACATACAACTATCACTCTTGCCCTCCAATACATAGTCCTATCAACATACAACTAACCCTATGGTGTGATCCACGCGTGCAATCATATGATGGGCACCAAAGGACAGCAACATAACCACAAGCAAATTAAATCAATCATAGCGATTCATCAACCACTGATAGGACAACGAAAATCTACTCAGACATCTGTAGCGACCTGACCCGAATGGATCACGTCTACTGTGCTACGATGTCATCCCTGGATCAGTAATGCTGACACCACACAGTACATCGAGGATTTATAGCAGAGTTGCAATCACACTCTTATTACATCGATGGCTCAAAAAGAACTTATTACAATAATCATGGCTTAAGGCCATCTAATAATGATAACAGCGGAAGACTTGGAAGATAAGTGAGTCCATCAACTCCAATGGCATCACTGAGTATAGAACCACGACCTAAAACGGCACCTTAATCGTCGTCTGAAAAGTCTGCAACATGAAAAGTTGCAGCCCGAAAACGGGTCAGCACATGGAATATGCTGGCAATGTAACACATAGAGAGAGGTAATGAGTATTGACTATACTACATGCATATTTGGCTGGTGGAAAAAGCTCTATGGTTACAGTTTTGCATAAAGCCAGTTTTTCCCTACTGCAAAGGAATAAATTTGTTTAACTATCATGGTGGTTGTTATACATTGAGAATGGTTGACAGCATCCTCAATCCCAATTAAAAGTACTCATTAAAAACCCAACAATATTAATTAGAGTAACATGTTGAGATTCACATGATATTCAAGTACTAGATACTCAAGATGTCCATAACCAGGGACACGGCTAATCATGATTAGTTTGTACACTCTGCAGAGGTTTGCGCACTTTTCCCCATAAGACTCGATCGCCTCCGTTTGGTTTCTCGCACTACATGGTGTTTGAGAAACGGATGACCGAGACACAGTCTTTCAGAAGCGCTAGCACCTTACATGTGGGTAGACCTGTACACCTACATCCCCTACATCTGCTAGCCTACCCGTAAGAGTTCGCACAACTTACTCCACTATGCCAGAGCCCATAATGGCTTGTGGCTGCACACGTAAGTTACTAGTATGAATTATCTTATGATCCCTTTGAGCCTGGGTGGCGGTCCCAAAAAAACAGGCAAGTCCTGATAGACATCAGGTGCCTCAATCCACCCAGATGTGTGTTTAAGTTGCCACCTTAGATAAACCATTAAAATTATCAATCTCACATCTGTCATGGATATCACTCACCCAATCCACGTCTACTAGCATAGCATGGCAATATAAGCAAACGTAGAGTAACTCCCAAAGGTTTCATAATAATATAGGTAATAGGTACTACCTCATCTACTTCCCATCCCACAATTTAATTAGATCCTAATCATGCAATGTGTGAGGATTGATCTAATGCATAAAAACTGGGTTGTAGAAAAGGTATGATCAAAGTGTTACTTGCCTTGCTGACGATCCGCGAAACCTAGAGACTCGAAGTAACAAGCGGCGCACTCCGGGTGATCTATCGCAGACAAACAACAAGCATACAATAAGTACTCATCTAATGCACAGGTAAATCTCGAATAGAAGATCTAACCAGAAAGTTCAACTTAAGAACCCTGGTTGCAAAAAGAATCGAATCAAAATTAGCAACAAAAGTCAAACGATGAAAGATAACAACTCGGTTCTAGCAAGTTAAAACTAAGTCAAATTTTACAGTAGCAAAACTTTGTTTAAGTTGATTAGTCGGAATGGCGGTTTCGAAACGAAACTCCAGGCGCTTGAATCACCTGATTTCGATAAACGAGTGGAAAGATAGACTAGAAAGAAGATCGGATCTGAAATCACGATCGGAAGAATCGCGGAATAAATCCGACGAGAAAAGAGAACGACGAACGATTAAACGAACAGACGTTCATTAACCGAGGCGATCCGGTGATCACGTTCGTTAAGACGAACGGTCCGGCGAACGCTCGCTAAACAAAACCGGAAAGAAAAACCGGCGAGAAAAACCGATCTAGGGTTTCAGAAAGAAAACTGAAACGAAAAACCGATCTAGAAAACCGGAACGGAAAACCGGAACGATTACGAAAAACCGAACCGAGGAAAAGAAAAGGTGACGCGGCGCGGCTAGTACCTCGAAGAGGTGAGGGGCTCCGGCGGCGGCGGCGTTGGGTGGCGGCGGCGGTGAGGGGCGGCGGCGGTGGTGAGGGGCGGCGGCGCTGGGTGGGGCGGCGGCGCTGGGTGGGGCGGCGGCGTAGGTGGTGGTGAGGAGAGGAGAGGAGGGGTTTGGTTTAATGGTTTAGAGGGGGGGTGCTTGGGTATTTATATTGGGGAGGGGAGGGTTTTGCTTGGGGTAGGGGGCAAGAAATAGATTAGGATTAGGAAACAAGAGGAAAAGATCTAGGAATAGATACGGAATAAACGAAGTAGGAAAAGAGTCCTACTAGGACTAGGCAAAAGAAGCGGCGGCAGCTCCCTGGCTTGGCGCGCGCGCTAGCCTTGGCCTCTTGGCCGGCCGGCGGCTAGCGGCTTGGGCCTTTGGCCCAAAGGCGCTGCAGTTTTTTTTTATAAATAGTTTCCGCGCGCAGAAAAAAAAAGAGATCTAAACGAACTCCGGAAAAAATCTAAAGTAAATTTTCCCCGACTCCTAAAAATGAGCCGAACAAAATGAACTTTTCTCCGGACCTAAAATGCAATTTTTTAAAACGCGCATTTTTCCCTATCCAAATAAAATGCAAATAAAACTCCGGCAAACAAAAATTGATCTATTTATTAAATCTTCATTTCCCTAAATTTTGGGAAAGTCATATTATTTCCTCTCTCATATTTTGACACCGGAAAATTTATTGAAGATAAAACAAATAAATCAAACGATCCTCTTTTCAAAATTTGAGAAACTCTCAAATATGAAAATAACGAAATCTCCAACTCTCTCCGGAGGTCCTTGAGTTGCGTGAAATTTCTAGGATCAACAAAATGCAAGAAAATATGACATGCATGATGATCTTATGTATAACATTCCAAATTGAAAATTTGGGATGTTACAAACCTACCCCCCTTAAGATGAATCTCGCCCTCGAGATTCGGGTTGGCTAGAAAATAGGTGAGGGTGGTCCTTGAGCAAATCTTCTTCTCTCTCCCAGGTGGCTTCATCCTCAGTGTGGTGGCTCCACTGAACCTTGCAGAACTTGATAACCTTGCTGCGAGTAACTCTGCTGGCAAAATCGAGAATCCTGACTGGTTTCTCCTCATATGTTAAGTCATCCTTCAACTGAATTGCCTCAAGTGGCACTGTATCTCTTAGCGGTACTTCCATCATCTCGGCGTGACATTTCTTCAGCTGGGAAACATGGAATACATCATGAACTCCTAACAGTCCCTCTGGCAATTCCAGCTTATAAGCAACTTCTCCCATGCGTTGCAAAATTCTATATGGTCCAACGAAACATGGTGCTAACTTTCCTTTAACTCCAAATCGCTTAAATCCTCGAAGTGGGGATACTCTGAGATAAACTCTGTCTCCAACTTCGTATTCTATCGCCTTGCGTTTTAAATCCGCATAGCTTTTCTGTCTTGACTGGGCTACCTTGAGCCTATCGCGAATCAACTTAACCTTCTGTTCAGACTCCTTAATCAAATCTGGTCCAAACAACTGACGGTCTCCGGTTTCGTCCCATGATAGCGGTGTTCTACACCTCCTTCCGTACAAAGCCTCGAAAGGTGCCATCTTCAAGCTGGTTTGGTAACTGTTGTTATAGGAAAACTCTGCATACGGCAAGTTATCGTCCCAACTAGATCCATAGTCTAGTGCACAAGCTCTCAGCATATCCTCCAAAATCTGATTGACTCTCTCAGCCTGTCCATCTGTCTGTGGGTGAAAAGCTGTACTGAATTCTAGCCTGGTTCCCAACGTTTCATGCAACTGATTCCAAAACTTTGAGGTAAATTGAGTTCCTCTATCTGATACGATACTCCTCGGAACTCCGTGCAAACACACAATTCTGGTCATGTATATCTTTGCCAACTTAGCGCTGCTATAGGTAGTCTTAACTGGAATGAAATGCGCTACCTTCGTCAAGCGGTCGACTATAACCCAAATCGAATCATAGCCTGAACGAGTCTTTGGCAAACCTGTGATGAAATCCATGCCTAGTTTATCCCACTTCCATTCGGGTATCAGCAATGGCTGCAACAATCCTGCTGGCTTCTGATGTTCTGCCTTCACTCTCTGACATACATCACAAACTGCTACATACTCCGCGATATCCCTCTTCATTCCGGTCCACCAGAACGTTTCCTTCAAATCCAAATACATCTTGGTATTTCCTGGGTGAATCGAGTAGGGTGAATCTTGTGCCTCTTGCAAAATCAACTTCCTAATCTTCGGGTCATTTGGCACGTAAATACGGTCCTCAAACCATAGGGTATCGTGCTCATCCTCACGAAATCCCTTAGCTTTTCCTTCGCTCATTTTCTTCTTTATATCCGCAATCTCTTTGTCATTTTTCTGAGCTTCTCTGATTTTATCCATCAAGGTAGACTGAATCTCCAATGCTGCTACGTAGCCTCTCGGAACTATTTCCAAACATAGCTCACGAAGATCTTCTGCTAGCTCCTTTGGTATTTCTTCCGTCAATAGCGTATTGACATGACTCTTGCGGCTCAATGCGTCAGCTACTACATTAGCCTTTCCGGGATGATAATGCAATCTCATATCATAATCCTTGATAAGCTCCAACCATCTCCTCTGTCTAAGGTTTAACTCCTTCTGCGTGAAAATGTACTTCAAACTCTTGTGATCCGTGTATACCTCATAATGATTTCCAATGAGGAAATGTCTCCATGTCTTCAATGCATGCACTACGGCTGCTAACTCCAAATCATGTGTGGCATAATTTAATTCATGAGGTTTCAGTTGTCGTGAAGCATACGAAACAACTCTTCCTTCCTGCATAAGCACAGCTCCAAGTCCTCGACGTGAGCGTCGCAATACATCTCACAATCCTTGGTCTGATCTGGCAAAATTAGCACTGGTGAGGTAACCAATCTTTTCTTCAACTCCTGAAAACTTGCCTCACAGTCCTCAGTCCATATGAACTTGGTATCCTTTTTCAGCAACTCCGTCATAGGCTTTGCAATCCTTGAGAAATTCTCAATGAATCTCCGGTAGTATCCTGTGAGTCCAAGAAAACTCCGGATCTCTCCAACTGCCGTTGGTGCTGCCCAATTGGTTACGGTCTCAACCTTTGTGGGGTCAACTGCTATACCTTCTTCGGATATAACGTGTCCGAGAAATCCAACTTCCTTTAGCCAAAACTCACATTTGCTGAACTTGGCATATAACTGATGTTCCCTTAGTTTCTCCAAAACCAATCGCAAATGTTCCTTATGCTCTTCTTCATTCTTCGAGAAAACCAAAATATCATCAATGAACACCACGACGAACTTATCCAAAAACTCCATAAACACTTTGTTCATCAGGTTCATGAAATAGGCCGGTGCGTTAGAAAGTCCAAATGACATAACGGTGTACTCATACAGTCCATATCTTGTGGTGAATGCTGTCTTAGGTATGCCCTGCTCTCGAATCTTCAACTGATGGTACCCTGATCGCAAATCGATCTTGGAAAACACTTTATCTCCTTGCAAACGGTCAAACAGATCATTTATCATTGGTAGTGGGTACTTGTTCTTGATTGTTACTGCATTCAATCCACGATAATCAACAACCATCCTTAACGATCCATCCTTCTTCTCCACTAACAGTACGGGTGACCCCAAGGCGAAGAACTTGGGCGTATATAACCTTTCTCCAATAACTCCTTAATCTGCTTCTTGATTTCCGCCAAATCCTGGGCGGGCATCCTGTATGGTCGCTTCGATATCGGGCCTGTTCCTGGCAACAACTCAATCAGAAACTCAATGTCTCTATCCGGTGGCATTCCTGGCAATTCCTCAGGAAATATATCAGGATAATCCTTCACTACTGGCACCTCTTCCTGCACAACTCCTGATAGGAAATTTACATAAGCCCTCCTCGGCTCATGCCATGATACATACTTGATTCTCCTCCCTTCTGGGGTGGTAAGCAAAATCGTCTTACTTGCGCAATCGATGTTTCCTCCATACATCGACAGCCAATCTATACCTAGAATCACATCCAATCCTTGGGATTCCAGAACGATCAAATCCGTCGGAAACACATGCCTTCCTATTCTCAATGGCACTTGAAAACATCCTTGTCTGGCCATATACTCCGCTCCTGGCGAGCTTACTAGCATAGGGGTATTAAGAATCTTAGTGGGCAGACTATACTTCTCTACAAATCCCCTTGATATGTATGAATGCGATGCACCAGTATCGAAAAGAACAAGTGCAGTAAATGACTTTACCAAAAACTTACCGATTACTGCATCGGGCTGATCTTCAATCTCCTCCACATCAATGTAGTTCACCTGTCCTCTGTTGAAAGGGTTTGGCTTCTTTCCAGTGCTTCCATTTCCACCTTGGCCTTCGGGACATTCATTTGCGTAATGTCCAGTCTTGGAACACTTGAAACAGGTGACATTGCTCGGGTCTCTCTTGGCTGGGGTTGTTGGTGGGGTCCGGTTCTGGCCGTTGCTTCCTCCATTCCCATTACCATTCTTGTGGCCATTATGGTTGTGCGAACTACCTCCTCCATGGGTATGCTGAAACTGCACTCCTTGCTTAGGGGTATAACGGGGCTTCTGCTGGGCTCCAGAGTTAAACTTCCCCTGCCCATACTTCCTCTTGCGATTCTCTATTCGCTGTTGCTTTCCTTCAATCATGAGGGTGCGGTCTACCAACTCCTGGTAGTTATTGAATCTTGCTACCATCAACTGCAGGCTTAACTCATCATTCAGTCCTTCCAAAAACTTCTCTTGCTTAGCTGCGTCTGTAGCAACGTCATCTGGGGCATAACGTGCTAACTTACTAAAATCATCCACATACTGGCCAACAGTCCTTCCTCCTTGGCGTAAGTTGCGGAACTCACGCTTCTTCATGGCCATAGCTCCTGCTGAAACATGGGCAGTGCGGAAAGCTTGCTGAAACTGATCCCATGTGACAGTGTCTACAGGGTAAGTGGCTGTGAAATTCTCCCACCATGCTGCTGCGGGTCCGTCAAGCTGATGTGCAGCAAACTTCACCTTCTCACCATCTGTGCATCTTGCAGTGGTCAACTCCCTTCCTATCTTGCGGAGCCAATCATCTGCTACAATCGGCTCGGTGCTACTAGAATACTCCGATGGATGCAGCCTAAGGAAACGAGTCAAGTGATCCCCAGGTGGTGGTGGTGGTGGATTGTTGTTGTTGTTGGCTTGGTTCTGTACCAATGTCTGAATCAAGGTATTCTACTGCTGAATCAACTGGGTGATCTCTGGCGGAAAAACAAACTCGGGGTCGCGTCTCGGAGGCATCTGAAGGGTTTTAGAAAAGACGAGAAATTAAGAAAAGAGTGGGGTCTAGGGAGAAAACACTACCCGAATGCTTATGAGACAAATGCACACAAAATCACTTCATTCACTCAATCAAAGGGCTTACAATCGATCTAACTATCGCAAAGGTGCGTGTACTATAATGTTTACATGGAGGGAATACTACTAATATGTGGGGGTCATCTATTAATTTGAACCAGTGGAAGATTCCATGATGTCTGCTCCAGCTTCGTCTTCAAAGTCGGGCTCGCTTGGATCCGAATCAGTGTCATCGATGATGATGTAGTTGCTCGGACAGTCGACGTACTTGTCTTCATTCTTGAGCTCCAATTTCTTCTTGAGTTCTTCAATCTCATACTTAAGATCGTTATTGTGCCTTACGACAGCTACGATCTCGTCCACTTAGTCCTTGCGTAGAGTCTTCATCTCTCCTTCAAGTTCGATGATCCTTCCCTTTGCATTCTTCAACTCTATCATATCATTGCACATCTGATTCTCCTGGCGTCGAATGTGCTGGTTTAACTCCTGGATGAAAGCTGCAATGGATCTGTCCTTCTTGGTGCTGACTATCTCCCATTGTTCATTCCGGCGTCCGCAAATCTGGTAGATAGTGTCCTTGATATCTTCTTGATAAACTTCTCCAATGCGTCCCATGGTGATATGAGCTGCCATGCTCTTTCCCAGACTCCAGGTTGGTGCACTAAAAATACTATCTATAGGCTTGGTGATTGGGGCGAATGTCCTTCCCGGAACGTGAGCTTGAATCTTCCAGCGCTCCTCTTCAGGCAGAGTGGCATTGAAAGTCCCGGTGAAACTTGGTAGTCCAATGTTTAGGTACTTGGTAACTTCCTTCAAGTGAAATCCAAATGATGTACCTTCATCTGGTTGGGCGTACTTGATCTTCGCGTCCTTCATCCTAAAGGAGTAGAAAAGATGAGGAGTTAGAAAATGAGAAGAGAGTAGTGATCTATGGCTTTAACTTAGTGGTCGTGTCCTACAGTCAGCGTGTGCTCTGATACCATCTCTGTAGCGACCTGACCCGAATGGATCACGTCTACTGTGCTATGATGTCATCCCTGGATCAGTAATGCTGACACCACACAGTACATCGAGGATTTATAGCAGAGTTGCAATCACACTCTTATTACATCGATGGCTCAAAAAGAACTTATTACAATAATCATGGCTTAAGGCCATCTAATAACGATAACAGCGGAAGACTTGGAAGATAAGTGAGTCCATCAACTCCAACGGCATCACTGAGTATAGAACCACGACCTAAAACGACACGTTAATCGTCGTCTGAAAAGTCTGCAACATGAAAAGTTGCAGCCCGAAAACGGGTCAGCACATGGAATATGCTGGCAATGTAACACATAGAGAGAGGTAATGAGTATTGACTACACTACATGCATATTTGGCTGGTGGAAAAAGCTCTATGGTTACAGTTTTGCATAAAGCCAATTTTTCCCTACTGCAAAGGAATAAATTTGTTTAACTATCATGGTGGTTGTTATACATTGAGAATGGTTGACAACATCCTCAATCCCAATTAAAAGTACTCATTAAAAACCCAACAATATTAATTAGAGTAACATGTTGAGATTCACATGATATTCAAGTACTAGATACTCAAGATGTCCATAACCGGGGACACGGCTAATCATGATTAGTTTGTACACTCTGCAGAGGTTTGCGCACTTTTCCCCACAAGACTCGATCGCCTCCGTTTGGTTTCTCGCACTACATGGTGTTTGAGAAACGGATGACCGAGACACAGTCTTTCAGAAGCGCTAGCACCTTACATGTGAGTAGACCTGTACACCTACATCCCCTACATCTGCTAGCCTACCCGTAAGAGTTCGCACAACTTACTCCACTATGCCAGAGCCCATAATGGCTTGTGGCTGCACACGTAAGTTACTAGTATGAATTATCTTATGATCCCTTTGAGCCTGGGTGGCGGTCCAAAAAAACAGGCAAGTCCTGATAGACATCAGGTGCCTCAATCCACCCAGATGTGTGTTTAAGTTGCCACCTTAGATAAACCATTAAAATTATCAATCTCACATCTGTCATGGATATCACTCACCCAATCCACGTCTACTAGCATAGCATGGCAATATAAGCAAACGTAGAGTAACTCCCAAAGGTTTCATAATAATACAGGTAATAGGTACTACCTCATCTACTTCCCATCCCACTATTTAATTAGATCCTAATCATGCAATGTGTGAGGATTGATCTAATGCATAAAAACTGGGTTGTAGAAAAGGTATGATCAAAGTGTTACTTACCTTGCTGACGATCCGCGAAACCTAGAGACTCGAAGTAACAAGCGGCGCACTCCGGGTGATCTATCGCAGACAAACAACAAGCATACAATAAGTACTCATCTAATGCACAGGTAAATCTCGAATAGAAGATCTAACCAGAAAGTTCAACTTAAGAACCCTGGTTGCAAAAAGAATCGAATCAAAATTAGCAACAAAAGTCAAATGATGAAAGATAACAACTCGGTTCTAGCAAGTTGAAACTAAGTCAAATTTTATAGTAGCAAAACTTTGTTTAAGTTGATTAGTCGAAACGGCGGTTTCGAAGCGAAACTCCAGGCGCTTGAATCACCTGATTCCGATAAACGAGTGGAAAGATAGACTAGAAAGAAGATCGGATCTGAAATCACGATCGGAAGAATCGCGGAATAAATCCGACGAGAAAAGAGAACGATGAACGGTTAAATGAATAGACGTTCATTAACCGAGGCGATCCGGTGATCACGTTCGTTAAGACGAACGGTCCGGCGAACGCTCGCTAAACAAAACCGGAAAGAAAAACCGGCGAGAAAAACCGATCTAGGGTTTCGGAAAGAAAACCGAAACGAAAAACCGATCTAGAAAACCGGAATGGAAAACCGGAACGATTACGAAAAACCGAACCGAGGAAAAGAAAAGGTGACGCGGCGCGGCTAGTACCTCGAAGAGGCGAGGGGCTCCGGCGGCGGCGGCGTTGGGTGGCGGCGGCGGTGAGGGGCGGCGGCGGTGGTGAGGGGCAGCGGCGCTGGGTGGGGCGGCGCGGTGGTGAGGGGCGGCGGCGCTGGGTGGGGCGGCGGCATAGGTGGTGGTGAGGAGAGGAGAGGAGGGGTTTGGTTTGATGGTTTAGAGGGGGGGTGCTTGGGTATTTATATTGGGGAGGGGAGGGTTTTGCTTGGGGTAGGGGGCAAGAAATAGATTAGGATTAGAAACAAGAGGAAAAGATCTAGGAATAGATACGGAATAAACGAAGTAGGAAAAGAGTCCTACTAGGACTAGGCAAAAGAAGCGGCGGCGGCTCCCTGGCTTGGCGCGCGCTAGCCTTGGCCTCTTGGCCGGCCGGCGGCTAGCGGCTTGGGCCTTTGGCCCAAAGGCGCTGCAGTTTTTTTTTTATAAATAGTTTCCGCGCGCAGAAAAAAAAACAAAAGAGATCTAAACGAACTCCGGAAAAAATCTAAAGTAAATTTTCCCCGACTCCTAGAAATGAGCCGAACAAAATGAACTTTTCTCCGGACCTAAAATGCAATTTTTGAAAACGCGCATTTTTCCCTATCCAAATAAAATGCAAATAAAACTCCGGCAAACAAAAATTGATCTATTTATTAAATCTTCATTTTCCTAAATTTTGGGAAAGTCATATTATTCCCTCTCTCATATTTTGACACCGGAAAATTTATTGAAGATAAAACAAATAAATCAAACAATCCTCTTTTCAAAATTTGAGAAACTCTCAAATATGAAAATAACGAAATCTCCAACTCTCTCCGGAGGTCCTTGAGTTGCGTGAAATTTCTAGGATCAACAAAATGCAAGAAAATATGACATGCATGATGATCTTATGTATAACATTCCAAATTGAAAATTTGGGATGTTACAACATCATAGGATGGCAACACATCATTGGATAATAATATGAAGCATAAAGCACCATGTTCAAGTAGAGGGTACAGCGGGTTGTGGGAGAGTGGACCGCTGTAGATAGAGGGGGGAAGGTGATGGAGATGTTGGTGAAAATGGCAGAGGTGTTGGAGTAGATCGCGGTGATGATGATGATGGCCACGGCAGCATTCCGGCGCCACCGGAAGAGAAGGGGAGAGGGGGCCCCTTCGTCTTCTTCTTCCTTGACCTCCTCCCTAGATGGGAGAAGGGTTTCCCCTCTGGTCCTTGGCCTCCATGGCATGGGAGGGGTGAGAGCCCCTACGAGATTGGATCTGTCTCTCTGTCTCTCTCTGTTTCTGCGTTCTCAGATTCTTCCCTTTCACCGTTTCTTATATTCCCGAAGATCCTTAACTCCGATTGGGCTGAAATTTTGACACGATCTCTATCCGGATATTAGCTTTCTTGCGGCGAAAGAAGGGCACCAACCGCCTTATGGGTGGCCCACGAGGGTCAGGGGCGCGCCTGGGGGGCAGGCGCGCCCTCCTGCCTCGTGGCCACCTCGGGCACCGTCTCGCGTGGATTTTTCTTCCCAAAAATCATATATATTCCAAAAAAATCTCCGTCAGTTTTTATCCCATTTGGACTCCTGTTGATATGGATATTCTATGAAACAAAAAACATGCAACAAACAGGAATTGGCACTGGGCACTGGATCAATATGTTAGTCCCAAAATAGTATAAAAAGTTGCCAAAAATATATGAAAGTTGTAGAATATTGGCATGGAACAATCAAAAATTATAGATATGATGGAGACATATCAGCATCCCCAAGCTTAATTCCTGCTCGTCCTCGAGTAGGTAAATGATAAAAAAAGATAATTTTTGATGTGGAATGCTACCTAGCATAATCTTGATCATGTAATCTAATCATGGCATGAATATTAAGATACAAGTGATTCAAAGCAATAGTCTATCATTTGACATAAAAACAATAATACTTCAAGCCTACTAATAAAGCAATCATGTCTTTTCAAAATAACATGGCCAAAGAAATTTATCCCTACAAAATCATATAGTCTGGCTATGCTCCATCTTCACCACACAAAATATTCACATCATGCACAACCCCGATGACAAGCCAAGCAATTGTTTCATACTTTTGACATTCTCAAACCTTTTCAACTTTCACACAACACATGAGCGTGAGCCATGGACATAGCACTATAGGTGGAATAGAATATGATGGTGGAGAAGACAAAAAGGAGAAGATAGTCTCACATCAACTAGGCGTATCAACGGGCTATGGAGATGCCCATCAATAGATATCAATGTGAGTGAGTAGGGATTGCCATGCAACGGATGCACTAGAGCTATAGGTGTATGAAAGCTCCAACTGAAACTAAGTGGGTGTGCACCCAACTTGCTTGCTCATGAAGACCTCGGGCATTTGAGGAAGCCCATCATCGGAATATACAAGCCAAGTTCTATAATGAAAATTCCCACTAGTATATGAAAGTGATAACTCAAGAGACTCTATATATGAAGAACATGGTGCTACTTTGCAGCACAAGTGTGGTAAAAGGATAGTAACATTGCCCCTTCTCTCTTTTTCTCTCATTTTTTTTCCTTTTTTTTTTCTTTTTTTGTAGGCTTCTTTGGCCTCTCTCTCTTTTTTGTGGGGCTTCTTTGGCCACTTTTATTTTGATAACCTCACATGGGACAATGTTCTAATAATGATGACCATCACACTTTTATTTACTTACAACTCAATATTACAACTCGATATCTAGAACAAGGATATAACTCTATATGAATGCCTCCGGCGGTGTACCGGGATGTGCAATGATCTAGCGTAGCAATGACATCAAAAAACGGACAAGCCATGAAAACATCATGCTAGCTATCTTACGATCATGCAAAGCAATATGACAATGAATGCTCAAGTCATGTATATGATGACGATGAAAGTTGCATGGCAATATATCTCGGAGTGGCTATGGAAATGCCATGATAGTTAGGTATGGTGGCTGTTTTGAGGAAGGTATGTGGTGGGTTTATGGTACCGGCGAAAGTTGCGCGGTACTAGAGAGGCTAGCAATGGTGGAAGGGTGAGAGTGTGTATAATACATGGACTCAACATTAGTCATAAAGAACTCACATACTTCTTGAAAAATCTATTAGTCATCGAAACAAAGTACTACGTGCATGCTCCTAGGGGGATAGATTGGTAGGAAAGGACCATCGCTCGTCCCCGACCGCCACTCATAAGGAAGACAATCAATAAATACCTCATGCTCCAACTTCGTTACATAACGGTTCACCATACGTGCATGCTACGGGAATCACAAACCTCAACACAAGTATTTCTACAATTCACAACCACCCACTAGCATGACTCTAATATCACCATCTTTATATCGCAAAACTATTGCAAGGAATCAAACATATCATATTCAGTGATCTACAAGTTTTATGTAGGATTTTATGACTAACCATGTGAATGACCAGTTCCTGTCATCTCTCTAAATAGATATAAGTGAAGCAAGAGAGTTTAATTCTTTCTACAAAAGATATGCCTATGCTCTAACAAATCTAAGTGAAGCAAAAGAGCATTCTACAAATGGTGGTTGTCTATGTAAAGAGAAACAGGCAATCCAAACTTCAAATGATATAAGTGAAGAACATGAAGCATTCTATAAAGCCATACTCAAAAGATATAAGTGAAGTGCATAGAGCATTCTATAAATCAACCAAGGACTATCTCATACCAGCATGGTGCATAAAAGAAAAATGAAAACTAAATGCAAAAGACGCTCCAAGATTGCACATATCGCATGAACAAAACGAATCCGAAAACATACCGATACTTGTTGAAGAAAGAGGGGATGCCTTCCGGGGCATCCCCAAGCTTAGACGCTTGAGTCTCCTTGAATATTTACTTGGGGTGCCTCGGGCATCCCCAAGCTTGAGCTCTTTCCTCTCTTCCTTCTTCTCACATCGAGACCTTCTCGATCATCGAACACTTCATCCACACAAAACTTCAATAGAAAACTCGGTAAGATCCGTTAGTATAATAAAGCAAATCGCTACTCTAAGTACTGTTGCAAACCAATTCATGTTTTGTTTTTTCATTGTTCCTACTGTAATATAACTTTTTCATGGCTTAATCCACTGATATAAATTGACAGTTTCATCAAAACAAGCAAACTATGCATCAAAAACAGAATCTATCTAAAACAGAACAGTCTGTAATAATCTGAATATTCACCATACTTATGATACTTGAAAACTTCTACCAAAATTAGGAAAAAATAAACAATTTGTATAGGAAGACAGTGCAAAAAGAATCTGAACCATTTGACGTTCCAGCTAAAAATGTAAAATCGCGCACTACAGCCAAAGTTTCTGTCCTGCACCGTACAAACCATCAAGCAAATGTAAACATCCTAAAGGCAAACCTTGGCACATTATTTTTATAATACAATGGAATTGTACAAGGGGATAATTATTTTTATTGAAAAGTTTCTGTAATCAAGATTCACAAATTTTCCGTGAGCATGAACAAAGTTCAAGGCTAGCCCACTTCAACAATGCTTGTCTTTCTCACTTTCGCTTTCTTTTTTGAAAAAGTTTTGGGTTCCCCTCTTTATTTTTGTTGTTTTTAAACTATATGAAAGCACTCAAAAGAAATAAATGACTCCCTAAAACTTCCGGGTTGTCTCCCAGGCATCGCTTTCTTTAAAGCCATTAAGCGAGGCATATAGTGCTCAAGTAATGAATCCACCCGGATCCCAAGGTATATCAAAGCCAATTTTAATTAACAATGATTTATAATTTAGTAGTGAGAAAAAAGTAACATATATCATGCAATAACGAAGTCTAACTCTCTTCGTATGCATCGGCATGTCATAAAAGAACAATTCATGCACACAAAGTAAAGGCCAATGCATAGTATAAACAATTTCTTGCAATTTTATCATATTGGAAACATAGAGAGGTGGAGATATAGTTCCTCTCTCATAATAATTGCAAGTAGGAGCAGAAAGCACATGCATATTATATTCATCAAAATCATCATGTGCAATGGTAAGAGGCAACCCATCAATATAATCCTTAATAAGTGCAAACTTCTCCGATATAGTGTAGTCGGGAGAATTCAAAAAGACAATAGGACTATCATGCGTGGGTGCAATAGTAACAATTTCATGTTTAACATAAGGAACTATAGCAAGTTCATCTCCATAAGCATAATTCATATTGGCATCTTGGCCACAAGCATAGCAAGCATCATCAAAAAGGGATATTTCAAAAGAATCGACAGGATCATAGCAATTATCATAATATTCATCCTTCGGTAAGCATGAAGGGGAATTAAACAATGTATGAGTTGAAGAGTTACTCTCATTAGAAGGTGGGCACGGGTGATCAATCCGCTCTTCCTCCTTTTGTTCTTCGCTCTCCTCCTCATCTTTTTCATCCAATGAGCTCACAGTTTCATCAACTTCTTCTTCCATAGATTCCTGCAAAATATTGGTCTCTACTTGGACAGCGGAGACTTTCTCAATAAGTGCATTAATATCGTAATTGTATTCATAATTCTCATAACAATATTTAAGGATAGCTAAATTTTTAGGTCTATAAACTGAATCATCAAAATCTTCAAACTCTTTAAACATAAATTCAATTTCATAAGCACCCATAAAAGCAACAAATTCTTCTATTTGTTCCACATCATAGTAATCATATATACCTCTAGCATAAGAAGCTAAGGTTTTATTATCATTAAATTCGCATAAAAAGGGAAGGTGTGGAGCCTTCATCTTAGAGCAACAAGTATAATCATATCTCAAGCATAGTTGCCTAGCATACCAATTCAATATATGAATTTGATCCCATAATAGTTTTCCTTTTTGTGTCAAGCGGTAATCCCTAAAGTATTCACGTTGATCCAACATTACTCCCATTACATAATTGAATGGGGTTTTCTCAGGATTATTAAAGTAGTACATAATATTTTTCACATAACCAGCATCGAGGGTTTTAGGAGGTTCCCCATCTCCATGAGTAGCAAGTACACCTAATTTTTTGGTATTTTGTGTTCCATATCCATAACTAAAGATAGAGAACAACTAAGAACAGCAAATAAAAATTACTTAGTGATAAAGCAAACAAGCACACACGAGAATATTCACCCCACGCTATTGCTCCCTGGCAACGGCGCCAGAAAAAGGTCTTGATAACCCACAAGTATAGGGGATCGCAATAGTTTTCGATAAGTAAGAGTGTCGAACCAAATGAGGAGCTAAAGGTAGAATAAATATTCCCTCAAGTTCTATCGACCACCGATACAACTCTACGCACGCTTGACGTTCGCTTTACCTAGAACAAGTATGAAACTAGAAGTACTTTGTAGGTGTTGTTGGATAGGTTTGCAAGATAATAAAGAGTACGTAAATAAAAAGTAGGGGCTGTTTAGATAAAGAAACAATAAAGTAAATATAGCGAGTGTGGAAAAGTGGTGGTAGGAGTTGCGAAATTTCCCCAAAGAAATTGACTACTTTACTAGACCGATAGCAAGTATTATGTGGGAGAGGCCACTGCTAGCATGTCATCCCTGACTTGGAATTCCATGCACTTATGATTGGAACTATTAGCAAGCAATCCGCAACTACTAACGTTCATTAAGGTAAAACCCAACCATAGCATTAAGATATATTGGTCCCCCTTCAATCCTGTATGCATCAATTTCTATTCTAGGTTGAAGCTTCTGTCACTCTTGCCCTACAATACATAGTCCTATCAACATACAACTAACCCTATGGTGTGATCCACGCGCGCAATCATATGATGGGCACCAAAGGACAGCAACATAACCACAAGCAAATTAAATCAATCATAGCAATTCATCAACCACCGATAGGACAACGAAAATCTACTCAGACATCATAGGATGGTAACACATCATTGGATAATAATATGAAGCATAAAGCACCATGTTCAAGTAGAGGGTACAGCGGGTTGCGGGAGAGTGGACCACTGTAGATAGAGGGGGGAAGGTGATGGAGATGTTGGTGAAGATGGCGAAGGTGTTGGAGTAGATCGCGGTGATGATGATGATGATGATGGCCACGGCAGCGTTCCGGCGCCACCGGAAGAGAAGGGGAGAGGGGGGCCCTTCGTCTTCTTCTTCCTTGACCTCCTCCCTAGATGGGAGAAGGGTTTCCCCTCTGGTCCTTGGCCTCCATGGCATGGGAGGGGTGAGAGCCCCTCCGAGATTGGATCTGTCTCTCTGTCTCTCTCTGTTTCTGCGTTCTCAGATTCTTCCCTTTCACCGTTTCTTATATTCCCGGAGATCCGCAACTCCGATTGGGCTGAAATTTTGACACGATCTCTATCCGGATATTAGCTTTCTTGCTGCGAAAGAAGGGCACCAACCTCCTTATGGGTGGCCCACGAGGGTCATGTGCACGCCTAGGGGGGCAGGCGCGCCCTCCTGCCTTGTGGCCACCTCGGGCACCGTCTCGCGTGGATTTTTCTTCCCAAAAATCATACATATTCCAAAAAAACATCTCCGTCAGTTTTTATCCCATTTGGACTCCGTTTGATATGGATATTCTGCGAAACACAAAACATGCAACAAACAGGAACTGGCACTGGGCACTGGATCAATATGTTAGTCCCAAAAATAGTATAAAAAGTTGCCAAAAATATATGAAAGTTCTAGAATATTGGCATGGAACAATAAAAAATTATAGATACGATGGAGACGTATCACTAGTGAGTAATTGTGGATCAGTAGAAATACTCGTGTTAAAGTTTATGATTCCTGTAGCATACACGTGTGGTGAACCGTTATGTGATGAAGTCGGAGCATGATTTATTTTTTGATTGTCTTCCTTATGAGTGGCGGTCGGGGATGAGCGATGGTATTTTCCTACCAATAAATCCCCCAAGGAGCATGTGTGTAGTACTTTGTTTCAATGGCTAATAAATTTTTGCAATAAGTATGTGAGTTCTTTATGACTAATGTTGAGTCCATGGATTATACGCACTCTCACCCTTCCACCATTGCTAGCCTCTCTAGTACCATGCAACTTTCACCGGTGCATTAAACCCACCATATAACCTTCCTCAAAACAGCCACCATACCTACCTATTATGGCATTTCCATAGCCATTCCGAGATATATTGCCATGCAACTTCCACTGTTGGGAACGTTGCATGGGAAACAAAAAATTTCCTACGCTCACCAAGATCAATCTAGGAGATGAACATCTACGAGAGGAGAAATTAGATCTACATACCCTTGTAGATTGCTGAGCAGAGGCGTTAAGAAATGCGGTTGATGTAGTCGAACGTCTTCGCGATCCAATCATGATCCGTCCCACGAACTCCCAATCAAGTGCCGAACGGACGGCACCTCCGCGTTCAGCACACGTGCAGCTCGATGACGTCTCCTCCTTCTTGATCCAGCAAGAGAGGGAGGATAAGTAGATGGGATCTCAACCAGCACGGTGGCATGGTGGAGATGGCGGTGGAGTAATCCCAGCAGGGCTTCGCCAAGCGCTATCGTAGATGCGACCTGAGGGGAAAACGGAGTAATGGGAGAGTAGGGCTGCCTCCAGGGCGTGAGAATTGGTGTGTGCAGCCCCCCATGCCCCACCCCATTATATATAGGGGTGTGGGAGGCCTGGGGCGTAGCCCTAGCCCCTCCAAGGAGGGGAGGCGTGCCCTCCAAGTCAAGTGGAGGGCCCTCCCCCTTAGGGTTTCCCTTCCCCTAGGCGCATGGGCCTCTTTGGGGCTGGTGCCCCTGACCCAATAAGGCTAAGACGCCCCCCTACAGCCCATGCATGCCCTAGGTGTTGGAGGGACCCTTTTGGACTCCTCCAGAACCTTCTAGAACCTTCCGGAAGCTTCTTGGTACAATACAGGAAAAGACCAAAAGTTTTCCGGTAGCCAAAATATGACTTCCCATATATAATATATTTATCTCCGGACCATTCCCGACCTCCTCGTGATGTCCTGGATCTCATCCGGGACTCTGAACAACATTCAGTCACCAACATGAATATCCCAATACTACTCTAGCGTCACTGAATGTTAAGCGTGTGGACCCTACGGGTTCGAGAATCATGTGGACATGACCGAGACACCTCTCCGGTCAATAACCAACAACGGGGCCTGGTTGCCCATTTTGTTTCCCACATATTCCACAAAGATCTTTATCGGTTGAACCACGATGCCAAGGATTCAATCAATCCCGTATGCAGTTCCCTTTGTCTAGTGGTATGTTACTTGCCCGATATTCGATCTTCGGTATCTCCATACCTAGTTCAATCTCGTTACCGTAATACAAGATCCCGTGACTAACTGCTTAGTCACATTGCTTGCAAGCCTGTTGTGATGTTGTATTACCGAGTGGGCCCTGAGATACCTCTCCATCACACGGAGTGACAAATACCAGTCTTGATCCATGCCAACTCAACAGACACCCTCGAAGATACCTGTAGAGCATCTTTATAGTCACCCAGTTACGTTGTGGCGTTTGATACACACAAGGTATTCCTCTGGTGTTAGGGAGTTGCATGATCTCATTGTCTTAGGAACATATACTTGACATGAAGAAATGAGTAGCAACAAACTAATACGATCAAATGCTATGCTTACGGTCGGGTCTTGTCCATCACATCATTCTCCTAATTATGTGATCCCGTTATCAAATGACAACTCATGTCTATGGTTAGGAAACCTTAACCATCTTTGATCAACGAGCTAGTCTAGTAGAGGCTCACTAGGGACACATTGTTGTCTATGTATCCACACATGTATCTGAGTTTCCTATCAATACAATTCTAGCATGGATAATAAACTATTATCATGAACAAGGAAATATGATAATAACCAATTTATTATTGCCTCTAGGGCATATTTGAACAGTCTCCCACTTACACTAGAGTCAATAATCTAGTTCACATCGCCATGTGATTAACACCCAAGGAGTTCTGGGGTTTGATCATGTTTTGCTTGTGAGAGAGGTTTTAGTCAATTGGTCTGCAACATTCAGATTCGCGTGTACATCGCAAATCTGTATGTCATATTGTAGATGCTGCTACCATGCTCCATTTGGAGCTATTCCAAATGGTTGCTCCACTATAGTATCCGGTTTTTTACTTAGAGTCATCCAGGTTGGTGTCAAAGCTTGCATCGACGTAACCCTTTATGCCGAACTCTTTATCACCTCCACAACCGAGAAACATTTCCTTATTCCTCTGACCAATGTCCAGTGATCCACTCCTGGATCACTTTTGTACCTCCTTGCCAGACATGTGGCAAGGCACACATCAAGTGTGGCACATAGCATGGCATACTGTATAGATCCTATGGCTAAGGCATAGGGCATGACCTTCATCCTTTCTCTTTCTTCTGTTATGGTCGAGCTTTGAGTCGTACTCAACCTCACACCTTACAACTCAGGCAAGAACTCCTTCTTTGACTGATCCATTTTGAACTCCTTCAAAATCATGTCAAGGTATGTGCTCTGTGAAATTCTTATCAGGCGTCTTGATCTATCTCTATAGGTCTTGATGCCCAATATGTAAGTAGCTTTACCCAGGTCTTCCTTCGAAAAACTCCTTTCAAACAACCCTTTATGCTTTCCAGAAATTCTACTTCATTTCTGATCAACAATATGTCATCCACATATACTTATCAAAAGTTTTATAGTGCTCCCACTCACTTTCTTGTAAATACAAGTTTCTTGCAAACTTTGTATAAACCAAAAAGCTTTGATCACCTCATTGAAGTGTATATTCCAATCCGAGATGCTTGCTCTAGTCCATAGAAGGATCACTAGATCTTGCACACTTTGTCAGCATTCTCTGGATCAACAAAACCTTCCGGTTGCATCATATACAACTCTTCCTTAAGGAAACCATTAAGGAACGTTGTTTTGACATCCATCTGCCAGATTTCATAATCGAAAAATGTAGCTATATATTGCCAACATGATCCTGACGGACTTAAGCATTGCTACGGGTGAGAAAGTCTCATCGTAGTCAACCCTTGAACATGTGAAAACCCCTTTGCCCCAAGTCGAGCTTTATAGATGGTGATATTACCGTCCGCGTCCGTCTTCTTCTTGATGATCCATTTATTCTGAATGGCCTTTCGCCCTTCAGGTAATACTTCCAAAGTCCATACTTTGTTTTCATACATGGATCCCATCTCGGATTTCATGGCCTCTAACCATTCATCAAAATCCAGGCCCACCATCGCTTCTCCATAGATCATAGGTTCATCGTTGTCCAACAACATGACCTCTAAGACAAGGTTATCGTACTACTCAGGAGCAGTACGTATCCTTGTCAACCTATGAGGTTTGATAGTAACTTGATCTAAAACCTCATGATCACTATCATTAGCTTCCTCTTCAACTGACGTAGGTGCCACAGAAACATCTTTCCGCGCTACGCTACTCTCTAGTTGAAGTAAAGGTTCAATAACCTCATCAAGTTCTATCTTCCTCCCACTCAATTCTTTTGAGAGAAACTCTTTCTCGAGAAAGGACCCATTCTTAGCGACAAACACTTTTCCCTCGGATCTGAGATAGAAGGTATACCCAATCGTCTCCTTTGGGTATCCTATGAAGACACATTTGTCCGCATTGGGTTCGAGCTGATCAAGCTGAAGCCTTTTCACATAAGCGTCGCAACGCCAAACCTTAAGAAACGACAACTTAGGTTTCTTGACAAACCACAATTCATAAGATGTCGTCTCAATGGATTTAGTTGGTGCCCTATTTAAAGTGAATGTAGTTGTCTCTAATGCATAACTCCAAAATGATAGTGGCAGATTGGCAAGAGACATCATAGAATGCACCATATCCAATAAGGTATGATTACGACGTTCGGACACACCATTACGCTGTGGTGTTCTAGGTGGCATCAACTGTGAAATAATTCCACATTGTCTTAAGTGATTGCCAAACTCATAACTCAGATATTCTCCCCTTCGATCAGATTGTAGGAATTTAATCTTCTTGTTATGATGATTCTCAACTTCACTCTAAAATTGTTTGAACTTTCCAAACGTTTTAGACTTATGCTTCATTAAGTAAATATACCCATATCTACTCAAGTCATCGGTGAAGGTGAGAAAGTAACGATATCCTCCGGACGCGTGAACACTCATCGGACCGCACACATCAGTATGTATGATTTCCAACAAGTCACTTGCCCGTAGGGCATGGTTCGCATGTGTCAAGTCATCGGTGAAGCTGAGAAAGTAACGATATCCACCGGGCGCGTCAACACTCATCGGACCGCATACATCAGTATGTATGATTTCCAACAAGTCACTTGCCCGTAGGGCATGGTTCGCATGTGTCAACTGATTCAAAATCAAGTGACTCCAAAAGTCCATTAGCATGGAGTTTCTTCATGCGCTTTACACCGATATGACCTAAGCGGCAGTGCCACAAGAAAGTGGCACTATCATTATCAACTCCGTATCTTTTGGCAATAATATGAACATGTGCATCACTACGATCGAGATTCAATAAACTATTCACATTGGGTGCATGACCATAGAAGGTATTACTCATGTAAATAGAATAACCATTATTCTCTGACTTAAATGAATAACTGTATTGCAATAAATACGATCTAATCATGTTCATGCTCAAAGTAGACACCAAATAACATTTATCTATGTTCGACACTAATCCTGAAGGAAGAGGGAGAGTTTGATGGTGATCACATCAACCTTGGAAACACTTCCAACACACATCGTCACCTCACCCTTAGCTAGTCTCCGTTTATTCCGCGGCTTTTGTTTCGAGTTACCAATATTAGCAACTGGACCGATATCTAATACCCAGGTGCTACTAGGAGTACTAGTAAGGTACGCATCAATAACACGTATATCAGATATACTTTTGTTGAAGTTGACAGCCTTATTTCTCTACCAAGTATTTGGGGTAGTTCCGCTACCAGTGACTGTTCCCCTTACAATAGAAGCACTTAGTCTCGGGTTTGGGTTCAACCTTGGGTTTCTTCACTGGAGCAGCAACTATCTTTCCATTCATGAAGTTTCCCTTCTTGCCCTGCCCTTCTTGAAACCAGTGGTCTTGTTAACCATCAACACTTGATGCTCCTTCTTGATTTCTACCTTTCGCGGCCTTAAGCACCGCGAACAGCTCCGGGATCATCTCCATCCCTTGCATGTTATAGTTCATCACGAAGCTCTCATAGTTGGTGATGGTGACTGGAGAAATCTGGCAATCACTATCTTATCTGGAAGATTAACTCCCACTTGATTCAAGCGATTGTAGTACCCAGACATTTTGATCACATGCTCACTGGTTGAGCTATTCTCCTCCATCTTGTAGGCAAACAACTTGTCAGAGGTCTCATACCTCTCAACATAGGCATGAGCCTTAAATACCAACTTTAGATCTTGGAACATCTCACATGTTCCATGGCGTTCAAAACGTCTTTGGAGTCCCGATTCTAAGCCATAAAGCATGGCACCCTAAACTTATCAATAGTCATCAAAATGTGTCTGCTAGATGTTCACAACATCCACAGACGACGCCAGAGGGGTTGGCACACTGAGCGGTGCATCAAGGACATAAGCCTTTTGTGGCAGTGAGGACAATCCTCAAACTATGGACCTATTCCGCATAATTGATTACAATATCTTTCAACTTAGTCTTTCTCTAGGAACGTATTAAAATAGGGAGCTAGAGCGCGAGCTATTGGTCTACAACATAATTTGCAAAGACAACTTAGACTATTGTTCATGATAATGAGCTCAATTAATCATATTACCTAAGAACTCCCACTCAAATCAACATCCCTCCAGTTGTCTGAGTGTAACATGATCCAAATTCACCAACCCAAGTCCAATCATCACGTGAGATGAGGTGCTTTCAATGGTGAACATCTCCATGTTGATCATATCTACTATATGACTCATGCTCGACCTTTCGGTCTCTTGTGTTCCGAGACCATGCATGTACACGGTGGGCTCGTCAAATTTAACCCAAGTGTTCTGTGTGTGCAAAACTGGCTTGCACCCATTCTGAACGTACAGTCTATCACACCCGATCATCACGTGGTGCTTCGAAACGACGAACTTTCGCAACAGTGCACACTTGGGGAGAAAATTTTTTATCTTGAAATTTTAGTGAGGGGTCACCTTATAATGCTACCGTCGTCCTAAGCAAAATAAGATGCATAAAAGGATTAGTATCACATGCAAATCATAAGTGACATGATATGGCCATCATCTTGTGCTTTTGATCTCCATCTCTAAAGCACCGGCATGATCTCCATCATCACCGGCATGACACCATGATCTCCATCATCGTGCCACCATTGGGGTTGTCATGCCAACCATGCTTCTACAAATATTGCTACCTCTTAGTGATAAATATAGCATTATATAAAGCTTAATGATTGACATGCATGTCATACAAAAATTTAAATACAACCCTATGGCTCCTCCCGGTTGCCGTATTTATCAACATGCAAGTCATGATAATCTATACAAACATGATCATCTCATACATTAAATATATCTCATGATGTCTTTGCCCATATCATATCACAACATACCCCGCAAAAACAAGTTAGATGTCCTCTAACATGTTGTTGCATGTTTTACATGGTTGCTATGGGTATCTAGCAAGAACGATTCTTACCTACGCAAAGCCACAACGGTGATATGCAAGTTTTTATTTAACCTTCTACAAGGACCGCCTTTGTCGAATCCGATTCAACTAAGGTGGGAGATACAGACACCCGCCAGCTATCTTTATGCAACAAGTTGCACGTCAGTCGATGGAACCGGTCTCATGTACGTGGACATGTAAAGTTGGTCCGGGCCGCTTCATCCCACAATACCGCTGAATCAAGAAAAGACCAAGGAAGCAACAATCTGAATATCAACACCCACAAACTCCTTTGTGTTCTACTTGTGATGTCATCTACGCAAAGACCTAGCTCATGATGCCACTGTTGGGGAACGTTGCATGGGAAACAAAAAAATTCCTATGCTCACCAAGATCAATCTAGGAGATGAACATCTACGATAGGAGAGATAAGACCTACATACCCTTGTAGATCTCTAAGCGGAGGCGTTAAGAAACCAGTTGATGTAGTCGAATGTCTTCGCGTCCAATCACGATCCGTCCCACAAACTCCCGATCAAGTGCCGAACGGACGACACTCCGCGTACAGCACACGTGTGGCTCGATGATGTCTCCTCCTTCTTGATTTAGCAAGAGAGGGAGGATAAGTAGATGGGATCTCAACCAGCACGATGGCGTCGTGGAGATGGTGGTGGAGCAATCCCAGCAGGGCTTCGCCAAGCGCTACCGTAGATGCGATATGAGGAGAAAATAGAGTAATAGGAGAGGTAGGGCTGCCTCCAGGGCGTGGGAATTGGTGTGCGCAGCCCCCCGCCCCTCCCCACTATATATAGGAGTGTGGGAGGCCTGGGGGCGCGGCCCTAGACCCTCCTCTAAGGAGGGGAGGAGTGCCCTCCAAGTCAAGTGGAGGGCCCTCCCCCTTAGGGTTTCCCTTCTCCTAGGCGCATGGGGTTGGTGCCCCAGGTCCAATAAGGCTAGGACGCCCCCCCTACAGCCCATGAACGCCCTAGGTGTTGGAGGGACCCTTTTGTACTCCCCGGAACCCTCTGGAACCTTCTAGAAGCTTCTAGAAGCTTCTCGGCACAATACCGGTAAAACCCAAAACTTCTCCGGTAGCCAAAATATGACTTCCCATATATAAATCTTTACCTCCGGACCATTCTGGAGCTCCTCATGATGTCCGGGATCTCATCGGAGACTCCAAACAACATTCGGTCACCAACATGAATATCCCAATACTACTCTAGCGTCCTCGAACTTTAAGCGTGCAGACCCTACGGGTTCGAGAATCATGTGGACATGACCGAGACACCTCTCTGGTCAATAACCAATAGCGAGACCTAGATGCCCATATTGGGTCCCGCATATTCCACAAAGATCTTTATCGGTCGAACCACGATGCCAAGGATTCAATCAATCCCGAATGCAGTTCCCTATGTCTACTTGCCCGAGATTCGATCATCGGTATCTCCATACCTAGTTCAATCTAGTTACCGGCAAGTCTATTTACTCATTCCGTAATACAAGATCACGTGACTAACTCCTTAGTCACATTGCTTGCAAGCCTATTGTGATGTTGTATTACCGAGTGGGCCCTGAGATACCTCTCCATCACACGGAGTGACAAGCCCAGTCTTGATCCATGCCAACTCAACAAACACCCTCGGAGATACCTGTAGAGCATCTTTATAGTCACCCAGTTACGTTGTGACGTTTGATACACACAAGGTATTCCTCCGGTGTCAGGGAGTTGCATGATCTCATTGTCTTAGGAACAGATACTTGACATGAAGAAAGCAGTAGCAATAAACTAATATGATCAAATGCTATGCTTACGGTTGGGTCTTGTCCATCACATGATTCTCCTAATGATGTGATCCCGTTATCAAATGACAACTCATGTCTATGGTTAGGAAACCTTAACCATCTTTGATCAACAAGCTAGTCTAGTAGAGGCTCACTAGGGACACGTTGTCGTCTATGTATCCACACATGTATCTGAGTTTCCGGTCAATACAATTCTAGCATGGATAATAAACAATTATCATGAACAAGGAAATATGATAATAAACAATTAATTATTACCTCTAGGGCATATTTCCAACACCACCATACCTACTATTATGACATTTCCATAGCCATTCCGAGATATATTGCCATGCAACTTCCACCGTTCTGTTTATTATGACACATACCATCATTGTCATATTGCTTTGCATGATCGTGTAGTTGGCATAGTATTTGTGGCTTGGCCACCGTTCATATTTTTTATACATGTCACTCTTGATCATTGCACATCCTGATACAGCACCGGAGGCATTCATATAGAGTCATATTTTGTTCTAGTATCAAGTTGTAATTCTTGAGTTGTAAGTAAATAAAAGTGTGATGATCATCATTATTAGAGCATTGTCCCATGTGAGGAAAGGATGATGGAAGCTATGATTCCCTCACAAGTTGGGATGAATCTCCGGACTTTATAAAAAAAGAGGCCAAAGAGCCCAAAATAAAAAAGAGAGGCCAAAGAGCCCAAAGAAAAACCAAACAAAAAATGAGAGAAAAAGAGAGAAGGGACAATGTTACTATCCTTTTTCCACACTTGTGCTTCAAAATAGCACCATGTTCTTCATAGAGAGTCTCCTATTTTATCACTTTCATATACTAGTGGGAATTTTTCATTATAGAAATTGGCTTGTATATTCCAATGATGGGCTTCCCCAAATTTCCCTAGGTCTTCGTGAGCAATCAAGTTGGATGCACACCCACTTAGTTTTCATTTTGAGCTTTCATACACTTATAGCGCTAGTACATCCGTCGCATGGCAATCCCTACTCACTCGCATCGATATCAATTGATGGGCATCTCCATAGCCCATTAATTTGCCTAGATAATGTGAGACTTTCTCCTTCTTTTTATCTTCTCCACAACCACCATATTCTATTCCACCTATAGTGCTATATCCATGGCTCACGCTCATATATTGCATGAAAGTTGAAAAGGCTTGAGAACATTAAAAGTATGAAACAATTGTTTGGCTTGTCATCGGGGTTGTGCATGATGAAATATTTTGTGTGATGAAGATAGAGCATAGCCAGACTATATGATTTTGTAGGGATAACTTTCTTTGGCCATGTTATTTTGAGAAGACATGATTGCTTTATTAGTATGCTTGAAGTATTATTGTTTTTATGTCAATATTGAACTTTTGTTTTGAATCTTATGGATCTGAACATTCATGCCACAATAAATATGATTAGATTGATAAATATGTTAGGTAGCATTCACACTTCATAAATTCTTTCTTTTATCATTTACCAACTCGAGGACGAGCAGGAATTAAGCTTGGGGATGCTAATATGTCTCCAACGTACCTATAATTTATGAAGTATTCATGCCATGTTTACAACAATTTTATATGGTTTTGGTATGATTTTATTAGAACTAACCCGGACTGGCGCTGTTTTCAGCAGAACTACCATGGTGTCGTTTTTTGTGCAGAAATAAAAGTTCTCGGAATGGGCTGAAAATTTACGGTGATTTTTTATGGACCAAAAGAGACCCCTGAAGCACCGAACTTGGGCCAGGAAGTGATCGAGGAGGCCACAAGCCTAGGGGCGCGCCTCCCAAGCTTGTGGGCCCCTCGGACACCCCCTTGACATGAGACCGACGCCAAAAATTCCCATAAATACCAAAACCCCCCAAAAGAACCTAGATCAGAAGTTCCACCGCCGCAAGCCTCTGTAACCACAAAAAATCAATCGGGAGCCCATTCCGGCACCCTGCCAGAGGGAAAAATCATCACTGGAGGCCATCTTCGTCATCCTGGCGGTCTCCATGATGAGGAGGGAGTAGTTCACCCTCGGGGCTGAGGGTATGTACCAGTAGCTATGTGTTTGATCTCTCTCTCTCTCTCGTGTTCTTGATCTGGCACGATCTTGATCTATCGTGAGCTTTGTTACTATAGTTGGATCATATGGTGTTTCTCCCTCTCTATATTCTTGTGATGAATTGAGTTTTACCTTTGAGGTTTCACTATTACCGGATTGAATACTTTTATGGATTTGAGAACACTTGATGTATGTCTTGCGTGGGATACCCATGGTGACAATGGGGTGTTCTATTGATTCACTTGATGTATGTTTCGGGACTCAACTCACGGATTCCCGAGGTGACATTGGGGTAATCTGTGCATATGGGTTGGTGCACGTTTTCATCCTTGTTTCTCCGATAGATATCTTGGGGCACTCTTTGAGGTTATTTGTGTTGGATTGAATATTATGAATATGAAGTTGTTTGATGCATATCGTATAGTTGACCCACGGATACTTGTGGTGACATTGGATTATCTACATGACATTAGGGTTGATTGATGTGTATCATATGGTGTTATTTTAGTACGAACTCTAGGGTTATTTGTGACACTTGTAGGAATAGCTCAAAAGATTGATCAGGAAGAATAACTCTGAGGTTGTTTCGTACCCTAGAAGAAATTTCATCTTATGTTCTCCGCGATAGGAACTCTGGAGTGACTCTTTATCGCACATTGAGGGATTGCCATATGATTTAATTATGTTATCATTGTTGAGAGACTTTGCACTAGTGAAAGTATGAACCCTATGCTTTGTTTTCAAGCATTGCAATACCGTTTTTTCTCACTTTACTACTTGCTACCTTGCTGTTTTTATATTTTCATATTACAAAAACCTATATCTACTATCCATATTACACTAGTATCACCATCTCTTCGCCGAACTAGTGCACCTATACAATTTACCATTGTATTGGGTGTGTTTGGGACACAAGAGACTCTTTGTTATTTGGTTGCAGGGTTGTTTGAGAGAGACCTTTGAGAGAGACCATCTTCATCCTACGCCTCCCACAGATTGATAAACCTTAGGTCATCCACTTGAGGGGAAAATTGCTACTGTCCTACAAAACTCTGCGCTTGGAGGCCCAACACGAGTCTAGAAGAAGAAAGGTTGTGTAGTAGACATCACGGCGATATAGATGGTCATGGGCAGCCAACAGCGACTAGGGCATAGTGATTCCACTGGGTCGACCAATTTGATCCATTGGGTTGCATGGTGCCGGCTCCACTGCCCCATATATCATTTAAGGCCAACCCACTTGGCCCATTGGCCTTGACTTCTTGGGTCGGGTCAGTGACCCAGTTGGCCGACCTGGCCCTTTCCCATGTTGATACAATATATACCAACAGAGTAACCATCATTCAACCGAGGAATACACTATACAACATGAAAATGAAATGACATAGCGAACCACAATTTTATGTGTTTATCGTTCCCCGATAGCATGTCGTTAATCTATTCTTTCTCGTGGCGCAAGAATGGGGTGTCGTCATGTAAGGAGTTGAAGTGGGAATGAGCATGACCTAGCCTCAAATGGGTGATGTTGAAGGAGATTAGATCTATTGCCTAATGTAGGATCGAAAGTATGTCTAGAGGGGGGTGATTAGACTACTTGACCAAATAAAAATCTAGCCTTTTCCCAATTTTAAGTCTTGGCAGATTTTAGCAACTTAGCACAAGTCAAGCAATCAACCTACACATGCAAATCTAAGAGTATAGCAGTGGAATGTAAACCATTGCATATGAAGGTAAAAGGGAGGAGTTTGGAGGGATCAAATGCAATGTAGACACGAAGATTTTTGGCGTGGTTCCGACAGGTGGTGCTATCGTACATCCATGTTGATGGAGACTTCAACCCACGAAGGGTAATGGTTGCGCGAGTCCACGAAGGGTCCACGAAGAAGCAACCTTGTATATCCCACCATGGCCATCACCCATGAAGGACTTGCCTCACTTGGGTAGATCTTCACGAAGTAGGCGATCTCCTTGCCCTTACAAACTCCCTGGTTCAACTCCACAATCTTGACGGAGGCTCCCAAGTGACACCTAACCAATCTAGGAGACACCACTCTCCAAAAGGTAATAGATGGTGTGTTGATGAGAAAGTGGTTAAGGGCTTTTGGAGCATATCATAAGCATTTTGAGCAAGCAAGCCATTAAGCAACACCTCATCCCCTTTTAATAGTGTTGGCTTTTCGTATGGACTCAATGTGATCTTGGATCACTAAAATGAAAATGTAGAGTCTTGAGTTTTTTCCAACATGTGTCCTTAGCATTTTGAGGGGTCCACATTCCTAGTCCAAGCCATGCCAATCATTGAACTTTCTGAAATGATCATCTTGAAAGAGCATTAGTTCAATGAGCTATATGTTGTTAGGAATTACCAAAACCACCCAGGGATAGTTGCACTTTCAATCTCCCCCTTTTTGGTAATTGATGACAACATATAGATCAAAGCTTCAACAAATGATAATTAGATTGAAATACATCGTCGCTTTGAGAGAAGTGTGTGATAAGCAAGAGCTCCCCCTAAATTTGTGCATTATTTAAAATTTGCTTTTGAATGCAAATGCACAATCGATTAGGATCATGGGTTACTCTTCCATGTCACATAAATCTTGGTGGAGCATTCGAAATGATAGAAAGTAAAATATGCACTCATCACCAAGACAAAGTGAATGATCATATATGAGAGATAAGTAATAACATCATTCAAGCAGAAGCATTAAGGTAATATGATCAAACACATGATCATACAAGTATCTCACACACATAAACATAGAGTATCATCCAAGCAATCACACAAATAAGTATCAACCAAGTAGCAAAAGGGGATAGCAAAAAGAAGCAAGCTCTCTCTCTCTCTCAGTCTATAATCTATACACTTTCTCCCCCTTTGGCAACAAGTTACCAAAAAGCTCAAAAATGCATAGTGCTATGCGTCTCTCTAGGCTTGATCTTCGGTAGGAGGCGTTGAGAGGACTCCAAGGACGAATGCATCAGTTGAAGTTGTTGGAGCTGGTGGAGTGGCAACTAGAGGTGTTATTGATGTTGTGGCTGCAGGAGCTTATGTATTAGCTCTTGTGTCAGTCACAGGCACTTCTACAGACCTTTGTGCCCTAGGCACTCTCTGAAAGGCATTTGTGGTAGCTTTCCCTTTCCTCTCCTCAGCTTCTTCCTGGAGTTGCTCAACAGCTGTCTGCATCTCTGTCACCTTCAAGTCAAGATCATAGAACTTTGTTTCAATGATCCTCTCCAGTCTCTCTTGATTTTGAGTCAGGGTGGATAATCCTTTCTCAATTCTCAAAGTTGCTTGAATCAGATATGCAAGTTGATCTTGCTTTAACTTGAGAAACACTTGAGAAGCCTCTTCAACACTTGGCATTTTGGCTGCCTTCTCAGCCTTTGCTTTCTCCCTCTTCTCTTGAGCCTCTACAGAAGTGGGATCTTCTTCATCCATGACAACTATGTTGTCTTCAAAGTCAGGCCTCAAGGGAAGATGTTCCTTGTCCATTAAGTATGTGCCTGTGCCCATCTTGGAGTTGATGAGCATCTGGATGTGTGGAGCATACCCACAAAATCTCTTCTGATCTGCAGCTGTCCTCTTGATTGTCTTAACAATCAGACTCATCACTTTGAACTTTTGGGGCACATCAAACAACTGCATCAAGTTTATGGAATGGCCTCTAATCATCCTATGATCGCCTGACTTGGGCAACAAGGTATGCCTCAAGATAGTGTTGATGGTGGCTAGTCCAGACAACAAATAGTAAACAAAGCCTAGCTTGTGAGTCTCCAAGGCTTTGTCAGGAATCTCCTTATACATGTTAGCCATGGAGTTGTGATTTTTCTTCTTCTTGGCATAGACATCTATGTCATCCTCATGCTCTGCAGGGGCATTTATCAGCTTTGCCCATTCAACAATTGTCGATTGGTACCTGGTACCTTCAGACATCCAGACAATTCTGCCATCAGGATAGAAATGTGTTGTGAAGTAGAATTGCATGATGAGCTCATCATTCCACTTGGTGAGTTTCTGACCCACAAAAGCATCTACTCCACACAGCCTGAAGCTCTCATGCACTCCTAGGAAGTGGTCTTCATTGTTATCAATATACTTCCAGTATACCCACTTCATATTACAGACGATGGGCTTCTTATCTAGTAGAACGGTCTCGTAGGAGTCATGCTGCTCCTTGGTCTGAAACTTGTAGTCCACATCAGTCCTTCTCCTCACATCATATGGATCAGATTGTCTCCACAATCTGTGACCTGCATCCTTTCCGATCTTCATATTTTTTGCCACTGGATGATTGTCATCGTGGTCAGGGATCTTGGGCTTCAGCTTGCTAAGCACTTGGGCTTCAGCATCTTCTTCTTCTTCAATCTTAGTCTCAGGCATTGGGGACTTGTTCTTCTCAGCAGCTGGTATATTCCTTGTGCTCCTCTTTGGTGCAGTCTTGGGAGCTGGAGCAGAAGCTTTGGGAAAGTCTTGGGCTTAGAAGGGGCAGCCCCAGACCTGATGGCATCCCCCATCAGCTTTTGAGCTTTGGGTGCTGGTGCAGCATCCTCTTCTTCCTCTTCATCCTCTACTGGGTCTTCCATCATAGAAGATCTCCCAATGACTTTGACCATGGTCTTCTTGACCCTTTCCTTCCTTTTCTTGCCCTCACCAGTAGCCTCTTTAACAGTTGATTTGGAAGTCTCAAGTGTGGAGGCTCTAGCCTTAGAAGTGGGCACTCTCTTTGCAGGAGCATTCTTGTGCATACCGGGCTTTGTGGATACAGTTGTGCCAAATTCTTTCTTGACAACCCTTTTCTGGGAGCTGACCTCCTCCTCAGCAGCTACATAGTCTTCATCTTCAGACTCAGAATTTATCTTCCACCTCTGCCTAGTAGCAGCCTTAGGCAGGTTGCTAGGAGTACTTCTGTTGCCATCATCATAACTGTCAAAGGGACTAGTGCCCTCACTCAGATTCATCTGTTCTTCTGACATGTTCTGGCTATCACTCTGATCAGACATTCTAGCACTGCAAGCTGACAGCTGACCCTATGAATAGTTATAGATGAGATAGAGTGGATCAGCATGACAAAGTGCAAAGATTTTGCAAAACAGATGAGTCAAAAACTTAGTTTTAGTTTTCCACAGAAAGCATTTCGGAGCTACCGATTTGTTAAACTCGGTGACACCGAAGCAACTTTTGGAGTCTGAACTAGTAGAATCGGTCAGACCGAGACACAGTTTAGTGACTCCGAGATTGCTAGGGTTTCACTGATAGTTGAACTCGGTCACACCGATTTGCAAGTTTCGGTCACACCGAAAAGTGCAAGTGCAATGGCCTAAGCCAAATCGGTGAGACCGAATTCCACAACTCGGCCGGTCCGAGATGAGTTCGGCGGAAACCTAACCCTAAATTTTCGAATCAAATCTAAATAAGGTTTTTGCTGGATAGGGTGATCTCATACGTGGTAAGAAACATGGCATTTGCTTTGTGTTAAGAGTCAGAGGAAAGAATTGCACAAAGATTCGAACTCATACCTTAGTTCGATGATGAGCTCGCTACGGCGGCAACGGCGGGGTTGAATTCCATTGACGGTGATGGAGACCAGCGGCGGGAGGTCGCTGGCGACGGGAGGACGATCCAGAGACCCGAGACGGCAGAGCAGGACACGCGCGGGCGAAAGGGTTTTGGAGAAGTTTCCAAAATTTGACTCGTCGGTATATATATCCTGACCCTGTCGGTGTGACCAAGTGGAACAACTCGGTGGCACCGAGATGCAGAATCGCAAGCGGTTACTGCAACTCAGTGTGACTGAAAGGTTCTAATCGGTTGCACCGAGATTGAAAACCTAGATCAAACAGTGAACTCGGTTTGACCGAAAAGGATGAGTCGGTCAGACCGAAATGCACAGAGAGGTTTTGGAAGTTTAAGTCTATGATGAATCGGTGACTCCGAGTGCTCCTCACATAGAGGGTTCGAATCTGACTTGATCAAACTTTGTGATGTATCATGAATAGAGTTTGAGATGACAAAAGCATAGATAGCTAGAGGAAGTTCTTAGGCATTCTTGTCCATCCATTTGGCAAAAGAAAAAGAGCCAAACAATCAAAGCAACAAATGGATGTCCTCGAATGAGTAAAATATGCAACCAATATGCTCACACAATAAAATGGCAAATGAAATGTGTGACAAAGCATGCACAAATATTCTAGCATCTATCAAACAATTGGCGATGACTAGGTCATCTATATATGATTATATTGACTTAGGAGTCAAATGAGAACATTTGATCATAGGTCATACATCGTTTAAGCACAAGTGGGGTTACCACTTTTACATAAAGCATTGTTGTGTTCACACCATTAGAGTTGCTTTAGCTCAATTCTTAGAGTAAATCTCCCCTAGATGTGATATCCCCCCTAAGAGGGATGAACTAACCTTGGGTTTTGTCGATGATGACTTCATGTAGATGTTGAAGATGTGGATGCTCAATATTGATGTAGATCATTTGGAGAAATCCATTGGAGTGAGTTGCACTTTCAATACCTACACGGGTTAGTCCCACAAGGAACAAACAAGGGTGTCCATAGACATAGAGTGAAGTTCACACAAGATGATGTCCATGAAAGCGTTAGGTTACCTTGTCTCTTGTCTTACCAACAAGAGGGTTTGTGACTCCTTGAACTAGTGCATGATGTGAAAGTTGTTTGCACTTGTTCTCGCCAAAATTATATGAGTGAAGTATGTTGGCGGAGTCACACTCAAGAACTCTCTAGTTCTTCTTCTTCGAGATCCACATCAACTTGATGGGAATCCTTGGAGTTGTAGTCGTACTTGATGAGGTGGAACTTGATGTAGTCTTGGGAACCCACTTGACCAAGGCCTTGGGAGCTTCTTCAAATGCATCAATCTCCTCTTGAAGCTTGTCCTTGCCTTTTTGCTTTTGGTCTTGTGGTGGAAGATCATCTTGAGCTTGTGTCCCCTTGAAAGAAGTAGGATCATACTTCTCTTATTGAGGAACAAACTTCGTCTTGTGGTATTTATCATCTTCCCATTCAACTCCATTGGCATTGAACTTTCGTTCAAAACCAACACCTTGATTCTTCCGGTGCCTTCCTTGCTTGCGTACAATTTCCTCAAATTGCTTACTTCCGGCAAGGCTCTTGTAAACACCTTTCTCTATAATTCCCTTCAATAAGCTATTTTCTTGCTCAAGTGTAACTTGGCTAAGAGAGTCATTAGTGGAATCAAGAGAACTACTAGAAGCAACAATATTGGATTTAACATGATTATTGTTACTACTAGAAGAAGAATCTTTCTTGCTCTTGTTGCTAGATTTTACTTGTGGCATGTAAGTAGACAAGAGTAAACTCTTGGCAATGTAAGAAGAACTTTTCTTGCGAAGATCGTTATTGATTAAGAACCCATACTCTTTCTCAAGGTTGAGCTTTTGAAAGCGTAGCTTCTCATGAGTCTTTAAAAGCTCTCGATGATCTTCCAAGGTAATTTCATGATCTAACTTAAGAGTGTTTAGTTCTTTAATTAGATGCTCAATCTCCTTCTTATCATCGTCATTCGTTTTATCTTGATTAGCATGATTAATAGCAAATTTATCATAGTTTTCATCACTAGAGTTGTCAACAAGTAAATCATCATCACCTAGCAAATCATCTTCATCGCTATTGAAATCAACATACTCCGAGTGTGATACCTTTGGGCCTTTAGCCATGAAGCATCTTCAATTCCTTCATTTGGTGAGTCAAATATGTCATAGGAGTTGGTTGACACAAGTGCTAGACCGACAACACCTTCATCTTGAGTATATTCAGAGTCGGAGTGATAACTTCTCTCGGAGTGATGGTCGGAATCGGAGCCGTATACCCATTCACCAATGTGAGCTTGATGTCTTCGTTTTGTGTAGCTCCTTGATGACTTGTCCTTCCTTTCCAAATCCTTGCTTCTGCGAGAGGTTCTTCGTTCATAACGATCATCTCTACTCCTTCTCTCTCTTGGAGGTGATTCTTCTCTTTGAGTCTTCTCTTATTTTGTAGGGAGTCGTACACTCATTGGAGTAGTGTCCGGATCTTCCACAATTGTAGCAATTACGCTCATGACTAGAAGATCTTTTGTCATTGTAGGACCTTGACTTGGAACTTCTTTCTTTGCTTCTACTCTTGTAGAACTTGTTGAAGTTCTTCACCATTAGGATCAATTCCTCATTGAAGACTTGTTTCTCACTTGATGGTGTAGGAGCATCACATGAGGCTTTGTAAGCACCACTAGACTTGTTGTGAATCTCTTCTTTATCCTGGAGTGACATCTCATGAGCAACGATTCTTCCAATGACTTTTGTTGGCTTGACATCTTTGTAATTGGGCATCATTTGGATCAATGTGCACACGGTATCATAATTTCCATCTAAGGCTCTTAGGATCTTTTTGATGATGAATCTGTCGGTCATCTCTTCACTTCCTAAGCCAGCAATCTCATTTGTGATGAGAGCAAGCCTAGAGTACATTTCAGCGACACCTTCACCATCCTTCATTTTGAACTTGTCAAGCTGACTTTGAAGCACATCCAATTTGGATTCCTTGACGGAGTCGGTACCTTCATGCATATCAATCAAAGTATCCCAAATTTCCTTAGCATTCTCAAGACGGCTGATTTTGTTGAATTCTTCGGGGCACAATCCGTTAAAGAGGATATCGCAAGATTGAGCATTGTATTGTAGCATTCTCAACTCTTCTGCGGTAGCTTCACGATTTGGTTCTCTCCCATCAAAGAATTCACCTTGCAAGCCAATACACACAATAGCCCAAACGGCGGGGTTATGTCCAAGAATATGCATTTTCATCTTATGCTTCCAACTTGCAAAATTAGTACCATCAAAGTAAGGACCTCTACGGTGGTAATTTCCCTCGCTAGACGCCATACTCTCCTAGGTTGTGAAACCAAGGCTATGGTCACCAAAGCTATGGAAGTCAAGGCAAATGCAGACCAAAGCTCTGATACCACTTGTAGGATCAAAAGTATGTCTAGAGGGGGTGATTAGACTACTTGACCAAATAAAAATCTAGCCTTTTCCCAATTTTAAGTCTTGACAGATTTTAGCAACTTAGCACAAGTCAAGCAATCAACCTACACATGCAAATCTAAGAGTATAGCAGCGGAGCGTAAATCATTGCATATGAAGGTAAAAGGGAAGAGTTTGGAGGGAGCAAACGCAATGTAGACACGGAGATTTTTGGCGTGGTTCCGATAGGTGGTGCTATCGTACATCCACGTTGATGGAGACTTCAACCCACGAAGGGTAACGGTTGCGCGAGTCCACGAAGGGTCCACGGAGAAGCAACCTTGTCTATCCCACCATGGTCGTCGCCCACGAAGGACTTGCCTCACTTGGGTAGATCTTCACGAAGTAGGCAATCTCCTTGCCCTTACAAACTCCTTGGTTCAACTCCACAATCTTGATGGAGGCTCCCAAGTGACACCTAACCAATCTAGTAGACACCACTCTCCAAAAGGTAATAGATGATGTGTTGATGATGAACTCCTTGCTCGTGCTTCAAATGATAGTCTCCCCAACACTCAACTCTCTCACACAGATTTGGATTTGGTGGAAAGATGATTTGAGTGGAAAGCAACTTGGGGAAGGCTAGAGATCAGGATTCTTGTGGTTGGGTTGGAATATCTTGGCCTCAACACATGAGTAGGTGGTTCTCTCTCAGAAAATGAATGGTAGAAGTGTAGGCATGTTCTGATAGCTCTCTCCACAAATGGAGGAAGGGTGGAGGGGTATATATAGTCTCCACACAAAATCTAACCATTGCACACAATTTACCAAACTCGGTGAGACCGAATAGTTAAACTCAGTCAAACCGATTCAGTTCAAATGTGAACGTTAGGCTTTTCGGTGGGACCGACATGTCAACTTGGTGGGACCGATTTCATTAGGGTTAGGGCATAACGTAATCTCAGTGAGACCTATCACATAAACTCGCTGAGACCGATTTCCGTAATAGGCAAACAGAGAGTTGGTCAGGCAAACTCGGTGGGACCGATCGCTCATTTCGGTGAGACCTAAACGTTACGAAAAGAAAATAGAGAGTTTGCATTGCGAACTTGGTGGGACCGATCGCTCATCTCGGTTAGACCGAAATGTTGCGAAGGGAAACAAAGAGTTTGCAATCCCATCTCGGGAAGACCTAGATCCCTATCCGTGAGACCAAACTGATTAGGGTTTCTGGCTATGGCTATGTCAAATGAACTCGGTGGCGTCGGATAGATCAAATCGGTGGGGCCGAGTTTAACTTTTGGTTTGGAACATATGTGGATATGAGAAAGTGGTTGAGGGCTTTTGGAGCATATCACTAAGCATTTTGATCAAGCAAGCCATTAAGCAACACCTCATCCCCTTTTAATAGTATTGGCTTTTTCTATGGACTCAATGTGATCTTGGATCGCCAAAATGAAAATGTAGAGTCTTGAGTTTTGGCCAACATGTGTCCTTAGCATTTTGAGGGGTCCACATTCCTAGTCCAAGCCATGCCAATCATTGAACTTTTTGAAATGATCATCTTGAAAGAGCATTAGTTCAATGAGCTATATGTTGTTAGGAATTACCAAAACCACCCAGGGATAGTTACACTTTCACCTAACAATTTTTGTGCGCAGATGGTTTACAAACCCCCCCAAGACGTATATGACCAATTGATGTTCTTATCATGCAGTCTGGTAGCCATTGATTTGGCTTTGAACATTTCTTAATATAATGATCAATTTTCTAAAAATAATAATGGACTGATTGTGGTTCTGCTGGAAAAAAATAGTGGCATAGTAGGGGGAAAAGTTCCATGCACTAAAATCATAGATATATAAGATAAACACATTGAGTACAAAAGAACACACATGTTTTACTTACAACTATGTTTTGTGATACTTCTTGTTGATATGGATCAGTATAATAAATGATAACCAGTTGTATCAACTTTTCACGATCATTGATTTTGTGCACCATTTAGCACCTACCGCATGCATTTGTCATCAGCATTAGACACACGGTAACATTATTTGTTAAGGCCCTATTTGAAAGGCCTCCTAAATAGGTGCAGAAGTAAAAGCCCAAACAAACAGAGCCGAATAAACTTATAACGGAGAGAACATTGATGAAATAGAGAATTTAAGGGGTGGGGGAGGAGGATGAAATGATCATCGCGTTGGGTTTAGCATGGGTCCGACTCACTTCCAAGGCCATGTCCCTTGAGAGTCCTAAATAAAGAGTGGGTTTTAACACAGTTTAATCCATACAATCGGCTCAAAGTTTATTTTCAAGGGCTGCTTTATGTTCTCTTCGTGGGGCGACCAAGGTCTACTTAGGGAATCCCATAGTTGTCGCGCGCCCTGACGGGGTCCCTCTCAGGCGTGTGGTGTTTGGGTCTACAAAAGCGTCTGTCGGATTGCTTGCGCATCGCGTTTCCTGCCGAGTCTCATTCGAAGTGAGTTGTGGTGCATCACCCCGGCGTCGAGGGTACACGGTGACATGTTCGTGTGCGAACAAATCCATATAATCAGTTGCAAGTTTATTTTCAAGGGCTACTTTATGTTCCAAATTTATGTTGAAAGCAGCATTGAAATTTGCTAATGGGATATTTAATCAGCTCTCCTCGATAATAATCCATATAGAGCGCCGAATGGTCTGAATTTAAAATACTGACCTGCTGTAAGGGCATTTCTAATCAATCCCTTAAAAACAGTGGAGTATCCGGTGGAGTAAACCCTTAGCAGAGTATATTTACTCCACTAAGTTTTGGCCGGACCTAGCCAATCTCTGAACGGATTAAATTTTTATTTTTTTCTGAACTTTGCAATTCTAGTATACATTGCAACTACATATTAGCACACAAATAGAAACTAAACATACTCTTGCCATCCTCTTGCTTCACTCTCAGTCATCAACCTCTAGGTGTCTTCATCGGTTGGTGCTCTCAAATACCCCGGGCCAAAGACATCGATCATTGCTTTAGTGAACCTTCGAACAGCCTTCAAGATTGTGTCTTCATCAATGCGGACATAGTCATCAATTGCATTGGCCGAACACCCATATGCCAAGACTCGAACAGCCGCATGCACTTCATCAGAGGGCTTGCACTTATGTCATCACATGCATTTCTCGGAGCTTGAACTGGTAATCATATCTCTCTGGGACTTTTGCAATGGTCAGAAAAAGACTTGCGTGCATCCGAAATTGTCGGCGAAAGTACTCCTCCGGATAGGTTGGCTTTGGATCAAAGTAGTCTCTCATGATCTTGGCATGACAGTCCGCTCTATCATGGTGATGTGTATGCGGTCAAACTGTGATCCTCTCCTAGGCCGCCGAACATCATCATTGAAAATCATGCTTAAAACGGTGTCAATAACATCATTTTCTTCTTCCTTTTCGGATGACGACGAGTCCTCCAAGACCATCTCCCTCAACCTCTTCATCTACAATTCAAACGCTTAGGTTCGATCCAAACTTTTCGGTTAAAAAAGAAACAAAAAAACTCACCTACTGCAATTCCTGGAACACTTGCGGTGTGGTGGTGGTGCACCGGCCGGCCGGTGCCGTTTAGACCAAACCAGCAGGCGGCAACACGTGCGAATGACCTTCAGCGGTGTGCAAGCAAGGTGAGATGCGGCGGCCGACAGAAAATGAAGAAGCTTCGAAGCAATCCGATGAATCAGCTATATGGCAACGGCGGTGGCGTTTCACCTTGATTTCGGCGACGGCGACGGAGGCTGAACAGGCTTAACATCGGGCAGAAGGGCGGCGGGGACCAAGAAGGCAACAAGGTAGCGGCGGGGCCGGCGAGCGGTCGCCGGGAGGCGCGCCGGCAAAAATGTAGGGGCGGGGGGCGACGCGAGGGAGAGGCGCAGCTGAGTTTAGGAAAAAGGTTGATGCTATACTCCCTTATGACGGATTGAGGATTGGTTAGGCGCGCCTCTAACACTGGATAAGGGATCGGTTAGAAATGCCCTAAGAAGATACTCCCTACTGCTAATGAGATGCAAGTGTTGTTCGTCTTCAAAAGATCGGACAGCAGAGCTTGACTTGCGTGAGCACTAGAGATTTCGGTGGCGAATCCACACAACCGTGGGTGGTCACTGTCGCAAACAAAATGCACTCAACTTTAAGCAAAGAAGACGGCAACAGATGCTACCACTTTGTTTCAGTCAAACAACTGCTTTACAGCAAAGGAATTGTTGAGTAAAACATCATACGGGAAAAAAGATCTCGAAGCTGCTTAGGCTGTTCCCAATGCATGGGTGCTTAGATGAGATGCTAAGCACATTAAATAGCTTAGCAACTATACTCCTCAATGCATAGGTGCTTAGCTTATGGTTGCTAAGCTTACTTCATTTAATGATTTAACAACTAAACCTCTTCATGTATTGGTGGGCTCCCTTCTTTTAGATGTTTTGCCTAGGTTCAAGCGCGCTTAGCATTGGTTTTTCCTGGGCCACCACACCCATTTCTCTTCTCTTAAATAACTTGTCACATCAGATTTTTTTGTCTACGTGGAAAGCTTAGCACCTGTACAAGGTGGGGCATTGGGAGGGGCCTTCAGACGTTACCATTTTTACCCGACAAATCTCGCCTCAAAAGCCGGGCAGCAACACCACATATGACATAGTTGCATCTCAGCCGACAAGAATGTTCATACTTCATGCAAACTAACTAGCTGCACTCTTGCAAACAAACGAGATTGGACCATGGACGACACAGTTTCTTTCTGAGAAAGCATAAGAGAAAGCACTTTCAATTGATCTAACATCTTCAAGAAAAGAAGACCACATTTTCATATCTAAAGTGGAAGTTTAATCTCGGAAAGAACGAAAGTAATAAGAAGATAATAACATAAGTATTTCAAATAGCAACTGAACTGAACTGTACTGTACATAACAACTCAGGTTACACGTGGCATCATCATGAAGCTTGGATATTGCACAGATCACTGACAAAACTGTGGCTGGCATCACGTCGGAGCCTCAGAAACCGGGAGAAATGAAAATTCCTGGAAACCCTTCTAATAAGGGCTGCAAACTAGAACAGCTCGCAAGGGTTTTTGGATGTCATCTCATACCTTGCTCCTGTATCTGACCAGCTTCGCCAGCGTCTCCTGAGCGGCCACCGTCTGGGCGTCGCCATGCCCGAGCATCACCGTCCGGATGCTGATGCAGGTCCGGCACAGCTCCTCGCCGGTGTCGAACAGCCCGCCTCGGAGCAGGAGCTTTGCCCTCGTCTCGAGCAGCGTCGCCTTGAGCAGCGTCACCTCCTGCCAGATGAACTCGTCGACGCGGTGGTTCGGCTGCAGTTTCTTCCTCCAGGACAGCGAGCCGCGGTTCCAGTCCTGCATCCGCGACGTGTAGGACTTCTCCACCTCCTCCAGGATGTTGGTGCACACCTTGAGCAGCTCCAGGGCCGAGCCGCACCGCGAGAAGGTCATGAAGGACTCGATCGCCAGGGGCAGGGCCGTCTTCCTTATGAAGAGCACCATGTCCACCGCCTTGAGCTGAACGGCAGGTGGCTCAGACTTGAAGCCAAACACAAGGAATGCACTAGCCCACAGGTGGTCTGAGTACGACGAGGGGTTGCCGGCCCTCATCACCCCGTTCACGGCTGCGGTGGTCGGCGCCAAGCCTCCCCTGATCTTGCCGAAGAGCTGCGTGATCGGGTGGAACTGGATCCAGCAACCAGGATGCCGGGTCGCCTTTCTTGCCAGCCCGAGCTTAACAAGCAAGAGTGCTGACTCCACCTCAGCTTTTCGGCCGTTAGGAGCAAGAAAGCAATGTGTGCCACATAGAAATGCAGTCTTCAGGGACTCACCCCAGAGGTGAATGCTGCCTTTCATCGGTAGCTTGCTCGCCGTGGCGGCCAACAGCGTAGACGACACGGGTGCAGGAGCCAGCCAAGAACCGGCGATGATCATTTTCGATGTCAGGTGTCCTCCTTTCGCTCGGTCCATCAAGGCAAAACAGAAGACCAGCACCTTTATCAGGAAGGAATTGTTACGGCAGAAGCCGTCGTCGTTGGCATCATGGGGGAACAAGTTCTCGTTCAATGATATTCTCTCAACAGCCTCAAACAGAGTGGAAGGAGCGATCATGAGCTCGGAGAGCAGTGAACCGACGACCGACAGACCAAAGCTCAGCCTGCCCAACCGCTCGTCCAGCTTCCTGAGTACTTCTGTTTCGTCGGCTGGATAGTCATTCTTAAGCTTACCCTTCATCAAGATCATCGCATCAATGTATGAGAGCTGTGGCAGCTGCATCGGCTCAAGATTCATCACGCGTGGCAACCGCGTGGTGATAATGACATTCGTCGCTCCGGTGTTCCTTGGGATGAAGTCATGGAGGTCCTTGCCTTCCCACCAATCCCTCTCGTTTTCAAGGTTGTCAATGATAAGCAAGTAGGGCACATCCCGGAACAGCTCCCGCTTTACCCTCTGGAATGCATCGATCTCCTGCTCCTCAAAGCTCCTAATCCTGCCCCTCTCCTTCTCAGCCTCAGCACTGATATCCAATCCCAAGCTCATGGATAAGTTGAGTATGTTCTGCCTCATGTACCGAGCCTCCCCCCCAATCCACAGCACCATCTTGTACCGCTGGGAGTACCGGTAAGCAAACTCCAATGCCAGCTCTGTCTTGCCAATGCCGGAGGAGCCATTGATGCAGACCACACTGGCACCGCCGCAGCCCTTGCTGTTGCACCGGAACCTTGACCTCCTGTGCTTTGATCTCTGCTTCTGAAGGCTTCTACCTTTCCCCGACGACAGCTCGATCACCGGATCGATCCAGGCCTCCAATGTCGGCTCCTTGCATTTGCGCATTTCCAAACTGATGTACTTGGCATTAGACGTCCTCACCGTGTCGCTCTCCTCGTCGGCAAAGCCGTCAGACACGCCGCTGGATCTTTCATTTGTAGTGGAGCCCCTTGAGCAGTCCAACACTTCCTGGATATCCACCGAGGATCCAAAGAATATCCCCTCGATTTCACTCAGCTCTTTCTCCCTTCCGACGAAATGCCGGTTACGTGGGAAGGGTATGCCTCCGGACCCCTCACTCTCCTTCTCAGCAATGTTCTTCCTGCCAAGCTTGGACTGCAGCAGACCGACTGTCTTTGACACGCAGCTTCTCCAATTGGTCTCATTCGCCTCGAGCTTGAACTCGTGGCACCGCATCAGCCCTTCGAATGCTTCCTTCCCTTCCTTGTCCTCCAATTTGCCATCAAACAGCCCGGCAATCTCCGACGGCTCGGTGTCGAACAGTATAGGGATGAGGTTCTTCTTCTGAGCAAAGAACCTGATCTCCTCGAGGCTGAAGGGGTTGAGGAAGCTTGACATGGTGACCACAACGACGCCGAATGCCACGGAGCAAATAATCCGGTCAGCAATCTCGTGAATCTGCGCGTCGGAGTACTTCGCCCGGTCAGCCACGAAGGAGGCGATGCCCTGCAGCTCCAGCTCCGCCTTGAGCCACTTGCAGAACCTGCCGAGGTTGCCGTTGTTGTGGTAGCCGATGTACACGTCGCAGCTCCGGAGCTTGGCGTTGGACGACGGCGACGCCACGGGGCCCCTGGTGAAGGACACCCGCGGCACGGGGAACGAGAAGGACACGCGCGGCGGCGCGCCGCCACAGCCGCCTCCGCCGCCGTCTGAAATCTTGGCCGGGTCGATGCCGCTGGAGTCGTACCGCTCGGACGGCGGCGTGCGGGACGCGCTCGGCGCGTCGGTGTCCTCGGACTGCGACCCGTTGGAGCAGGACGCCGGCGACTGCGCCGTGGTGGTGGTGACGCTGGAGGCCTTGCTTTCTTGATGCAGCTGCCGGTGCGGCTGCTGCGCCGGCGGCTCCGGCGGGTCGAGGACCCGGGGCGAGATGTACGGGGACTGCAGCGCCGACACGAAGGCGGAGGACGGCGGCGACGGCGAGTAGAGGTGCGAGGTGAAGGAGATGGCCGGCGAGATGGGGTTGGACCGGTCGGAGCTGCTGCCGTACCCGGCATTGGTCCTGATGGTGAGGGGCTTGGTGGCGACGGGGATGTCCTTGGGCACCTCAAGGAAGCCCGGGGCCTCCTTCTGCTCCTCCATCTCCATGGCTACCAAATCACAACAAAGCTCGGTGGTTCTGCTGGAAAGCGCGGCATGATCTGGAGCTCCTCATGTCCCTACCAAAGATTCAAAAGAAAAGGAGGAGTGATAAGCACAGATTCTTCCTCATAAGAGCCAGAAAGAGAAAGCATTTGGTCACATCTCATTCGAAAAAACAACACAAAACCACTGTTCCAGCAACCAACCTGCGGCAATCTGCAGATTCCGCACTTATTCCATCCAAAAACGTGTTAAGGAAGCGAGAGCTTGAAGAAGCAAGTCAAAAAAAAGAACTTACTGATGTGCTGAGGTATCCTTCAAGGAGAATCCAATGCCAATGCTACCACAGAAGGAGAAGTGGTGATATTCTTCTTCCCCCCTCTCTTCAGAGCATAGCACTTGCTGAACTGAAGCTTGGAGGACCAAAAATGGCAGCGGGGCCTGGAGCCGGATTTGAAAAAAGTCCTAGCTTTCCGACTCGGGCACCATTGAATGGATGGGCGTAATAACTATGCTCCCTCCCTCCGTGATCTTTGTCCTAGGACTAGGACTAGGACTAGGAGGAGGAGCGGCCCATTGGTGCCAAGAAAGTACAGCCTCAGCTCGGGGTCCTCTCTTGAGATGACCACCAACCCCTAAAATAAACCGGGAACCAAATGTGGCATCAAAAGGCGCAGGCAAACGTGGAGCTACCAGTGTCTCCTACTCCCTCGCTCCATTCTGAATTACTTGTCTTGAATTTGTCTAGATACAGATGTATCTAGACTGTATACTGTAGTAACACCAGTACTACCAGTGCCACTGCCACGTGCCACACAGCACAAAGGCCAGCGCCATTTCCCATGGCGAGAAATACTCCCAAGCCATCCTATCCTGTCCATCCTATCCTGCTAGGAGTTTTGACCATGTACAGCACTGGATGCGGCAAAGCAAGCGTGATTCTCATCTGGAGCTGTGCCTGAGAGAGATTATTATACTGGTGCTGGTTTGGCTGGGCCATTGAACAGTGGCATCTGCCCGCCTAATCCCTTGTTTTATGTGCTCTGGGTGGCGCCCCCCTCACTGTTTATTTTACACTGTCCCAAGCTTAGCTATGGCCGCGGTGCTAAACTACTCCACTAATCCAGATTAGTCCAGTGAAATGCCTATGAGAAACCCTAGACCTGGAGTACCAATGGAGTACTGCTCGGCTGGGGGAGGTGGGGAGATCCGGCAGTGGATAGAGCGCAAGAAGACACGAAATGGTGCAGGCATGGCATGGCCTCAGCCTGTTGTGGCATGGAAATCTGGACCCAAGAGAGAGAGAGACCAGTCCAAGCCCAACTGCAGCTGCATTCAAATCAAATCCTACCATCGCACCAGGAAACAAATACTCTTTCTCTCTCCAGACTAGGGTATTGCAAAGCAGAAGAGACCTTTCCCCCCCTCCACGCGCACAAGTGAACAAAGCACGCACACAAGACGCTCTTCTCTCTCTCTCTCTCTAGCACATGTGGGAGGGCAGATGTGGCAGGCAGGCAGGCCGGTGGTGTGGCCATTGATGATTTGATTCTCCCCGGCTCCTTTCCAGGGTGAAGATAGGTGACTCACATGTTGACCGACGGCGATGATGGGTGGATGGCATCTCCGTTTCTACGAGTAGTATTTTCTTTCCAGTGCTTCCCTTGGCTGGCGGCGGGAATCTCGAAATAGATGAGGTTGGTTGGTTCCTTCGAGCGGGACGCATGGGCTCGACTTCAAAACTCAAATCGTTCTTTACAAAAGAGTACCTGCTGGGCTAAGTAAATACACTTATTATTACTGTACTCAAGATCTCAACCAAACCGAAACTGGTAAAGCGCTTTTCTACTGCCTGCAGTATAAATGAGCCGTCAGAACAGTAAACTGTCCGGCGTTACGGTTCAGGTTAAGAGTACTCTCAGAGGCAGAGCTCTAGTAAAGGATGAACAGCACATATCATGAATCATGCGCAGGGGCCTGATCGTGCATTTGTTCGTCAAAAAATAAGGAATATGCTCCACATCACATACTACAGTATCATTTATCTAGAGACGTCCTCAATAGTTGAACGGAATTTTTCTCAAACCTCCCAAGGCTCGTTTTTCTTAAGAACAAAATTTATTGCTTTTGGCCTCCGGTGAGCGCAACAGTTCACAAACAGTTCATCATTATTTCGACAGACAAAGCACAATGGTTCACCAAACACAATGATCAAAACAAGCAACAACGTAATGCCCACATTGCCTAAACCTCGGCGGAGAGAGGGAGGGAGGGGGGTAGAGAGGTGGCGACTCACACCAAGGAGTTTCCCGACCCCCACGTCGCCCGAGCCGGGCGACTCGGGGGGAACCCAGCCGTCGGATGGCGGCGGCGGGGCTGTCCCTCCTCCTCCCACCGCCCTCCCCCTCTTGCGCCAGATCTGAGTCGGCGGCGGCGGTGCCGGCCTCCCCTAGCCTACCATATTCGCTGGCGGCGCGGGTAGACTGTCGCGGCCGCATCCCTCATCACCGGTGGTGCCCTGTCTGCCTTGACATGATCTGGACGTCCTCTCCGGGTAGCTGCGGCGCTCCAGCTGGCCGGCCTTGGCGGGGCCCTGCTAGATGCGGCTCACCCTGCTCCGACCCTCCCCCCCCCCTCCCGAGTTTCAGGTCCGCCTTCTCGGGAGGCGACCATGGAGGGCTGCTGGCTGCGGTTGTGCGGTCGTCGTCTGCCTCCTGTGGCACGTCGGTTGTGGGTTTGGCTGCGCACGAGTCCACTTCGACACCTCCACCTCGCCCCCATCCCCCCGCAGGGGCGGCTTCGGCCTAGCGGCCATGGACATGCATCCCTTTCCTGCGTGCATTGTCGGCCGGCGTGGCTTCGGACCCGACGAGCCTCGAAAGTTGCGCTCTTTCGGGCTCTCTTGGCTCTTTGGCTCCTCGGCATATCTGCACCATCATCACCCTGCGGTGTCTTGGTTGACCATCCATCCCGGTGCATCTTCGTCACCGGCATGCTCCGGGAGCTGCGTCCCCTTCCAGTTCCCTGGCCCCGCCGGCGCCCTGCTGCTCCGGTCCCGGTGGCCCGGATCTGCGCTCTTTCCAGATCCTGGCTTGTCCGGGGCTTCGGTCACCGTCCCATCCCCACTTCCTCTCAGTCCGCGCATCCACGCATCCACACATCCTCGTTCTCCTCCGAAGTTCGCGTGCCCAGCGATGCACGGTGCCTCCTTTGGGACCGCACGTGGCCCCCCTTCCTGCAGTCGCAACACCGGCCTACACCCGACAACCTCCTCTTCAACTCGTATTCCGACGGCTTGGGATTGCTTGGAATTGTCCAGGGTGAAAGCCCTACATCTTGTGCTGGCAGCGGCGACACTCGCGGGTGTCGTCCCCTTCCTGGAGGCGTGTCATGGTCGTTCTGTGCCCCTCTTCGAGCATTAGGGGAAACCCTAGGTCTGGGTTTCTGGATCGTACGACGACGGCGTTTCGGTGTCGTTCTCCTTCATGAAGGCGTTGTCTTGGTTGCTCGCGGCGTCCTCGATGTCGGCTTCGGAGTTTTGGTCGTCTAGTTGTAGATTGGTTTGCTTCTCTGGTCGGCGAGTTTAGCCGTGTTCTTCTTTGTTTGGGTCGTGCATCTTACATCTCCTCGCTTCGGGCACCATGTTCACACCCCTTGTGTTTGTGTCATGTGTTGTACCACCTTCTATAATCATTCTAACTTCTTCTATCAATGCAATGATACGCAAGCTTTGCGTATTCGCGAAAAAAAAAGAAAAGAAATAGTTATTGGGAGCCTCCCGGAAAATTTGTGTATTGGGACGTTGAAAGCTAACCTATCCCCTAAATTTAATTTCTAAAGAAGTTCTCTGCTACTTGTCACATTCTTTTTGCATACAAAACACCGTTTAAACTTCATTTCAAATACAATGACACTCACAAGCTCGTGCATAATACTAAACATGATTAAGAGGCAAAGTAATAATAATTTAGTGACACGAACGAACATGACATAAACTTAACATAAATGACGCAATGGGACATAAACTACTTTCTCAAACGAGTCAAGCCCTCTTGTACTTCTCCTGAGGGCCATAGGTCAACACTCTAGGTTTCAACAACAATCCTTTGTACCGGGTAGGGATGGTCCAAGAATAAGCATTATCGTCGTCGTGAACCTCCTCTACGGACTTGCCCTTCTTGGCGACCTCGATGACCTCCTCCTTGGCCATCGCCATGGCCATAAAAGAAGGCGGAGGAACCGTCGTGGCCATGTAGATGGCGGAAGAACCATTATTGAACATCGCCGCAACCACCGCTAGAAGGGCCAAAGTGACGAACAATTGGAGACCTATCTAAGAGCATCTCCAATGATGAACCCAAACCGGATACGACATGCGAACGCGGACTAGGGGAGAGTCCGCGAACACTGATGTGGAAGCCGGCCATCCAACTGTAGCCACATAGATTTCAAGGTGGATCTCAACAAACCGAACAAATTTTGTGCAAATCGGATAATTTTCATATAAACCGGACGAAAACATTTACATTTCAAACATATTTCAACCAAACAATAGCGGACTAGGCTATGCTATTCTAACCTAGTCTATCGTCAGCTCTGCTGGATCCGTTTTCCATGACATGTCTTCCCTATGTCCGGCATTAAGCTCGCCGCACCGCCCAGAGCCCTAGAGGGATATGATTCAGCGGGAGGGGGAGAGTAGCCTCCGTTTCCGTAAAGCACAGATCAGGGGTGGTTTTTGCGCCTGGGGAAGACGATCGTTGTGTCCTACGTCCCCGCTAGCGGGCAAGAGGCTGACAAGGCATAGGTGGTGGCCTTCGTGGGATACTAGCGATGGCGACCTCCCATAGTCTACTTTTTATCGGTGTTGCCGGCGGCGCGGGCGTGACCGACGCGGAGTTGGCTATATCGACGTCGGTGACCCAGTCAAATTCCTCCGCCGCCGTGTCGACCTCCACAAACATCGCTTCTGTCTCCGCTTGCTGGACACGTTGCCGCAATCTCTCACGGTGGATTTGCTGGTAAACGGCATTGGCCCGCCTGGACGGACTGGTGCCGACGGTATCGCCGGCTCTGAAGTGCTTGCCGGGCTCACCAGGCCACCTAGCCGACTGTAGTGCCAGGGAGCTCCTTCTTCTTCTTGCAGGAGAGGCCGTCCCACAGAGCTTTGGAGCTGGAGGCCATGGCAGGTGTGGTGCAAGGAGGAGATGGAGAGCGCTGGTGTGGTTCTTGCCCGACGCCTGGCCACGTTTTAATACCGGGTGGATGCGAGGCATCAACCGGCGAGGTGTTTAATGCCGACCTGCACAGGGACGGATGTGTGGCGCTCTGGGCGCTGGAATAAGTTCCTTGATACACGTGCTGGTTTAATGGAGGTAGGCGGGCAGACGGATGACATTTCAATGCGAAGAGAAAGCGTGCCACTTGAACGTGGGCTCCAGTGAGTGGTCGCGTCCGCTCTGGGAAGACATGATTGTGGCGCTAACGCTTTGGTGGGAAAGGGCGCGGGCGAGAAAGAGAGGTTTTGGGTGGGCCAGAGTTGTCAGATGCTTGCGTGGCAGCGGTTCGGCCTCACGCAAAGCCCCCTCCCCCGGTTTGCTTCTGGTTTGCGGGGGAAAAAAGACTCCCGGACCGGCCCGCGGACAGATGCAGTCCCGTGTTGGATGGCAAGCCATGTCCGGAGCATGCGATCCAGACGAATGGAGGCGGTTTGAGAGTTTGCATTGAAGGTGCCCTAATGCCCCAACATTGGAAAACTATGACCTCCACTTGTAGATTGGGGCCACCCTGCACCCCGCACCGATGATAAACAAGTTGTCCTTGGCCAGGATTACCCCCCCCCCCCAACACACCCCCACCCCACCCCACCACACACACACACCCTAAATACCATAAATTAAATAGATTATTTTTGAATTTGATAGTATCTCTATCTTCTACAAAAATTTGTGTTAGAAGTGTATGTGTAGCGCGTGGAAGAAAGAATTTTCTCCATGGTGGAGGTCAATTTGTTAAAAATATGCTTCTGATGATTAATGTAATTAGCTAAAATCAAGATTGCACTAGTTCACAAGTACTCCCTTCGTTCCTAAATATTTGTTTTTTTAGACATTTCAAATGATTACTACATACGGATGTATGTAGACATATTTTAGAATGTAGATTCACCCATTTTGCTATGTATGTAGTCATTTGTTGAAATGCCTAGAAAGACAAATATTTAGGAACGGAGGGAGTAGTTTGTTTTCACTTTTTCCCCTGCAAAATACAGTGGGCTCCAATCTTAAAGCGCGTCGGATTAGTTATGGGCTGATGTACGATTCCACGCTGCATGTGCGTCTTCTACGATGCCACAATGCATCTGCATGTACGTTTTCTACTAGAGTATGTTTGTTGTTTAGCAGCTTAGCATAGCTTCTACTCCTACTTCAGCAGTATGGGTACAGACCATGTGTCCATGGGCAGGCACGCTCTCGTGTGCAGGAAGAAAGCATATGGATCAATGATTAGTTCAGTGACAATCCAAGAGAGTAGGCCCTAACAACAAGCTCCCCTATGTAATTGAACATGGCTGCATCAGACAGACATATACAATGCACATCACCACATCACTGGCTTGATATTTTGCTTCCCATCGCACTGTGACCCAAATAGCAATTGGCAACGGTCGTCACATTTTTCGGCCAGTTGAAATTAGTTTAATTGGACGATTGTTATTGTCCCAAATGAAAAAAAAACTAAACTCTTGTAGCATTTGTGTATGTCCTTATCACATTTTAGAAACAATCCTTTTTGTTGCATCACATGAAAGGTTCAATCAATCAAGCCCCCCATCACAGGTGACTGGTCACCTGTCTCCAAAGTCCAAGCTAGTGAGAACTAACTAAGCTAGGACACCAGATGCAACTCAGTACCACCAAGCCTAGACTATCTTATAAAGTGTCGACCAGGAGTACTACAACCCTACTATAATTACCCATTAAAGTAAGGAAATTAGAGCTAGTAGTAGTAAGACGCCGGGCCACCTTACCTCGCGTGGGGCACATAATTACTGATTAAAGCAGGCCAATGAATTTTGCAAGCCCAATCACTTCAGTCGGTTCCAACCCCATTTCTTAACTACTGACACTTTCTTTGTGATCAGGGAATAGTTCGTCAACATCTCAGCCAGATTAGGGAACAGTTTGTCCGGTGGACACTTTCAGGTGCTAACAGTTTGTCCGGTGGTACAAGAACAGGTTCAGGTTACCCTCCTTGATGGCGATCCATCAAGCAGGCTACTGGCAGACAATGTGTATTATTTTGAGAATGTGATGCAAAAAAGAAGAAGGAACCATTTTTTTTTACCTGCTAGTAGTAGATCTTGTGTTTTCTCGTCGAACCAATCATCAATGCCGCGAGGACGCCGAAAGACACAGTGCAGGGGATCAGATGTCAGACGGATGATCTCATGTCGATCTGGATCGAGTGTCTTGCTGCTGCCGCATTGCACGATACACTGCCCATGCCCGCGAGATTCGCATCGCTTTCTGGCGAGGCACGATCGCAGTTGCAGATCACGGATGGGTATGGTTCCGTTCAGGGGCGGAGCCAGGAAATTTGACCATTGGGTTCACTCATTCACTCTTTATGAGAACTTGATACTAACTTATGAACATTAAAGTCTAATTGCAACAAAATTATAGGACCCATAAACAATATACTAGAAAGCAAATATAGTATCACATATCACATATTGTGTTGTATTAAAGAATTGAAGAGTGCAAAACATACCGGTTTGATAAATTGTGAAAACACGTATCTACATATTATAAATAATAGAGTAGTATCAAATAACTTTGTAGCTCCAGGTTTAGCTTCTCATCTTCTTGAAACATTGAAAAAATGAAAGTTAATTAGTTTGACAAGTTTAAAATAAGTACCATCAAGCAATTGAAGTTTGTAAAGTCACTCACTTTTAGAGTGACCCCTTTCGATTGTTCATCACCTTAAAAAGATTAAACACTGCATCATTACTAATGGTAGAAAATATATCTTTCTGAATATACTAAATTAGAGAGTCACTCATGAACTGGTCACCCATTTTATACCGCAACTTTTTCTTGACAACATTCATAGCTGAAAAGCATCTCTTCATTTTAAACCGAATCAAACGAAGCACTAAGTCATACTCAGTTTTGCTTTCTTGTAAGAACAGTTTGCTTATCGATAGCAACCTGAATTGATTGATCTTGATTCATCAAGGCATCACATCTTTTTATTGCTAGATTATGAAAGCTATTAACATTACTTTTACTCAGATGAGTATCTAGTCTGCTTTTCTTGTTCCAGCCCTTATCACTAATTACAAATGCATCACTTCCAGCTTGTCCCTCATTGTAATCTCTGAAAAGGCAGCACAAACAAAAGGCCTTATGCACCCTGTCACTATACTCAAGCAAACGACCATATTCATCAAACCAATCTAGATTAGATCTCCGTTGAGTATCTCCAATCTCCCCCTACGGGTAATCAAAATTAAGCGGTGGCCTGTAAGGTCCCCTCGTTAAATATTGGAGCCTAATAGCATCTTGCTTCTTTGGATTGCTTGTGTACTCTGCAATCCTTTTCGATCAGCCTGACCAGAAGGCAACTCATCTAAGTTAATTTCTATGCGAATAGTAGGTTTCAGGAGACTAGTTACACTGACGTGATGCACTTTGCTTACGTCTAATGGGTGACCTTGATGTGCGTGTATCATTAAGCGGATCTGGTGACTCAGTTTTCTTCGAATAATACCCCTCCATAGCCTAGATCAAATCAAAGTCCACAGGAAAAAAAACTAGGGCAAAAAATTACTATTGTACATTCGTACTAATAGGCTATTAGCTAGATAGGACATATATAAGAGCGAGTAGATGAGGAGATGTGATAATGTAATCTAATTACCTCAAATTTTGGGCTACAAGTGTTGCAGCTAGAGGCCTGCTTGCCGCCGGCGTGCAGCGGCGAGGCGCCGAACAACACGAACAGACGAGAGAAGAGATGCGATTTGGAAAACGAAGAGACGACGAGGCTTGCGTGTGGCTGCGTTACGTGAGTAATCACAAGGGGCCTGCTAATCACGGTTTAGGCCTGGCCGCCTGGGCACATTGACTCCTTTGTGGGCTTTTGGCCCTTTGCTTAGCTTTTATTGGGGCTGGCCCTTTGGTTAGCTGTTCACATGGCCCTCGCGCTATTTGATGGGGTCAGGCAGGATTTTTTACTGGGTTCAGGTCAGGCAACCACGTACCTACATGCACGTACGAGGCAAAAGTCGTTGGGTTCACTTGAACCCAACGCTTCTACGTTGGCTCCGCCCCTGGTTCCGTTTCCATCTGCTGGCCGAACATGCAGTGATCATCGGACCTGGGTGGGTTGCCCTTCCTCCTTTTTAGGGCAGAGGCGGGTTCCAATTCTATCGGTAAAAGGCCCACATCCAGCTCCTTCGCCAATTCTAACCGGGCCGACCCATATCTCTCTCTCTCTTCTTCACCGTTTTGGGAACCTTTTCCAGAAGCTTCCTTCGGTTTTCCATACCCTTTATTTGGGGGTTCATTCCGTTCTTTTGGTTTTTGTTTGATTTTTTTGTTTTACGTGTTTCTTCCCCACTTTTTTGTTTTTGTCTTTTTCATTTTCATTTTTTTTACAAATTGGTGAACATTTTTTAAAATCCGAGATCTTTTTTTTCAAATCAGTTAACCTTTTAAAATTCACAAACTTTTATATATCCATGATCTTTTTAAAATTTCTATACTTTTTAAATTTAGGTATATTTTTCAATTTGTTAACATTTTTCAAATTCACATTTTTTCCAATTCCCAAACTTTTCTCAAATTCATGAACATTTTTTTAAATTGTATGAGCATTCAAAATGCAGACTATTTTATGTGTAAAGGCTCAAGCTGGCAATGGGAATTACCCATCCAAATATTGGACTCGCAACCCCGTCCATGTGACAACCTTCCCATGCCCATCCCTGCCCCCGTCCCCGTTAGGTTTTTCATCCCCGCGGGGAAACCCATACCCACAATCAAAAATAACATTCAATAGAAAAACCAACATTTCAGCACAATAAACAACAAGTAAGGTCTTTTAGAGGGTGTGTTGTGGCTAGATTAGGATTTTCTTTGAGATGTTTGGGACAAACGAGTGGGTATGTGAAATTTTTGAGTGGGTATGAGTGAGAATTACCTGGGTTCTACTGATTTTAGGGCCCACAAGTAAGTCCTTTGCAGGTATGATGGGTAACATGTATGGGTTGTTGAAATTGTTGGGGAACGTTGCAGAAAATTAAAATTTTTCCTACGGTTTCACCAAGATCCATCTATGAGTTCATCTAAGCAACGAGTCTAGGGAGAGAGTTTGCATCTACATACCACTTGTAGATCGCGTGCGGAAGCTTGCAAGGTGATGATGTAGTCGTACTCGACGTGATCCAAATCACCGATGACCAGCGCCGAACGGACGGCACCTCCGCGTTCAACACACGTACGGGATGGGAGACGTCTCCTCCTTCTTGATCCAGCAAGGGGGAAGGAGAGGTTGATGAAGATCCAGCAGCACGACGGCGTGGTGGTGGATGCAGGGCGTCACAGCAGCAGGGCTTCGCCGAGACTACGAGGGAGAGACGTAACGGGGGGAGGTGGAGGCGCCAGGGGCTGGTGTATGAAGTCCCTCCTCTCCCCCACTATATATAGGGGTGCCAGGGGGGCGCCGGCCCTAGTAGATGAGATCTACTAGGGGGGGCGGCGGCCTAGGGGAGGTTTCCCTCCCCCCCAAGGCACCTAGGGGTGCCTTCCACCACTAGGACTCCTACTAGGGGGAAACCCTAGGCGCATGGGCCTATAGGGGCTGGTGCCCTTGGCCCATGATGGCCAAGGCGCACCCCCTACAGCCCATGTGGCCCCCCGGGACAGGTGGCCCCACCCGGTGGACCCCCGGGACCCTTCCGGTGGTCCCGGTACAATACCGATAACCCCGAAACTTGTCCCGATGCCCGAAATAGCACTTCCTATATATAATTCTTTACCTCCGGACCATTCCGGAACTCCTCGTGACGTCCGGGATCTCATCCAGGACTCCGAACAACATTCGGGTTTCTGCATATACATATCTTCATAACCCTAGCGTCACCGAACCTTAAGTGTGTAGACCCTACGGGTTCGGGAGACATGCAGACATGACCGAGACGCTCTCAGTCAATAACCATCAGCGGGATCTGGATACCCATGATGGCTCCCACATGCTCCTCGATGTTGTCATCGGATGAACCACGATGTCGAGGATTCGATCAAACCCTGTATGCAATTCCCTTTGTCAATCGGTACGTTACTTGCCCGAGACTCGATCGTCGGTATCCCAATACCTTGTTCAGTCTCGTTACCGGCAAGTCACTTTACTCGTACCGTAATGCATGATCCCGTGTCCAACACCTTGGTCACATTGAGCTCAATATGATGATGCATTACCGAGTGGGCCCAGAGATACCTCTCCGTCATACGGAGTGACAAATCCCAGTCTCGATCCGTGTCAACCCAACAGCTACTTTCGGAGATACCTGTAATGCACCTTTATAGTCACCCAGTTACGTTGTGACGTTTGATACACCCAAGGCACTCTTACGGTATCCGGGAGTTACACGATCTCATGGTCGAAGGAAGAGATACTTGACACTTGCAAAGCTCCAGCAAAACGAACTACACGATCTTTAATGCTATGCTTAGGATTGGGTCTTGTCCATCACATCATTCTCCTAATGATGTGATCCCGTTATCAACGACATCCAATGTCCATAGTCAGGAAACCATGACTATCTGTTGATCACAACGAGCTGGTCAACTAGAGGCTTACCAGGGACATAGTGTGGTCTAAGTATTCACACGTGTATTACGATTTCCGGATAATACAGTTATAGCATGAATAAAAGACAATTATCATGAACAATGAAATATAATAATACTTTTATTATTGCCTCTAGGGCATATTTCCAACAGTCTCCCACTTGCACTAGAGTCACCAATCTAGTTACATTGTGATGAATCGAACACCCATAGAGTTCTGATGTTGATCATGTTTTGCACGCGAGAGAGGTTTAGTCAGCGGATCTGCGACATTCAGATCCGTGTGCACTTTGCAAATCTCTATGTCTCCATCTTGAACATTTTCACGGATGGAGTTGAAACGACGCTTGATGTGCCTGGTCTTCTTGTGAAACCTGGGCTCCTTGGCGAGGGCAATAGCTCCAGTGTTGTCACAGAAGAGTTTGATCGGCCCCGACGCATTGGGTATGACTCCTAGGTCGGTGATGAACTCCTTCACCCAAATCGCTTCATGTGCTGCCTCCGAGGCTGCCATGTACTCCGCTTCACACGTAGATCCCGCCACGACGCTCTGCTTGCAGCTGCACCAGCTTACTGCTCCGCCATTCAACATATACACGTATCCGGTTTGTGACTTAGAGTCATCCAGATCTGAGTCGAAGCTAGCGTCGACGTAACCCTTTACGACGAGCTCTTCGTCTCCTCCATAAACGAGAAACATGTCATTTGTCCTTTTCAGGTACTTCAGGATATTCTTGACCGTTGTCCAGTGTTCCTTGCCGGGATTACTTTGGTATCTTGCTACCAAACTTACGGCAAGGTTTACATCGGGTCTGGTACACAGCATGGCATACATAATAGATCCTATGGCTGAAGCATAGGGGATGACACTCATCTCTTCTTTATCTTTTGCCGTGGTCGGTGACTGAGCTGAGCTCAGTCTCATACCTTGTAACATAGGCAAGAACCCCTTCTTGGACTGATCCATTCTGAATCTCTTCAAAATCTTATCAAGGTATGTGCTTTGTGAAAGACCTATGAGGCGTCTCGATCTATCTCTATAGATCTTGATGCCTAATATATAAGCAGCTTCTCCAAGGTCCTTCATTGAAAAACACTTATTCAAGTAGGCCTTAATGCTGTCCAGAAATTCTATATTATTTCCCATCAGGAGTATGTCATCTACATATAATATGAGAAATGCTACAGAGCTCCCACTCACTTTCTTGTAAACGCAGGCTTCTCCATAAGTCTGCATAAACCCAAACGCTTTGATCATCTCATCAAAGCGAATGTTCCAACTCCGAGATGCTTGCACCAGTCCATAAATGGATCGCTGGAGCTTGCATACTTTGTTAGCGTTCCGAGGATCGACAAAACCTTCCGGCTGCATCATATACAGTTCTTCCTTAAGATGCCCGTTAAGGAATGCTGTTTTGACGTCCATCTGCCATATCTCATAATCATAGTATGCAGCAATTGCTAACATGATTCGGACGGACTTTAGCTTCGCTACGGGAGAGAATGTCTCGTCGTAGTCAATCCCTTGAACCTGTCGATAACCCTTAGCGACAAGTCGAGCTTTATAGATGGTAACATTACCATCCGCGTCCGTCTTCTTCTTAAAGATCCATTTGTTTTCTATCGCTCGCCGATCATCGCGCAAGTCTGTCAAAGTCCATACTTTGTTTTCATACATGGATTCTATCTCGGATTTCATGGCTTCAAGCCATTTGTTGGAATCCGGGCCCGCCATTGCTTCTTCATAGTTCGAAGGTTCATTGTTGTCTAACAACATGATTTCCAGGACAGGGTTGCCGTACCACTCTGGTGCGGAACGTGTCCTTGTGGACCTACGAAGTTCAGCAGTAACTTGATCCGAAGTACCTTGATCATTATCATGGTTTTCCTCTTCAGTTGGTGTGGGCATCACAGGAACGGTTTCCTGTGCTGCGTCACTATCCCGCTCAAGAGGTAGTACTTCATCGAGTTCTACTTTCCTCCCACTTACTTCTTTCGAGAGAAACTCTTTTTCCAGAAAGCATCCGTTCTTGGCAACAAAGATCTTGCCTTCGGATCTTAAGTAGAAGGTATACCCTACAGTTTCCTTAGGGTATCCTATGAATACGCATTTTTCCGACTTGGGTTCGAGCTTTTCAGGTTGAAGTTTCTTGACATAAGCTTCGCATCCCCAAACTTTTAGAAACGACAGCTTAGGTTTCTTTCCAAACCATAATTCATACGGTGTCGTCTCAACGGATTTAGACGGTGCCCTATTTAAAGTGAATGTAGCTGTCTCTAGAGCGTATCCCCAAAATGATAGCGGTAAATCGGTAAGAGACATCATAGACCGCATCATATCCAATAGAGTGCGATTACGATGTTCGGACACACCGTTTCGCTGAGGTGTTCCAGGCGGCGTGAGCTGTGAAACGATTCCACATTTCTTTAAGTGTGTACCAAATTCGTGACTTAAGTATTCTCCTCCACGATCTGATCGTAAGAATTTTATCTTTCGGTCACGTTGATTCTCCACCTCATTCTGAAATTCCTTGAACTTTTCAAAGGTCTCAGACTTGTGTTTCATTAAGTAGACATACCCATATCTACTCAAGTCATCTGTGAGAGTGAGAACATAACGATATCCTCCGCGAGCCTCAACTCTCATTGGACCGCACACATCGGTATGTATGATTTCCAACAAGTTAGTTGCTCGCTCCATTGTTCCGGAGAACGGAGTCTTGGTCATTTTGCCCAAGAGGCATGGTTCGCATGTGTCAAACGATTCATAATCAAGAGACTCTAAAAGTCCATCGGCATGGAGCTTCTTCATGCGCTTGACACCAATGTGACCAAGGCGGCAGTGCCACAAGTATGTGGGACTATCGTTATCAACTTTAAATCTTTTGGCATCTACACTATGAACATGTGTAATATTACGCTCGAGATTCATTAAGAATAAACCATTGACCATCGGAGCATGACCATAAAACATATCTCTCATATAAATCGAACAACCATTATTCTCAGACTTAAATGAGTAGCCATCTCGTATTAAACGAGATCCAGATACAATGTTCATGCTCAAACTTGGCACTAAATAACAATTATTAAGGTTCAAAACTAATCCCGTAGGTAAATGTAGAGGCAGCGTGCCGACGGCGATCACATCGACTCTGGAACCATTCCCGACGCGCATCGTCACCTCGTCCTTCGCCAGTCTCCGTTTATTCCGTAGCTCCTACTGTGAGTTACAAATATGAGCAACGGCACCGGTATCAAATACCCAGGAGTTACTACGAGTACTGGTAAGGTACACATCAATCACATGTATATCAAATATACCTTTGGTGTTGCCGGCCTTCTTATCCGCTAAGTATTTGGGGCAGTTCCGCTTCCAGTGACCCTTCCCCTTGCAATAAAAGCACTCAGTCTCAGGCTTGGGTCCATTCTTTGACTTCTTCCCGGTAATTGGCTTACCAGGCGCGGCAACATCTTTGCCGTCCTTCTTGAAGTTCTTCTTACCCTTGCCCTTCTTGAACTTAGTGGTCTTATTGACCATCAACACTTGATGTTCTTTCTTGATTTCAGCCTCTGCTGACTTCAGCATCGAGAACACTTCAGGAATGGTCTTTTCCATTCCCTGCATGTTGTAGTTCATCACAAAGCTCTTGTAGCTTGGTGGGAGCGACTGGAGGATTCTGTCAATGACCGCCTCATCTGGGAGGTTAATGTTCAGCTGGGTCATACGGTTGTGCAACCCAGACATCTTCAGGATGTGCTCACTGACAGAACTGTTTTCCTCCATCTTACAACTGTAGAACTTGTCGGAGACATCATATCTCTCGACCCGGGCATGAGCTTGGAAAACTAGTTTCAGCTCTTCGAACATCTCATATGCTCCGTGATGCTCAAAATGCTTTTGGAGCCCCGGTTCTAAGCTGTAAAGCATGCCGCACTGAACGAGGGAGTAATCATCAGCGCGAGACTGCCAAGCATTCATAATGTCTTGGTTCTCTGGGACGGGAGCGTCACCTAGCGGTCCTTCTAGGACATATTGTTTCCTGGCAGCTATGAGGATGATCCTCAGGTTCCGGACCCAGTCCGTATAGTTGCTGCCATCATCTTTCAGCTTGGTTTTCTCTAGGAACGCGTTGAAGTTCATGTTGACATTAGCGTTGGCCATTGATCTACAAGACATATTTGCAAAGGTTTTAGACTAAGTTCATGATAATAAAGTTCTAATCAAATTATGAACTCCCACTTAGATTAGACATCCCTTTAGTCATCTAAGTGTTACACGATCCGAGTCGACTAGCCCGTGTCCGATCATCACGTGAGACGGACTAGTCATCGTCGGTGAACATTTTCATGTTGATCGTATCTTCCATACGACTCGTGTTCGACCTTTTGGTCTCCGTGTTCCGAGGCCATGTCTGCACATGCTAGGCTCGTCAAGTTAACCCTAAGAGTTTTCGCTGTGTAAAACTGTCTTACACCCGTTGTATGTGAACGTAAGAATCCATCACACCCGATCATCACGTGGTGCTTAGAAACGACGAACTGTAGCAACGGTGCACAGTTAGGGGAGAACACTTCTTGAAATTTTATAAGGGATCATCTTATTTACTACCGTCGTCCTAAGTAAACAAGATGCATAATACATAATAAACATCACATGCAATTATATAGTTGTGACATGATATGGCCAATATCATATAGCTCCATTGATCTTCATCTTCGGGGCTCCATGATCATCTTGTCACCGGCTTGACACCATGATCTCCATCATCATGATCTCCATCATCGTGTCTTCATGAAGTTGTCACGCCAACGACTACTTCTACTTCTATGACTAACGTTTAGCAATAAAGTAAAGTAGTTTACATGACGTTATTCAATGACACGCAGGTCATACAAAAAATAATGACAACTCCTATGGCTCCTGCCGGTTGTCATACTCATCGACATGCAAGTCGTGAATCCTATTACAAAGAACATGATCTCATACATCACAATTCATCATTCATCACAACTTCTGGCCATATCACATCACATGATCAATCGCTGCAAAAACAAGTTAGACGTCCTCTAATTGTTGTTGCATCTTTTACGTGGCTGCAATTGGGTTCTAGCAAGAACGTTTTCTTACCTACGAATCACCACAACGTGATTTTGTCAACTTCTATTTACCCTTCATAAGGGCCCTGTTCATCGATTCCGCTCCAACTAAGGTGGGAGAGACAGACACCCGCCAGCCACCTTATGCAACTTGTGCATGTCAGTCGGTGGAACCGGTCTCACGTAAGCGTACGTGTAAGGTTGGTCCGGGCCGCTTCATCCCACAATACCGTTGAGCAAGAAAAGACTAGTAGAGGCAAGTAAGATGACAAAATCCACGCCCACAACAAAGTTGTGTTCTACTCGTGCAAAGAGAACTACGCATAGACCTAGCTCTGATACCACTGTTGGGGAACGTTGCAGAAAATTAAAATTTTTCCTACGGTTTCACCAAGATCCATCTATGAGTTCATCTAAGCAACGAGTCTAGGGAGAGAGTTTGCATCTACATACCACTTGCAGATCGCGTGCGGAAGCTTGCAAGGTGATGATGTAGTCGTACTCGACGTGATCCAAATCACCGATGACCAGCGCCGAACGGACGGCACCTCCGCGTTCAACACACGTACGGGACGGGAGACGTCTCCTCCTTCTTGATCCAGCAAGGGGGAAGGAGAGGTTGATGAAGATCCAGCAGCACGACGGCGTGGTGGTGGATGCAGGGCGTCACAGCAGCAGGGCTTCGCCGAGACTATGAGGGAGAGACGTAACGGGGGGAGGTGGAGGCGCCAGGGGCTGGTGTATGAAGTCCCTCCTCTCCCCCACTATATATAGGGGTGCCAAGGGGGGCGCCGGCCCTAGTAGATGAGATCTACTAGGGGGGCGGCGGCCTAGGGGAGGTTTCCCTCCCCCCCAAGGCACCTAGGGGTGCCTTCCACCACTAGGACTCCTCCTAGGGGGAAACCCTAGGCGCATGGGCCTATAGGGGCTGGTGCCCTTGGCCCATGATGGCCAAGGCGCACCCCCTACAGCCCATGTGGCCCCCCGGGACAGGTGGCCCCACCCGGTGGACCCCCGGGACCCTTCCGGTGGTCCCGGTACAATACCGATAACCCCGAAACTTGTCCCGATGCCCGAAATAGCACTTCCTATATATAATTCTTTACCTTCGGACCATTCCGGAACTCCTCGTGACGTCCGGGATCTCATCCGGGACTCCGAACAACATTCGGGTTTCTGCATATACATATCTTCATAACCCTAGCGTCACCGAACCTTAAGTGTGTAGACCCTACGGGTTCGGGAGACATGCAGACATGACCGAGATGCTCTCAGTCAATAACCATCAGCGGGATCTGGATATCCATGATGGCTCCCACATGCTCCTCGATGTTGTCATCGGATGAACCACGATGTCGAGGATTCGATCAAACCCTGTATGCAATTCCCTTTGTCAATCGGTACGTTACTTGCCCGAGACTCGATCGTCGGTATCCCAATACCTTGTTCAGTCTCGTTACCGGCAAGTCACTTTACTCGTACCGTAATGCATGATCCCGTGTCCAACACCTTGGTCACATTGAGCTCAATATGATGATGCATTACCGAGTGGGCCCAGAGATACCTCTCCCTCATACGGAGTGACAAATCCCAGTCTCGATCCGTGTCAACCCAACAGCTACTTTCGGAGATACCTGTAATGCACCTTTATAGTCACCCAGTTACGTTGTGACGTTTGATACACCCAAGGCACTCTTACGGTATCCGGGAGTTACACGATCTCATGGTCGAAGGAAGAGATACTTGACACTTGCAAAGCTCCAGCAAAACGAACTACACGATCTTTAATGCTATGCTTAGGATTGGGTCTTGTCCATCACATCATTCTCCTAATGATGTGATCCCGTTATCAACGACATCCAATGTCCATAGTCAGGAAACCATGACTATCTGTTGATCACAACGAGCTGGTCAACTAGAGGCTTACCAGGGACATAGTGTGGTCTAAGTATTCACACGTGTATTACGATTTCCGGATAATACAGTTATAGCATGAATAAAAGACAATTATCATGAACAATGAAATATAATAATACTTTTATTATTGCCTCTAGGGCATATTTCCAACAGAAATATATTGCTCGTCTGTTTCCATCAGTTTAAACTTTTGGATGAGTTGATTGGACCATGGATTCAATATGGTATGAGAGCCAAGAGGTCTTGAGTTCAAGACCCTACTAACACAATATCTCCGTCAGTTTAGACTTTTTGAATGAGTTGGCTGAAGCATGAATTTGATACGGATAATGCTACCCCTTTCCAATGTTAGCCACTAGGTAAGGTATTTGATCCAACCACTTTCCCATGGGCTTTAAAACTAGCTCATCCCTGTTCCATAATAGAGTAATTACGCACGGGAACACGGATAATAGTTAAGCATTGCTGGCTTGCGTACGACTAAGCATTCCTAGCTTTAGCAAGCAAGAAAAGATAAATGACCAAGCATAGCCAGGTGCAAACTGCTAAAGGCCCATGACCTGTGTAACGCCCTCGATGCGGCTATATCTCCCACGTGTCGAAGCACGACTTAGAGGCATAACCACATTGAAAGCAATGTCGCAAGTGAGGTAATCTTCACACAACCCATGTAATATAATAAGGGAAAGAGATACATAGTTGGCTTAGAATCGCCACTTCACACAATTACATGAATAAAACATTACATCATCCAGATACAATCAAGGTCCGACTACGGAACCAAAATAAAAAAAGAACCCCAAATGCGACAAAGGTCCTCGATCGACCCCAACTGGGCTCCACTACTGATCATCTAGAACGAAACCACACAAAGGACAAGATCTTCATCGAGCTCCTCCTGAGCTTGGTTGCGTCATCTGCAAGGACTCATCGGCACCTGCAAACTGGTTTTGGAAGTATCTGTGAGCCACAGGGACTCAGCAATCTCGCACCCTCGCGATCAAGACTATTTAAGCTTATGGGTAAGGTAAAAGTATGAGTGGAGCTGCAGCAAGCGACTAGCATACATGGTGGCTAACATACGCAAATGAGAGCGAGAAGATAAGGCAAAGCACGGTCGATGAAACTATGATCAAGAAGTGATCCTAAACAACCTACGTCAAAAATAACTCCAACACCGTGTTCACTTCCCGGACTCCGCCGGAAAGAGACCATCACGGTTACACATGCGGTTGATTCATTTTAATTAAGTTAAGGTTCAAGTTATCTACAACCGGACATTAACAAATTCCCATCTGCCCATAACCGCGGGCATGGCTTTCGAAAGTTCAAATCCCTGCAGGGGAGTCCCAACTTAGCCCATGACAAGCTCTCACGGTCAACGAAGGAATAGACCTCCTCCCAAGACGTTCCGATCAGACTCGGTATCTTGGTAATTCAAGACACTTCGATAGGTTAAAGCAAGACCAGCAACACCGCCCGAATGTGCCGACAAATCCCGATAGGATCTGCACATATCTCTTTCTCAGGGCACACTCAGATTGTCTTAGGTACGGGTAGGCCAGCCCAGAGTTGCCCCTGGTGGCCACCGGCAGCTGACAGGTGGACCAACACTCAGAGGAGCACTGGCCCGGGGGGGTTAAAATAAGATGACCCTTGAGTCTGTAGAACCCAAGGGAAAGAAAAGGCTAGGTGGCAAATGGTAAAACCAAGGTTGGGCATTGCTGGAAAAGCTTTAATCAAGGCGAAATATCAAGGGGTTCCCATTATAACCCAACCGCGTAAGGAACGCAAAATCCGGGAACATAACACCGATATGACGGAAACTAGGGCGGCCAGAGTGGAACAAAACACTAGGCAAGAGGCAGAGCCTTCCACCCTTTACCAAGTATATAGATGCATTAAGATAACATAGCAATATAATGATATCCCAACAAGTAAATAAATGATCCAACAAGGAACGGCCTCCAATCTTCACCTGCAACTAGCAACGCTATAAGAGGGGCTGAGCAAAGCGGTAACATAGCCAATCAACGGTTTGCTAGGACATGGTGGGTTAGAGGTTTGACATGGCAATTTGGGAGGCTTGCAAGCAAGTGGTAGGCATCGTAGCAATGGCATAGCAAAAGAGCGAGCAAACTAGCATAGCAAAGATAGTAGTGATTTCGAGGGAATGATCATCTTGCCTGCACAGTTGTCAGAGTTGACTGGATCCTCAAAAGCAAACTCAACGGGCTCCTCGTTAGCGAACTCATCTCCCGGCTCTACCCAAACAAGACAAACAAGCAACAAGGATACAATCAACCACGTGCAAACTCAAACAACACAATGCAAAGATGATATGCTATGCGGGATGCAAAATGCAGGATATGACAGGAAATGCATGAACCTGGCCTCAACTTGGAAAACCAAGTGTGCCACTGTAAAGATGAGATGAAATCACTTGAAAATGATATAAAGAACGCCGGAATCGGAGTTACGGTTTGGAAATGGCAAGCGATTCAAATATGACCCCGGTCTGCGATTTACAGCAAGTAGGCATCTAAATGCAATGAGATGAACATGCTACAGCACCCAAACATGACAACAAAATACGTGGCAGGGATGCACACAAGATGCTTAACAAAAGTCTAGCACTGAGCTACGGCCAATTAATCCATTAACAGGTTCAAACAAGCATGGCAAAAACGCATATGGCAAACATACCTCAGACTTAGTGAAATCAACACTTGTCTGGAATTTCAGATCAGGTAGCCCTCTTCAGAGCAACAAAACTACATGCTACAGGATCCAAACATGGCAAAGTAAAGCATGGCATGGAGCTACTCAAAGAGCTTAACAAAAGTCCCTTAGTGACCTTGAGCCAAAAGGGATCAGAAAATACAATTGCAAGCATGTGAACATAGCAAAAACATAATCAGTTTCAGACTTTGTGAAAAACTGACACATGCTGAAATATAACTCAAGTAGGCATGTTTACGACCTCGATGCACTCACTACGGTGCAAGTCATGGCAAGCTAAGCATACGCCCATCAAGAAGGCATAAAATGCAAGCTAGACATGGCAAGAACAATAGCATAGCATGCACGGGTCAACTACAACATCACCGGCAAAAATTGCAAACAAGTTGACAATCTGCCCAGATTCACAAAGTAGCAAAAGTAGAGCTCGATTAAATCAAGCTAGGGTGCTCCATAATTGCAAACAAAGATATGGATGGATAGAGCACTACAATATTAACAAAACTTCCTTACTGATCATCCTCAAAAGAGGCACGGATCACTAGGAAACAACATGAACATATGGCATCATGAGATAAACAGCTGCAGGACTTAGTGAAATTACTAAGTCCCTGAAAACAGAATTAGCAAGTGCACCACTTTGCACGCTTGCACAAGTCACCACACACATCACAAAAATACATGGGTTGCACCTCTGGAAAGATGGCAAAACCCTTAATAAAACACATGTAGAGCATCAGGGCATAGCATGCACACATTAATCATGGCAAAAATGACAAAAGTGCTAAACGGAGTAGCAGATCTGACAATTAACTCAAGTAGCCCTCTTCTAACAGCATTTCGGGCATCAAGATGAACTCAAATGAAAATGATGCAATGGAATGAAATGATGTAATCTCTGAGGTGAACATTTTGATATGCTATATGCATGAATCGGAGCGACGGATGCAAAGTTACGGGGCCGCGAACATGAGCACTTGGATCTGGAATTTCGGGGACTTGGTGAAAATTATACCTCCGGAAAAGTCAAACCGGGACGAAGTGGTACGGGACGGAGGGATCCGGATCTGGATGGGGCATTTGGATCGGGGGAGTGGTGGATCTGATCCCGCTTCGTGGATCTCGCCGGAGAAGTTCGCCGGAGACGGGGGATACGGCCGGAGAGGAGGAAGAAGGCGACGCGGAGGCCGGAGGACGACGCCGGGGAGGCATCGGCGGAGGATGCCGGCGAGCGAGGTGGCGGCGCACGTCGACTGAGGCGGCCGGCGGCGAGGAGGCGTGGCGGTGCGGATATCCATGGCGAGGCGCGGGCCGGGCAGCGGCGGTGCAACTCCGGCGGACGGCCGGCGGGTGCGGGCTCGGCGGCGCGGCGCCGGCGAGAGGAGCGCGCGGCATGGCGGCGGAGCAAGGAGGCGGCCGGCAGCGTTCGTCGGGTGCGGCGGCGCGGGGCAACGGCGGATCGAATCGGGTCCCGGCCGGGCCTGCCCTGGGCCCGGCGGGCCGCGGGAGGTGGGAGGTGCGCGGTGGACAGGTGGCGGCCTGGGAGAGGAGGAGAGCGGCGGCGGGGACAACGTGGCGGCTCCCCATTGGTGGGAGTGAGGTGGCGGCGGGTGGTGGACACGTCCGACGCGGCGTGGACGCGTCCGACGGCGCGAGAGGGGGAGTTTTAGGGTTTCATCCGCGAATTTCGGGAGGGTTGCACATATTTATAGGTAGAGGGAGCTAGGAGAGTTCAAATGAGGTGCGGTTTTCGGCCACGCGATCGTGATCGAACGCTCTAGATGATGGAGCAGAGTTAGGTGGGTTTTGGGCCAAATTTGGGGGTGTTGGGCTGCAACACACCCGAGGCCTTTTCGGTCCCTCGGTTAACCGTTGGAGTATCAAACGAGGTCCAAATGGTACGAAACTTGACAGGCGGTCTACCGGTAGTAAACCAAGGCCGCTTGGTAAGTCTCGGTCCAATCCGGAAATGTTTAATCCCCACACATGAAAGAAAGGTAGAAATGACCACCGGAGGAGAATGAAGCGCCGGATTGCAAAACGGACAACGGGAAAAAAATGCTCGGATGCATGAGACGAACATGTATGCAAATGAAATACACATGATGACATGATATGCAACGCATGACACGCAAGCAATGACAAGGCAACAACAGCGAATAACTGCACGACACCTGGCACATCGGTCACGGGGCGTTACAACACTCCACCACTACGAGAGGATCTCGTCCCGAGATCTAGAATGGCACCGGAGGGAAAATGGAAGAGGAAGAGAAGAGGTAAAATTAAGTTGCTTCTTTGACAAATGAGCGAAACCAAAGAACCTTGAAAGGCTGAACAAATTGAAAGAAAGAATGCAACGAGGAAGACAAAGTTGAAAAACACTCCGTTAGAAAAGAGGGACAAGGAAGAACAAATTCGGACAGCACTTCGGTAGAAAGAGATATGAAACTTGATAAGACGAAAAGAACTTGAACAGAAGGGCACAACACTCCGGTTAAAAGGATAGGCATGAAAAGAACATGATCTTTGGCGAATGGGATGATGGGTTGAGAAGAGCAACATCACCAAGCTTCTGGAACGAAAGAAATAGAAGAGAGATAATTGAAATAGGAGAATGGAGAAGAAAATGCCAACTTCTACCACAAAAGAGCTTGAAAAGGCATCTTTAGGAGAAGGGTCGAGCGGAGTTGTTGGAAAAACCAACAATGAAAGGAAAAGCTTGATATGGACTTATAGAAGACATCTCAAAATTATGAGGTGACAACTCGCCACTAACGGGAACAAGATTGGATAAGAACAAAGAGAGGAGAAACTATTTCACCGGGAGGATAAAGAAGAACTTGGATCATTTATAAGCACCATAATTAACAACAATCCTTAGGGAAGGCTTTAGGTGAAATATAACCCAAAATAGCTCCAATGACGAGATTGATGGATTTAAAATATCCCAATCTTGAAAATATGTGAATCATGAAAACATGAACTGAAATTATCAAGAATGACATCATACCACCTCCAATGATACAGAAGACAGAATTGCACTCCGGATTACAATATGAAGAAAGCTTGAGCTTCTTAGAAAAGAATCTGGATGAAAACTTCGAGAAGGAATTAAATCCTTTATGAACCATCATGTAGAACCTCTATAAAGAACTCCGGTAAAACAAAAGAATGATCAAACGGAAAGAAAGAGAAGTTGAAAACACAAGGTGAATCCTTGTACCGATTTAGATGAATCTCCGTGGTGAAATAATTGAAAAGGTTGGAACTCTGGGAAAAGAAAGATGAGCTATTAAACCCAAGAATTTTGATGAACCTCCGGAATAAGGAATTAAATCACTTGGATGAAACAAGAGTAAGAATTACATTATGCTTATCCTTCACCCATTTAAATTGATGACAATCAATGGATTTGGCATATTACTTATTCTCGTAGAAAAGGATTTGATATGATAATGAAGGAATAGAAATCTTGAACAAACCACCGTGAGAATTAAAAAGAACGATTAAAACATGAAGACACACCGGGAAGAATTAGCAATTAAACGAAGATGCTTGAGAGAATTTAGATACAAGTGAAACAAAGAGATCATGATCTGATAAAAGAATACTTGAGTGAAGCACCGGTAAGATTGGGGAATGATAACTGACAACTTAGAATGAATACACCTTAACTGATGGGCTCCGGATAATCAAGCTGAGAAGACTCTTGAATATCTCCTGATGGATGAAAAGGATTCTCACCATCGAAAATAATTATAAGAGGATGGCAACAAGCTTGACCCACGAATCTTGAGGGGTGTGGAGCAAGATTAAAGAGAAACTCTTCTTCGGTCTTCAAAAGATGAGAATGACAACGAGAAACTGGTGGAAATATGCCCTAGAGGCAATAATAAAAGCATTATTATTATATTTCCTTGTTCATGATAATTGTCTTTATTCATGCTATAATTGTGTTATCCGGAAATCGTAATACATGTGTGAATAATAGACACCAACATGTCCCTATTAAGCCTCTAGTTGACTAGCTCGTTGATCAACAGATAGTCATGGTTTCCTGACTATGGACATTGGATGTCATTGATAACGAGATCACATCATTAGGAGAATGATGTGATGGACAAGACCCAATCCTAAACATAGCATAAGATCGTATAGTTTGTTTGCTAGAGTTTTTCCAATGTCAAGTATCTTTTCCTTAGACCATGAGATCGTGTAACTCCCGGATACCGTAGGAGTGCTTTGGGTGTAGCAAACGTCACAACGTAACTGGGTGACTATAAAGGTATACTACGGGTATCTCCGAAAGTGTTTGTTGGATTGACACGGATCAAGACTGGGATTTGTCACTCCGTATGACGGAGAGGTATCACTGGGCCCACTTGGTAATACATCATCATTATGAGCTCAAAGTGACCAAGTGTCTGGTCACGGGATCATGCATTACGGTACGAGTAAAGTGACTTGCCGGTAACGAGATTGAACAAGGTATTGGGATACCGACGATCGAATCTCGGGCAAGTAGCATACCGATTGACAAAGGGAATTGTATACGGGGTTGCTTGAATCCTCGACATCGTGGTTCATCCGATGAGATCATCGAGGAGCATGTGGGAGCCAACATGGGTATCCAGATCCTGTTGTTGGTTATTGACCGGAGAGAGATCTCGGTCATGTCTACATGTCTCCCGAACCCGTAGGGTCTACACACTTAAGGTTCGGTGACGCTAGGGTTATAGGGATATGTATATGCAGTAACCTGAATGTTGTTCGGAGTCCCGGATGAGATCCTGGACGTCACGAGGAGTTCCGGAATGGTCCGGAGGTAAAGAATTATATATAGGAAGTGCTATTTCGACCGTCGGGACAAGTTTCGGGGTCACCGGTATTGTACCGGGACCACCGGAAGGGTCCCGGGGGTCCATCGGGTGGGGCCACCTGCCCCGGGGGGGCACATGGGCTGTAGGGGTGTGCGCCTTGGCCTATATGGGCCAAGGGCACTAGCCCCAAGAGGCCCATGCGCTAGGAGATCAAGAAAGGAAGAGTCCTAAAGGGGGAAGGCACCTCCTAGGTGCCTTGGGGAGGAGGGATTCCTCCCTTGGCCGCCGCCCCCCTAGGAGATTGCATCTCCTAGGGCCGGCGCCCCCCTAGGCTCCCTATATATAGTGGGGGAAGGAGGGCCTCTCACACCACGCCTTTGGTGCCTCCCTCTCCCTCTCCAACACATCCTCCTCCTCCATAGAGCTTGGCGAAGCCCTGCCGGAGTACTGCAGCTCCATCACCACCACGTCGTCGTGCTGCTGCTGGAGCCATCTTCCTCAACCTCTTCTCCCCCTTGCTGGATCAAGAAGGAGGAGACGTTACGCTGATTGTACGTGTGTTGAACGCGGAGGTACCGTCCGTTCGGCGCTAGGATCTCCGGTGATTTGGATCACGTCGAGTACGCCTTCCTCATCCCCGTTCTTTGAATGCTTCCGCGTGTGATCTACAAAGGTATGTAGATGCAATCCGATCACTCGTTGCTAGATGAACTCCTAGATGGATCTTGGTGAAACCGTAGGAATTTTTTTTGTTTTCTGCAACGTTCCCCAACAGTGGTATCAGAGCTAGGTCTATGCGTAGTTCTCTTGCACGAGTAGAACACAATTTGTTGTGGGCGTTGATGTTGTCAACTTTCTTGCTGCTACTAGTCTTATCTTGCTTCAACGGTATTGTGGGATGAAGCGGCCCGGACCAACCTTACACGTACGCTTACGTGAGACCGGTTCCACCGACTGACATGCACTAGTTGCATAAGGTGGCTGGCGGGTGTCTGTCTCTGCCACTTTAGTTGGAGCGGATTCGATGAAAAGGGTCCTTATGAAGGGTAAATAGAAGTTGACAGATCACGTTGTGGCTTTAACGTAGGTAAGAAAACGTTCTTGCTAGAACCCTATTTCAGCCACGTAAAACTTGCAACAACAATTAGAGGACGTCTAACTTGTTTTTGCAGCAAGTGCTTTGTGATATGATATGGCCAAAGTTGTGATGAATGATGAATGATATATATGTGATGTATGAGATGTTCATGCTATTGTAATAGGAATCACGACTTGCATGTCGATGAGTATGACAACCAGCAGGAGCCATAGGAGTTGTCTTTATTTTTTGTATGACATGCGTGTCATTGAGAAACGCCATGTAAATTACTTTACTTTATTGCTAAACCTGTTAGCCATAGTAGTAGAAGTAATAGTTGGCGAGCAACTTCATGGAGACACGATGATGGAGATCATGATGATGGAGATCATGGTGCATGCCGGTGACAAGATGATCATGGAGCCCCAAGATGGAGATCAAAGGAGCTATGTGATATTGGCCATATCATGTCACTATTATTATTTGATTGCATGTGATGTTTATCATGTTTTTGCATCTTGTTTGCTTAGAACGACGGTAGTAAATAAGATGATCCCTCATAATAATTTCAAGAAAGTGTTCCCCCTAACTGTGCACCGTTGTGACAGTTCGTTGTTTCGAAGCACCACGTGATGATCGGGTGTGATAGATTCCAACGTTCACATACAACGGGTGTAAGACAGATTTACACGTGCAAACACTTAGGTTGACTTGACAAGCCTAGCATGTACAGACATGGCCTCGGAACACAGAAGACCGAAAGGTCGAGCATGAGTCGTATAGAAGATACGATCAACATGAAGATGTTCACCGATGTTGACTAAGTCCGTCTCACGTGATGATCGGACACGGCCTAGTTAACTCGGATCATGTTATACTTAGATTACAGGAGGGATGTCTATCTAAGTGGGAGTTCATTGAATAATTTGATTAGATGAACTTAATTATCATGAACTTAGTCTAAAATCTTTACAATATGTCTTGTAGATCAAATGGCCAACGTAGTCCTCAACTTCAACGCGTTCCTAGAGAAAACCAAGCTGAAAGACGATGGCAGCAACTACACGGACTGGGTCCGGAACCTGAGGATCATCCTCATAGCTGCCAAGAAAGATTATGTCCTACAAGCACCGCTGGGTGACGCACCTGTTCTCCCTGCAGAACAAGACGTTATGAACGCTTGGCAGGCACGTACCGATGACTACTCCCTCGTTCAGTGCGGCATGCTTTACAGCTTAGAGCCGGGGCTCCAAAAGCGTTTTGAGAGACACGGAGCATATGAGATGTTCGAAGAGCTGAAAATGGTTTTCCAAGCTCATGCCCGGGTCGAGAGATATGAAGTCTCCGACAAATTCTTCAGCTGTAAGATGGAGGAAAATAGTTCTGTCAGTGAGCACATACTCACAATGTCTGGGTTACATAACCGCTTGACTCAGCTGGGAGTTAATCTCCCGGATGACGCGGTCATTGACAGAATCCTTCAGTCGCTTCCACCGAGCTACAAGAGCTTTGTGATGAACTTCAATATGCAGGGGATGGAAAAGACCATTCCTGAAGTATTTGCAATGCTGAAATCAGCAGAGGTAGAAGTCAAAAAGGAACATCAAGTGTTGATGGTGAATAAAACCACTAAGTTCAAGAAAGGCAAGGGTAAGAAAACCTTCAAGAAGGACGGCAAGGGAGTTGCCGCGCCCGGCAAGCAAGCTGCCGGGAAGAAGCCAAAGAATGGACCCAAGCCCGAGACTGAGTGCTTTTATTGCAAGGAAAGTGGTCACTGGAAGCGGAACTGCCCCAAATACTTAGCAGACAAGAAGGCCGGCAAAACGAAAGGTATATGTGATATACATGTAATTGATGTGTACCTTACCAGTACTCGTAGTAGCTCCTGGGTATTTGATACCGGTGCAGTTGCTCACATTTGTAACTCAAAGCAGGAGCTGCGGAATAAGCGGAGACTGGCGAAGGACGAGGTGACGATGCGCGTCGGGAATGGTTCCAAGGTCGATGTGATCGCCGTCGGCACGCTACCTCTACATTTACCTACGGGATTAGTTTTGAACCTCAATAATTGTTATTTAGTGCCAAGTTTGAGCATGAACATTGTATCAGGATCTCGTTTAATTCGAGATGGCTACTCATTTAAATCCGAGAATAATGGTTGTTCTATTTATATGAGAGATATGTTTTATGGTCATGCTCCGATGGTGAATGGTTTATTCTTAATGAATCTCGAGCGTAATGCTACACATATTCATAGTGTGAGTACCAAAAGATGTAAGATTGATAATGATAGTCCCACATACTTGTGGCACTGCCGCCTTGGTCACATAGGTGTCAAACGCATGAAGAAGCTCCATGCTGATGGACTTTTAGAGTCTCTTGATTACGAATCATTTGACACGTGCGAACCATGCCTCATGGGTAAAATGACCAAGACTCCGTTCTCAGGAACAATGGAGCGAGCAACCAACTTATTGGAAATCATACATACTGATGTGTGCGGTCCAATGAGTGTTGAGGCTCGCGGTGGCTATCGTTATGTTCTCACCCTCACTGATGACTTGAGTAGATATGGGTATGTCTACTTAATGAAACACAAGTCTGAGACCTTTGAAAAGTTCAAGGAATTTCAGAGTGAGGTTGAGAATCAACGTGACAGGAAAATCAAGTTCCTGCGATCAGATCGTGGAGGAGAATACTTGAGTCATGAGTTTGGCACACACTTAAGAAAATGTGGAATAGTTTCACAGCTCACGCCGCCTGGAACACCTCAGCGTAATGGTGTGTCCGAACGTCGTAATCGCACTCTATTAGATATGGTGCGATCTATGATGTCTCTTGCCGATTTACCGCTATCTTTTTGGGGGTATGCTTTAGAGACTGCCGCATTCACTTTAAATAGGGCTCCGTCGAAATCCGTTGAGACGACACCGTATGAATTATGGTTTGGGAAGAAACCTAAGCTGTCGTTTCTGAAAGTTTGGGGATGCGATGCTTATGTCAAGAAACTTCAACCTGAAAAGCTCGAACCCAAGTCGGAAAAATGCGTCTTCATAGGATACCCTAAAGAAACTATTGGGTATACCTTCTACCTCAGATCCGAAGGCAAGATCTTTGTTGCCAAGAATGGATCCTTTCTAGAGAAGGAGTTTCTCTCGAAAGAAGTAAGTGGGAGGAAAGTAGAACTTGATGAAGTATTACCTCTTGAACCGGAAAATGGCGCAACTCAAGAAAATGTTCCTGAGGTGCCTGCACCGACTAGAGAGGAAGTTAATGATGATGATCATGAAACTTCAGATCAAGTTGCTACTGAACTTCGTAGGTCCACAAGGACACGTTCCGCACCAGAGTGGTACGGCAACCCTGTCTTGGAAATCATGTTGTTAGACAACGGTGAACCTTCGAACTATGAAGAAGCGATGGCGGGCCCGGATTCCGACAAATGGCTAGAAGCCATGAAATCCGAGATAGGATCCATGTATGAAAACGAAGTATGGACTTTGACTGACTTGCCTGTGAGCGGCGAGCCATAGAAAATAAATGGATCTTTAAGAAGAAGACAGACGCGGATGGTAATGTGGCCATCTATAAAGCTCAGCTTGTCGCTAAGGGTTATCGACAAGTTCAAGGGGTTGACTACGATGAGACTTTCTCACCGGTAGCGAAGCTAAAGTCCGTCTGAATCATGTTAGCAATTGCCGCATTCTATGATTATGAGATATGGCAAATGGACGTCAAAACGGCATTCTTTAATGGTTTCCTTAAGGAAGAATTGTATATGATGCAGCCGGAAGGTTTTGTCGATCCTAAGAATGCTAACAAGGTGTGCAAGCTCCAACGCTCGATTTATGGGCTGGTGCAAGCATCTCGGAGTTGGAACATTCGCTTTGATGAGATGATCAAAGCGTTTGGGTTTACACAGACTTATGGAGAAGCCTGCGTTTACAAGAAAGTGAGTGGGAGCTCTATAGCATTTCTCATATTATATGTAGATGACATACTTTTGATGGGAAATGATATAGAACTCTTGGACAGCATTAAGGCCTACTTGAATAAGAGTTTTTCAATGAAGGACCTTGGAGAAGCTGCATATATATTAGGCATCAAGATCTATAGAGATAGATCAAGACGCCTCATAGGTCTTTCACAAAGCACATACCTTGATAAGATATTGAAGAAGTTCAATATGGATAAGTCTAAGAAGGGGTTCTTGCATGTGTTGCAAGGTGTGAAATTGAGCTCAGCTCAATGTCCGACCACGGCAGAAGATATAGAAGAGATGAGTGTCATCCCCTATGCCTCAGCCATAGGTTCTATTATGTATGCCATGCTGTGTACCAGACCTGATGTAAACCTTGCCGTAAGTTTGGTAGGTAGGTACCAAAGTAATCCCGGCAAGGAACACTGGACAGCGGTCAAGAATATCCTGAAGTACCTGAAAAGGACTAAGGAAATGTTTCTCGTCTATGGAGGTGACGAAGAGCTCGTCGTAAAGGGTTACGTCGACGCTAGCTTCGACACAGATCTGGATGACTCAAAGTCACAAACCGGATACGTGTATATTTTGAATGGTGGGGCAGTAAGCTGGTGCAGTTGCAAGCAGAGCGTCGTGGCGGGATCTACATGTGAAGCGGAGTACATGGCAGCCTCGGAGGCAGCACATGAAGCAATTTGGGTGAAGGAGTTCATCACCGACCTAGGAGTCATACCCAATGCGTCGGGGCCAATCAAACTCTTCTGTGACAACACTGGAGCTATTGCACTTGCCAAGGAGCCCAGGTTTCACAAGAAGACCAGGCACATCAAGCGTCGCTTCAACTCCATTCGTGAAAATGTTCAAGATGGAGACATAGATATTTGTAAAGTACATACGGACCTGAATGTAGCAGATCCATTGACTAAACCTCTCCCTAGAGCAAAACATGATCAACACCAGAATTCCATGGGTGTTCGATTCATCACAATGTAACTAGATTATTGACTCTAGTGCAAGTGGGAGACTGTTGGAAATATGCCCTAGAGGCAATAATAAAAGCATTATTATTATATTTCCTTGTTCATGATAATTGTCTTTATTCATGCTATAATTGTGTTATCCGGAAATCGTAATACATGTGTGAATAATAGACACCAACATGTCCCTAGTAAGCCTCTAGTTGACTAGCTCGTTGATCAACAGATAGTCATGGTTTCCTGACTATGGACATTGGATGTCATTGATAACGAGATCACATCATTAGGAGAATGATGTGATGGACAAGACCCAATCCTAAACATAGCATAAGATCGTATAGTTCGTTTGCTAGAGTTTTCCAATGTCAAGTATCTTTTCCTTAGACCATGAGATCGTGTAACTCCCGGATACCGTAGGAGTGCTTTGGGTGTACCAAACGTCACAACGTAACTGGGTGACTATAAAGGTATACTACGGGTATCTCCGAAAGTGTCTGTTGGGTTGACACGGATCAAGACTGGGATTTGTCACTCCGTATGACGGAGAGGTATCACTGGGCCCACTCGGTAATGCATCATCATTATGAGCTCAAAGTGACCAAGTGTCTGGTCACGGGATCATGCATTACGGTACGAGTAAAGTGACTTGCCGGTAACGAGATTGAACAAGGTATTGGGATACCGACGATCGAATCTCGGGCAAGTAGCATACCGATTGACAAAGGGAATTGTATACGGGGTTGCTTGAATCCTCGACATCGTGGTTCATCCGATGAGATCATCGAGGAGCATGTGGGAGCCAACATGGGTATCCAGATCCCGCTGTTGGTTATTGACCGGAGAGCGATCTCGTCATGTCTACATGTCTCCCGAACCCGTAGGGTCTACACACTTAAGGTTCGGTGACGCTAGGGTTGTAGGGATATGTATATGCAGTAACCCGAATGTTGTTCGGAGTCCCGGATGAGATCCCGGACGTCACGAGGAGTTCCGGAATGGTCCGGAGGTAAATAATTATATATAGGAAGTGCTATTTCGGCCGTCGGGACAAGTTTCGGGGTCACCGGTATTGTACCGGGACCACCGGAAGGGTCCCGGGGGTCCACCGGGTGGGGCCACATGGGCTGTAGGGGTGTGCGCCTTAGCCTATATGGGCCAAGGGCACCAGCCCCAAGAGGCCCATGCGCCAGGAGATCAAGAAAGGAAGAGTCCTAAAGGGGGAAGGCACCTCCTAGGTGCCTTGGGGAGGAGGGATTCCTCCCTTGGCCGCCGCCCCCCTAGGAGATTGCATCTCCTAGGGCCGGCGCCCCCCCTAGGCTCCCTATATATAGTGGGGGAAGGAGGGCCTCTCACACCACGCCTTTGGTGCCTCCCTCTCCCTCTCCAACACATCCTCCTCCTCCATAGAGCTTGGCGAAGCCCTGCCGGAGTACTGCAGCTCCATCACCACCACGCCGTCGTGCTGCTGCTGGAGCCATCTTCCTCAACCTCTTCTCCCCCTTGCTGGATCAAGAAGGAGGAGACGTTACGCTGACCGTACGTGTGTTGAATGCGGAGGTGCCGTCAGTTCGGCGCTAGGATCTCTGGTGATTTGGATCACGTCGAGTACGCCTTCCTCATCCCCGTTCTTTGAACGCTTTCGCGCGTGATCTACAAAGGTATGTAGATGCAATTCGATCACTCGTTTCTAGATGAACTCCTAGATGGATCTTGGTGAAACCGTAGGAAAATTTTTGTTTTCTGCAACGTTCCCCAACAGAAACACCACCAAGAATCGTTTAGGTACTCCGGAAGAATCAAAACGAAGAGGTTGAACCAACGATGAAAAGAATTGTGAAAGATCTAGGAGATGGCATTTGACTGATGACAATTCATTCTTACGTCAAACTTCGACAAGAATTTAGGCTAGCTCCGGGAAAAATAAGAAGAGTCAGGTAAGATCCTGGGAAGAGACCTGTGGGTTAGGGCCCACTCAAAAGAAAACACCGTTGAAATGATTTGAAGGAGAGATTGCACCGGTTGAGTTGAATGAGATAAACATCCTCAAAATAGGATTAGCGGATCTTGAATGACAAGACGATCCTTCTGAGATATCTTGAGCACTCCGGAACAAATGAATAACGAGAAATGAATGGTTATGAGGTGCACCGGCACGAGAAAAGCATTTGAAATACAGAAAAATATGATCTACACCGAAAGCTTGAATTGGATCCACCGGAGAAGAAAAGATCGAAGAGTACAACACTTGAAGCTCCATTAGTATCTTCGTGAGAATCATCGGATAAGAATATTGATAGAAAAGAATGGAGAGGCCTCACATCAATAAAAAGGATACTTGAATAAGAAATCTGAATCATTGAAGAAAAAGGGTGGGTGAGCGGGAAAAACAAAGGCAACTAGGAGACAGATGAAACAAACGCCGTTGATAATAACTGACAATTGATCTTGCGAATGTTGAAGTGATCGGATCCACTTGAAGAGAGACACACCGGTTAAAAGGGATTGGCATGACAAACTTGATGATCAAGAAGGATTGGTATCCATATTGGAGTATGAGAACACCATTTCAGAAAAGGTATGGAATCAACACTTGACATTGAAGCAACTCGAATACCACAACTCAAAACAAAACAAAGGATTGGCTTGCAAAATTAGCCGGAGCAAACATATGATAGAGATTTCGTCTGAAGTTTTCGTGGTGGGGCCTACACGGGCTCGATCGTACAGCACCATCATGTACAAGGCAGTGCACATGACATACAAAGCGTCCCCGAGTCGGCATAGCCAAGGACTCTTTAAGACACAACGAGACCACTGTAAAACTGACCGTGAATAGGCGGACCACTAGACGTTGAACCCCAATTTCATATCATACATCTGCCGGAAAGATATCCTAAGAGCTACTTGAATTCCCACTTATGAAACTCCCGAAATTTTCCGGTTATGCAATCAGGTGTTGGGGATACAGGGGAAGCATAATATCTCACCCAAATCTAGCAAATCCTACATCCAGTTGTATCCATCCTTCAACACATAACCAAGAAACCTTCGGAAATCATTTACCTCAACCTTCGAAAAGCATCCGTTATACAAGTTATGGTGATACTCCCGAACTCCCGCCCCAGTACTGGGTGGCGTCGAGGTTATCTCACCAACGAACTGCATAAAAGAGATTTTCGATGTCGGCATACTAAACTCAGGTATTCCAGAACTGCAACGATAAAATTATGATGACAACACTTCAGAGCTCAACTCCCCGGGACACTTCCACTAAACCCCTGACAGGAGGCACCAAGACAATGTTCTTATCATAAAACCATCGGAACGATTCCAAGATACCCGCGTGATCCTAAATTTTTTTTAGTGAAATTTGAGAAGAGAAGAGTCAAAACTCTACGTCAGGATGCCTTACCAGAGCGATGAGGAGACTGGGAAGTAAAAAGAATTCCTAAACTCTCCGATATATAATTCCTAAATGACTTAAAACATTTTTCTAGACACAACTCGGCCGCTAAAAACGATCAAGCAATGGGGCTCCTAAGGTCGGGGAAGGCTCTGATACCAACTTGTAATGCCCTCGATGCGGCTATATCTCCCACGTGTCGAAGCACGACTTAGAGGCATAGCCGCATTGAAAGCAATGTCGCAAGTGAGGTAATCTTCACACAACCCATGTAATATAATAAGGGAAATAGATACATAGTTGGCTTACAATCGCCACTTCACACAATTACATGAATAAAATATTACATCATCCAGATACAATCAAGGTCCGACTACAGAACCAAAATAAAAGAAGAACCCCAAATGCGACAAAGGTCCCCGATCGACCCCAACTGGGCTCCACTACTGATCATCTAGAACGAAACCACATAAAGCACAAGATCTTCATCGAGCTCCTCCTGAGCTTGGTTGCGTCATCTGCAAGGACTCATCGGCACCTGTAAACTGGTTTTGGAAGTATCTGTGAGCCACAGGGACTCAGCAATCTCGCACCCTCGCGATCAAGACTATTTAAGCTTATGGGTAAGGTAAAAGTATGAGGTGGAGCTGCAGCAAGCGACTAGCATATATGGTGGCTAACATACGCAAATGCGAGCGAGAAGAGAAGGCAAAGCACGGTCGATGAAACTATGATCAAGAAGTGATCCTAAACAACCTACGTCAAACATAACTCCAACACCGTGTTCACTTCCCGGACTCCACCGGAAAGAGACCATCACGGTTACACACGCGGTTGATTCATTTTAATTAAGTTAAGGTTCAAGTTATCTACAACCGGACATTAACAAATTCCCATCTGCCCATAACCGCGGGCACGGCTTTCGAAAGTTCAAATCCCTGCAGGGGAGTCCCAACTTAGCCCATGACAAGCTCTCACGGTCAACGAAGGAATAGACCTCCTCCCAAGACGTTCCTATCAGACTCGGTATCTTGGTAATTGAAGACACTTCGACAGGTTAAAACAAGACCAGCAACACCGCCCGAATGTGCCGACAAATCCCGATAGGATCTGCACATATCTCTTTCTCAGGGCACACTCAGATTGTCTTAGGTACGGGTAGGCCAGCCCAGAGTTTCCCCTGGTGGCCACCGGCAGCTGACAGGTGGACCAACACTCAGAGGAGCACTGGCTCGGGGGGGGGGGGGTTAAAATAAGATGACCCTTGAGTCTGTAGAACCCAAGGGAAAGAAAAGGCTAAGTGGCAAATGGTAAAACCAAGGTTGGGCATTGCTGGAAAAGCTTTAATCAAGGCGAAATATCAAGGGGTTCCCATTATAACCCAACCGCGTAAGGAACGCAAAATCTGGGAACATAACACCGATATGACGGAAACTAGGGCGGCCAGAGTGGAACAAAACACTAGGCGAGAGGCCGAGCCTTTCACCCTTTACCAAGTATATATATGCATTAAGATAACATAGCAATATAATGATATCCTAACAAGTAAATAAATGATCCAACAAGGAACGGCCTCCAATCTTCACCTGCAACTAGCAACACTATAAGAGGGGCTGAGCAAAGCGGTAACATAGCCAATCAACGGTTTGCTAGGACATGGTGGGTTAGAGGTTTGACATGGCAATTTGGGAGGCTTGCAAGCAAGTGGTAGGCATCGTAGCAATGGCATAGCAAAAGAGCGAGCAAACTAGCATAGCAAAGATAGTAGTGATTTCGAGGGTATGATCATCTTGCCTGCACAGTTGTCAGAGTTGACTGGATCCTCAAAAGCAAACTCAACGGGCTCCTCGTTAGCGAACTCGTCTCCCGGCTCTACCCAAACAAGACAAACAAGCAACAAGGATACAACCAACCACGTGCAAACTCAAACAACACAATGCAAAGATGATATGCTATGCGGGATGCGATGCGGGATGCAAAATGTAGGATATGACAGGAAATGCATGAACCTGGCCTCAACTTGGAAAACCAAGTGTGCCACTGGAAAGATGAGATGAAATCGCTTGAAAATGATATAAAGAACGCCGGAATCGGAGTTACGGTTTGGAAATGGCAAGCGATTCAAATATGACCCCGGTCTGTGATTTACAGCAAGTAGGCATCTAAATGCAATGAGAAGAACATGCTACAGCACCCAAACATGACAACAAAATACGTGGCAGGGATGCACACAAGATGCTTAACAAAAGTCTAGCACTGAGCTACGGCCAATTAATCCATTAACAGGTTCAAACAAGCATGGCAAAAATGCATATGGCAAACATATCTCAGACTTAGTGAAATCAACACTTGTCTGGAATTTCAGATCAGGTAGCCCTCTTCGGAGCAATAAAACTACATGCTACAGGATTCAAACATGGCAAAGTAAAGTATGGCATGGAGCTACTCAAAGAGCTTAACAAAAGTCCCTTAGTGACCTTGAGCCAAAAGGGATCAGAAAATACAATTGCAAGCATGTGAACATAGCAAAAACATAATCAGTTTCAGACTTAGTGAAAAACTGACACATGCTGAAATATAACTCAAGTAGGCATGTTTACGAGCTCGATGCACTCACTACGGTGCAAGTCATGGCAAGCTAAGTATACGCCCATCAAGAAGGCATAAAATGCAAGCTAGACATGGCAAGAACAATAGCATAGCATGCACGGGTCAACTACAACATCACCGGCAAAAATTGCAAACAAGTTGACAATCTGCCCAGATTCACAAAGTAGCAAAAGTAGAGCTCGATTAACTCAAGCTAGGGTGCTCCATAATTGCAAACAAAGACATGGATGGATAGAGCACTACAATATTAACAAAACTCCCTTACTGATCATCCTCAAAAGAGGCACGGATCACTAGGAAACAACATGAACATATGGCATCATGAGATAAACAGCTGCAGGACTTAGTGAAATTACTAAGTCCCTGAAAACAGAATTAGCAAGTGCACCACTTTGCACGCTTGCACAAGTCACCACACACATCACAAAAATGCATGGGTTGCACCTCTGGAAAGATGACAAAACCCTTAACAAAACACATGTAGAGCACCAGGGCATAGCATGCACACATTAATCATGGCAAAAATGACAAAAGTGCTAAACGGAGTAGCAGATCTGACAATTAACTCAAGTAGCCCTCTTCTAACAGCATTTCGGGCATCAATATGAACTCAAATGAAAATGATGCAATGGAATGAAAATGATGTACTCTCTGAGATGAACATTTTGATATGCTATATGCATGAATCGGAGCTATGGATGCAAAGTTACGGGGCCGCGAACATGAGCACTTGGATCTGGAATTTCGGGGACTTGGTGAAAATTATACCTCCGGAAAAGTCAAACCGGGACGAAGTGGTACGGGACGGAGGGATCCGGATCTGGACGGGGCGTTTGGATCGGGGGAGTGGTGGATCTGATCCCGCTTCGTGGATCTCGCCGGAGAAGTTCGCCGGAGACGGGGGATACGGCCGGAGAGGAGGAAGAAGGCGACGCGGAGGCCGGAGGACGATGCCGGCGAGGCATCGGCGGAGGATGCCGGCGAGCGAGGTGGCGGCGCACGTCGACCGAGGCGGCCGGTGGCGAGGAGGCGTGGCGGCGCGGAGATCCATGGCGAGGCGCGGGCCGGGCGGCGGCGGTGCAACTCCGGCGGATGGCCGGCGGGTGCGGGCTCGCGGCGCGGCGCCGACAAGAGGAGCGCGCGGCATGGCGGCGGAGCAAGGGGGCGGCCGGCGGCGTTCGTCGGGTGCGGCGGCGCAGGGCGCCCAGGCGCGGGGCAGCGGCGGATCGGATCGGGTCCCGGGCGGGCCTGCCCTGGGCCCGGCGGCCGCGGGAGGTGGGATGTGCGTGGTGGACAGGTGGCGGCCTGGGAGAGGAGGAGAGCGGCGGCGGGGACGACGTGGCGGCTCCCCATTGGTGGGAGTGAGGTGGCGGCGGGCGGTAGACACGTCCGGCGCGACGTGGACGCGTCCGACGGCGCGAGAGGAGGAGTTTTAGGGTTTCATCCGCGAATTTCGGGGGGGGGGGGGGGTTGCACATATTTATAGGTAGAGGGAGCTAGGAGAGTCCAAATGAGGTGCGGTTTTCGGCCACGCGATCGTGATCAAACGCTCTAGATGATGGAGCAGAGTTAGGTGGGTTTTGGGCCAAATTGGGGGGGTGTTGGGCTGCAACACACCCGAGGCCTTTTCGGTCCCTCGGTTAACCGTTGGAGTATCAAACGAAGTCCAAATGGTACGAAACTTGACAGGCGGTCTACCGGTAGTAAACCAAGGCCGCTTGGCAAGTCTCGGTCCAATTAGGAAATGTTTAATCCCCACACATGAAAGAAAGGTAGAAATGACCACCGAAGGAGAACGAAGCGCCGGATTGCAAAACGGACAACGGGAAAAATGCTCGGATGCATGAGACGAACATGTATGCAAATGAAATACACATGATGACATGATATGCAACGCATGACACGCAAGCAATGACAAGGCAACAACAGCGAATAACTGCACGACACCTGGCACATCGGTCACAGGGCGTTACAACCTGCTTGTAGCTGTGTGATCAGACGCTAAATAGGCGCTTCTGGTTGGAAAGAGGATGATTTGAGAGCAACTAATTAATGAGCGCTCCTTCGAAAGCCACGGAACGATCAGCGTCACTTGGCACGCCCTCAGTCATTCGCCTTGTGTCACGCTCTTGGCGTTCCTTTTAGAAATTTTTTCCGTACGCCTTTTCGGTTTTTAAATGGTTTTTTCAATGTTTCGGTTTTGTACCGGTCTTCCTTAGCTTTTGTGTCAAAATAAATTATCATGAAAAAAAGTTGCGCAAAAAAACACACTTTTTTCTTTCACGGGAGTTATGGTTTTGCTTCCCCGAAAGACACGGTTGTGCTTTCGCAAGAGTCATGGTGGTGCCTTTTGTAAACGTAAAAAAACGTATTTTCTGTTTTTTTTCTTCCACGAGAGGCACGGTTTTGCTTCCGCGAGGGGTACGGTTGTGCTTTCGCGAGAGTCACGGCCGTGCCTTTGAGAAACAAAAAAACAGATTTTCTGCTTTTTTTTCTTCTGCAAGAGGCACGGTTTTGCTTCCGCGAGAGGCGCGGCTGTGCTTTTACGAGAGTCACAGCCGTGCCTTTCGGAAAAGAAAAAAACGTGTTTTCTGTCTTTTTTTCTTCCGCAAGAGGCATAGTTTTGCTTCCGCGAGAGGCACGGTTGTGCTTTCGCGAGAGTCATGGTCGCGCCTCTTGTAAACAAAAAAAACTCATTATCTATTTTTTCCTTTCGCGAGAGGCATGGTTTTGCTTCCGCGAGAGGCACACTTGTGCTTTCGTGAAAGTCGCGTCCGTGCCTTTCAGAAACGGAAAAAAAACACGTTTACTGTTTTTTCACCTTCTGCGAGAGGCACGGGCGTGCCTCTTCAAAAAAAAACCTGTGCTCCCGGGTCGGTTTTTTCGTTCAGTTTTTTTGATAAAAAGAAAGTTCGTCAAAACCTATCAACATAAGATCTAGTTTTGAAGATCTCGCCCTGAGGAATCCAACAGTAAAAACGGTTAAAGATTTGGACACATGGTTTAAGAGATAAAACGTTTTGAATAAATAGATCTACGAAAAAAAGGAAAAACTTCCAAGTTGCGACAAATGACGCGTACTCTGATTTCAGGATGATTTGCTCCACAACAATTAACATGGGCTTAATCGGCCATGGTCATGTGGCCCAGTTTACACAAATATGTTTCTACTCTGCTTAGAATTTTGTTCAAAAAATCTAAACAAATTGAAATTTGAAAATTCCAGTGTGTTATTAAAATATTCATACATATATAGTTTTGTTACTTATTTTAAATATATAGTCATTTATTTTAGAAAATGTTCATATATATTTTAAAAAGATTGTATACTTCTAGAAATTGGCCGTACTTTCTCACATTACGTAATTCAAATTATTAAAGAATTTAAAATTATTTTAATGTAATGTTTAAAAAAAATAAAGATGTTCACGTCTTAAAAAATATTCATGCAGTTTCACACTTTTTAAATTAAATTAATATAGGTATAAAAAATGTCACATGTTTAAAAATGCTCATGTGGTTACTACAAATAAAGATAAATAAATATGGAATATATAAAATTAAACAAGGGGAAAATAGAAACTATATTTTTGTGTGGAAAAAATCCAAAAAAAAAATAATATCACGTAAAAATTGTCTGAGCCAGCATGCGCTAGTAGGTGCGGCTTATGGGGTGAATGCCATTTATAGCGCTACTGGGCCTGAGCCATATGGGACGTGAGGAGGCAAATGCCGTCATAGCACTACTGGGCCTGGTCCATATGGAATGCGTGTGGGTGGATGCCGTTTATAGCGGTTTATAGTGACTAGGCACTATTAAGATATACCCCCCAAAAAAGGCATTACTATGATATACTATATCAGACTAATGAGGATGAAAAATTATGTGAGAAACATAGTACAGACACCGGCTATCATAACACGCGTGCATGCACACTGTACCCAATACCACATAGTCGACGAGCACGCCATACTACTAAGAGATTGGCGTCGAAATGCCTGCAAAAATACATGAAATGTGGGAGCACCCCTGCCAAGTCTATGACTTAGAACCCTAATTTACTGGTTTAACCACAAAAGAACCTAAACTATGCTTAGTTCAAAATGTGCTAAAAGTTTGTATGGCACAAACAAACCCTACTTGTAGGCCATACCTCTCTCACATTCAAAATGAAGACTGAAGAGAGAAGACATCATCGATCTAGAACAAACTCCACCCTCTTGGAGCCCGTGAGAAGGGCCGCTCCATTTGAGGAGATTGTTGCCTCGGATGCTACCCCTAGGCGTTCAAATGTACGTGGCTAGCTAACCAACGGTTCATGGCTCACTAGTTTACGCAGTGGACGGATGGTGTTTACGCTCCCCAACAATGGCGTGCTCACTTGTCATCTCCCGTTTGGAAAATGTTGAGCTTGTCTGGCCTTGACCACGGGATTTCGTGGACCGGCAAGGTTTTCGTGTTAATTTTGTTTTCTTTGGTGAAATAGGCATTACAAAAGATTTTTCAGAGCAATAATGCGGTGGAAAGATATCGGCAATCAACGGGCAATGTCTGGGGTCTGAATTGACGTACGGTGGCGACGCGTATGTGTGGCCTGGCCAGGGTTGTTGGTGGGCAGGGGAAGCGTGAGCTCCAACGACCCCGTCAGATCCTGGGCCGTCGAACGAGCAACGGACGGCAGATATCCGGTCACAGTTGGCGCTCCCGCCACGCGGACGACTTTTTCCCCATGCCTCCCGTCCGTTCTCCCGCGGCATGCCCAAACTTTTCTCCTGGCGGAGCCCACTCCTCATGACCAGACGGCGGCATCTGGTGTGCACCGGTACCTGGCGTCAACACCCACCCATGATTCAGACATAAACCCCAACAATGCCACTTACTAATGAAGAGCAAAGCAATGTTTATGCATAATGGCATCGTTGCTAATAACCGGCAAAACCAAGGCTGATTCCTGCGGCTCGCCACGACACTACCACAGTCTGGTGTTACATTATTAAAGAAAAAACGTCTGGTGTTCAAACTAGGGTTGGTGGCGTGGCGCGGATAGGTCCGTGGCATCACAATTGCTGATCCATGAATTAAACTAAGAAACCATTCTGCTGACTCGAAGCCCACGAGAGGCAGCCGCAGCCGGCAGCCGCGGCCATTTGGAACCCTCCGGCCATCCCGTACTTAATTGCGGCGGCCATTAGTCAGCCATGATCGGATCCTTGCCCGGTGCTCTGCATGTGCTGCCCCGGCGCTAATCTTACTCTGCAACAAATCGCCACCCCGCTTGGCAACTCAAGCTAGAATCGAGGAGAGCAACGGGGAGAATCTTTCCAAGAACCCGGGTAATTCTTCTCGTTCTTATTATCTATTACAAACTTCATATGATTTGGCAGCCTGTCGTCCTTAAGATACGTAATGGTTTGCAGACAAAACGAACTGAGAGAGCATCTGTGGAGCAGCTGCTTGTGGAGGAACTCTTGAGATATATAGATAGATTGATTGATTGCTGGGAGCGAGAGACCGAGGAGCGATGGGGTGCATCTCCTCCAAGGTGCTGAGCAGGTCGGGGAGCCTGCGGGGGAAGGCCGGCCAGGGGCTCCAGAGGAGCAGCCTGGTCGAGGAGATCATCCTCTCCAACTCCAAGAGGAACGGCGACCAGTTCCTCGCCCTCCTCCGCACCTCCAGCTCCGCCGCCAGGACGAGCAAGGTCGACGCCGCCGAGCAGATCGAGACGATCAACGTGTCTGACCTTCTCGCCGGGCTGGAGGAGGAGAACGCACCGGAAGGCGCCGAGGAGCGGGGCGATGATCGGAAACCAGACGGCGGCAAAGCTTCGTCGCCTCGGTGCGCATACGATGGCGCCGCCGGAAGGGCGGTCAGCTTCCGCACCCTGGAGGAGTTCGACGCGCTGGTGTCGCGGTGCGGCTCGCCGGTGAAAGCGGAGCCTGCACCAGCACCAGCACCTGAGCCAGACGCGTCCGTGGAGCCGCCGCCGCAGAGCAGCTCCACGGAGCAAGACGCGATAGCCACAGCGAGCAGCGGTCCGGAACTAGGGGAGGCGCCCGGCGGCGCGAAGAGGCGGGCGAGGGCGAGGCAGCTCGGAGAGCTGAGCGCGACGCCGGGCTTCGACTTCAGGAAGTCCGGCAGCCTGAGGGACTGGCTGCTCGGCGGCGGGCAGATGTTCTCGCCGGGCTCCTACGTCACGCCCAAGTTCGGCAGCGTGGCGACGGCACCGCCCGAGTCCGCAGAGCACGCGGAGCGCGCGGTGTTTGATCCGGAGCTGGTGGCGCAGCTGGAGGAGGCCATGGAGGAGCTCTCGGTGGACGAGGAGCGCGTGCTGAGGGAGGTCTTGGAGGTAATCGAAGCCGGAGAAACACAGAGGTTGGAGAGGCGACATGCCCAGGAGCCGGAAGTGTTGGCGGTGATTGTGCATGATTAGGCGTCAGTTTGATGATGATTTTAGTAGTTTTTTGTTACCGTTTTAGAGTGCTTGTGATGTGATTTGTGAATCCTTTGTAAGGAGAAATGTACAGCAAAGATTTTATTTTTTCAATTTTTTCGTGTTGTTTCTCCAACATGTCTAGAAGCGTGCCATTTTATATTTGAGAAAAAAACCCCAAAGTAATGTGCACAAACTAGTGAATTACCTCGCTGATTAGAGTCCGTGTAAGTAGGATATTGGCATAGTTTCATTCGCTTCAAAGCCTCAAGGATAATAAACTACAAAATATAACAATAGAGATGGTGGACCCAATAGATATACTATGACTAGCATTGCCTCATAGTTTTCATACCACCATTGTCCATGTCATATGTTATAGTATGTCACTCCCTCGGTCCCAAAATAAGTGTCTCGAGATAGTACCTTTTTTGTTGTCATAATTTTGTTCCAAGAGGGCGTTATCCTATTTTATTCTAGTTGCACAAAACTAGTCGCTCAATTAGATATCAATACTACTCCCTCCGTCTTATAATATAAGAATTTTTTTAAGTTGGAGGGTGTAATTAATTAAAATGAATAACAAGTCTGAAAGGAGCATTTGATCGCAATTGTATCACTCATATAAAGCTATGGATATAACTTCCTCATGGCACCACATGCATTATGCATTAGTGCCTACTAGCAAGTGCAACGCTTTGAGCCTTTTCGCACCTTCAGAAATCATCTACCTCAACCTTCGAAAAGCATCCGTTATACAAGTTATGGCAATACTCCCGAACTCCCGCCCCAGTACTGGGTGGCGTCGAGGTTATCTCACCAACGAACTGCATAAAAGAGATTTTCGATGTCGGCGTACTAGACTCAGGTATTCCAGAACTGCAACGATAAAATTATGACAACAACACCTCAGAGCTCAACTCCCCGGGAGACTTCCACAAAACCCCTGACAGGAGGCACCAAGACAATGTTCTCATCATAAGCCATCAGAACGATTCCAAGATACTCGCGTGATCCTAAAAAAAAATTTAGTGAAATTTGAGAAGAGAAGAGTGAAAACTCTACGTCAGGAAGCCTTACCAGAGCGATGAAGAGACTGGGAAGTAAAAAGAATTCCTAAACTCTCCGATATATAATTCCTAAATGACTCAAAACATTTTTCTAGACTCAACTCGTCTGCTAATTCGATCAAGCAGTGGGGGCTCCCAAGGTCGGGGAAGGCTCTGATACCAACTTGTAACACCCTCGATGCGACTATATCTCCCACGTGTCGATGCACGACTTAGAGGCATAATCGCATTGAAGGCATATGTCGCAAGTGAGGTAATCTTCACACAACCCATGTAATATAATAAGGAAAGAGATACATAGCTGGCTTACAATCGCCACTTCACACAATACATGAATAAAGCATTACGTCAATCAAATACACTCATGGTCCGACTACGAAACCAAAATAAAAGAAGAACCCCAAATGCGACAAAGGTCCACGATCGACCCCAACTTGGCTCCACTACTGATCAACTAGAAGGGAAACAACACAAAGGACAAGATCTTCATCGAGCTCCTCCTGAGCTTGGTTGCGTAATCTGCACGGACTCATCGGCACCTGCAAGCTGGTTTTGGAAGTATCTGTGAGCCACAGGGACTCAGCAATCTCGCACCCTCGCGATCAAGACTATTTAAGCTTATGGGTAAGGTAAAAGTATGAGGTGAAGCTGCAGCAAGCGACTAGCATATATGGTGGCTAACATACGCAAAAGAGAGCGAGAAGAGAAGGCAAAGCACGGTCGATAAGAGTATGATCAAGAAGTGATCCTATAACAACCTACGTCAAGCATAACTCCAACAACCGTGTTCACTTCCCGGACTCCGCCGGAAAGAGACCATCACGGTTACACACGCTGTTGATACATTTTAATTAAGGTCAAATTCAGTTTATCTACAACCGGACATTAACAAATTCCCATCTGCCCATAACCGTGGGCACGGCTTTCGAAAGTTCAAATCCCTACACGGTTTTCAAAAGTTCAAATCCCTGCAGGGCAAGACTCCTGATTGGTGAAAAGATGCACTGAGAATGAATATCGCCAGATCTGGGCCCCGTGGGCCGGCGGCGAAGTGGGACGGCGCGCAGGCTGAGGTGGCGGCGTCTGATTGGAGGGGGAGCGGCGGCGGGGTGACGTGGCGGCCTGCTATTGGCCGGAGCGACGTGATTGGAGGTGGTGGACGCGTCCGGCGGCGGAGTGGACATGTCCGGCGGCGCTGAGGGAGGAGTTTTAGGGTTTCGGGGAAAAGATCCGAGAACGAAAATGAAGGGATCTATTTATAGAGGTAGAGGGAGCTAGGAAGCTTCAAATGAGGTGCGGTTTTCGGCCACGCGATCGTGATCGAATGACCAAGATGATGGAGAGGGTTTAGGTGGGGTTTGGGCCAAATTGGAGAGGTGTTTGGCTGCAACACACATGAGGCCTTCTCGGTTCCTCGGTTAACCGTTGGAGTATCAAACGAAGTCCAAATGTTACGAAACTTGACAGGCGGTCTACCGGTGGTAAACCAAGGCCGCTTGGTAAGTCTCGGTCCAATCCGGAAATGTTTAATTCCCCCACACAAAAGAAAGGTAGAAATGACCACCGGAGGAGAACGAAGCGCCGGATTGCAAAACGGACAACGGGGAAAATGCTCGGACGCATGAGACGAACACGTATGCAAATGAAATGCACATGATGACATGATATGCAATGCATGACACGCAAGCAATGACAAGGCAACACCAGCGAATAACTGAACGACAGCTGGCACATCGGTCTCGGAGCGTTACAAACTATTCCTCACACAGGGTGATGAATAGCGCAACCCGTAAAATGAGTGACATACATACTAAATGTGTCTAGATACATACGAATCAAGAAAAAGCTAAAAGGTCTTATATTAAGGGCCTGTTCTAATGTCCTCCAGCTCCACGCTTCCAAAACTTCCTAGATGAATTTGTCCAGAACGGTTGAAGCCCGAGAAGCTGAATTCACGAAGCTGCTCGTTCCCGTAGTGTAAAAACGAGAAGCACGTCCGGCCCAGCTCCACCAAAACGTGATGCGTGAAGTTCCCTCAATTTACAGCGAACTGCCACCGCTAAAGAAAACGCTTCGCTGCATCCCCTCGTCAAATAGAAAAAGGATCGATCGAAGCGTTACGCTAGCCTCGCTCGAACCGGTACCCGGCTAATTGGGATGCGTCCAGCCGGCCCAACGTACGCGTAACAGGCCACATCCCCTCCCAATTGGGCTGCAGCAACGGGAGAAGCTGCAGATCGAGCCGAACGCTCCTGGGATCGCTAGCGGAAGCTAGAAGCGAGGAGTAGAAGCTGATTTTCTGGAGTTTTGAGAAGCTGGGGAGCCTCCGAACAGGCCCTAAGGAATGGAGGGAGTACAATATATTATACGCCACCCAAATTAAAGACAAAATCCGGCCCAAAACAACAAAAAGCAAGCCCATTTTTGTTTGTCTATTTTTATACATCACATACAAATATGTATATTGACGAAACTTCACACAGCTACACACAGGGGCGGAGTCAGGATTAGGCTAAGCCCCAGGCCCAAGCTGCTACAGTTCTGCTACAGTGTCGGAACAATGCCCAATACTCACTCCTTTCCGGTTTATAGGGCTTATCTTAAAATTTTAGTTTTTCCATTTTATAAGGCTCAATTTGGTTGTTCCGCATCACATGTTCAGACTTCAAGATGCATTAAATCATTGCATGAAAGTATTAAGAGAAAACTGACCAATGCATGCACTTTATGCATGCATGCATTGCAATTAATGCATTCATAAACATAATTTTTTAAGAAAAATAAGAGCATTAATTGGATGCATTTGTAAACTACAAAAAATATTCCACCACTCATCATCTACCTTGGTTGGTGAGATTTTTGAATTGAGCTTTATAAACCGGAAAGGAGGGAGTATGCTACAGTGAAAGAAGTGCTTAACCTTCACGCCCCGGGCCCAGGCCCCCCTGACCTGGGTCCTGGATCTGCTACTGACTACACATTTATATGTACATGTAAAAAAAACAGAATTTTTGAGCTATAAAAGTTAATATTTTCAAACCTTTCTTTCCTTGCCTCCCTGGAGCCCGTCCTCCAAACCGACATTCTGCTACTAGCATGCCTATGATACCCTTTTTCAGTTCCGACACTTCAACCATCTCAGAAAATTACACATGTCGTTAACATTGTATGATAGTCATGCGTGCTTTCCATGACATAGGGAGAGGATGTGGGTATTTTCATTTTTCTCATGACACTGCAAAAGTTGTACAACTTTAGCCAAGTCTCCATTGTTTCAACTAAGTGTGCAATATTTAAAAAATGTGAACCCCAGAATTGAAATGTAACTCGGAAACCAAAAAGATAAATATGTTGACGATAGGTCAAATTCAAGGCCACATAATTTAATCTATTTGTTTTCTATGTTGTACATTTGGATTTTTTTTTTGACATGTTAGATGAGTTATGTCCATGGCCCATTTTTCTCAAAACAAAATAGTACTAAATGTTGACCTTGATCACCCTGGATATTCATTCTCTTGAATTAAAGAAGAATCAGACCAAAATAGCGATATCAGACTGGCCCATCGTATTCGTGTCGTGCCTGATGGAAAACGGACCTCCTATTTGAAGCTTATTGTGTTAAATTGGAGGGGAAACACACAAAATGTTCCCAATGGCCAGGCTCATTTGGCAGTTCATGGCTCCATCCTTCGAATGGATTTTTCCCTATTGAATATATAAACGCAAAGTATTAAAATATTTAATTTTCTAAAAAAATGCTCCCAAATTTAAATAATTTCTCAAATTTTAAAAACCGTAAATATGTTTATACTTCTTGAATTTTTTTTAGAAATTTTGATAGTTCTATGAAATTTTTCAACATTTTTCAAATAAAATGCGAACATATTTAAATGTCAATATATTTTAAATAACATTTTTTAGCCAAGATAAATACTAAAAGAAAAGATGATATAGAGAAGGAGAAAGGAAGAAGTAGAAAATATCCCACCGCAACAAAACGCTCAAAAAAACAACTACGAAACCTCAAGAAAAATTCCTTGTGCCTTGCCTGCCATAGGGCCTGGACTATGACACCGCCCATGTGCCTTTGCTGGTCCTTTCAACAGAATGACGATCAAATATGGGACCTCCAATTCTAGAGAGCAACTAACCAACCGTTACCCCTTTGGGAGGCTCTAGCAAGTGGCACCTTTTCGGCCTAGGAGCACGCCAAGTGGTGTGTCCAGCCGCTGCCATGTATTGCGTGTTGGGCACTCTCTCTGCATTTCATATTTTTATTTTTCTGTGCGTGTTTCTGATATTTAGTTGTTTTTTGGCTTTTCGTTTTCCACCTTGTTTTCCCTATGTTTTGAGAAACAAAATGTTTGGTCAACTTCTGTTGACCTGCACGGGTAAAATGAGTGGCGGTCAAATATGGATTCACGTGGAAGTGTAGAATAGCGAGCAAAATGCTCTTGCATGGGCCTATATGGCTCGGGCCAGTAACCCGGTCAGTAAATAGCCTACATGCCCTAAGGAGAAAAAATATCACCCACTAAAAAAATCAGGGAAGTTTTCCCAACACGCCAAAAAAGAGTAAAAATCATTGGAACAAAATGACCATCAATTTAGAAAAAAATATTCATGGATTATAGAAAGTTATTTAACATATAAAATGCTCATGAATATGAAATAAATGTGCAAGAGATACAAATATTGTTTAACTTTTATTAATTTATTATTTAAAATAAACATATTTTGAAATATAATATTTCAAAAAATACATGAACTTATTTTAAAATATATTTAGTAACAAATTTAAAGTGACAAAAGAGGAGATGTAGAAACAAAGAGGCAGAAAAAATAGAAGAGGAAAAAATAAAAAAAATACAAACCCTAGGAAAAAAACAATTGTCCTGAAGGAAAGCACTCATATTAACTGAATGGGTCGGACCTTCCTCGTAGGCCCTATGCAATTTGACCCCTATTCTTCGCAATGATCATAGAATAGCAGTGTTTGACGGTTATTCGGAAGAAAGAGGGTTTGCCTGGTGGAAATGCAGAAATGATAGATGAGTCCATCAGGGTGCGTCGAATTTCTCCCCATAAAAAAGAACTGAAAGAGTCCACCACTTAAAAGGGAAGAAAGATAAGGCCCTTCTTTGTGTGCTCATCCACATCGGAGAAAAAAAGGGGCCAACCCTATTTGATGCTCGTTGTGTCAAATAGGCGACCAATCGAAAAGGGCGCGTGAGTTAGGCCGACATATTTATGAATTTCTCTCGTTATGCACATGAGACATTCTGTTTATAGATTTTTTTATTTTTTGTTTGATTTTTCTATTGTATTTTGTTTTGGTTACTTTGGTTTCCCTTTTCCCTTTTTATTATTTATTTATTTTACCATCTTTGGTTTTCCTTCTTTAAATTACACGAACAATTATTTTATAGAAGCTTAATTGGATTCTTCATTTTTCAGTATACGAATATTTTTAAATGTTGAAAAAAAAATTAAATTAAAATCATTGAAGATTCTTTTAGTTGTCTTGATATTTTTTTAATACTATTATAGTGCATTTTTAATTGTCTGGATATTTTTAACCTTTGTAATGCAACCTTTTTTTAAACAATGGGCTAGAAAACCAACCGTGGGCTGGGTCGGTAGTTGGCACTCTGTGCGTCTGCTCACCGTTTTAACGCATAGGGTCCCGAAAAGGGAACACCTAGACGGCCGATCCCCGCTGCCCGCTACTCGTGAAAGGCAGGGCGGCAGTCTGGGTTGCAGCAGTGTTACACACCACGGTGCATCGTGTGACTCCTAAAAAAACACCATGCATCATGTCGTAGGAGGGTGGGCCCGACAATATGTGCGGCACATCGGCGGCTTGGTGAAGTCGCTGGCGGCGGCGAACCTTTGGCGCTGACAAGGTGTGAGACACTTGAATCTTAGACTTTGTGGTCTTGCATAAAGTTGAACCGTAGAAAGCCTGTGTATAGTAAACACGGTATTATCAGAGTTTCTTAGCCATATACTCCACGGCATTTACTTTGAGACGGAGGGAGTTTCATATGAAATATCCTTTCAACTCCTAGTTTTTTTTAGAATCGCGGGGGGGGGGGGGGGGGGGGGGGGGGAGTCCCCCCAGCTGAATATATTGCTCAAACGGCTACAGAAGTAGTAGTTACAAAATTACAGAGGTACGGTGCAATGGGCAGAGAGGTAGGAACGTCACAAGAAGACGTCCTCTTTGTCACCCGTTTCAATAAGACGGTGTGACCAAAGGTCTAAGTCAGCTGCTAGTTTTACACTATTATTTACTCAGCAACCTTCAGCTTCTAGCAATTGCCACCGAACCTTGCCTAGAAAGGGAATGCGCTTCATTGAGCCGCAAAATGTTGTTGCGCCCAATTGAAATTTTGATCTCCCCACACATGCGGGCAGGCACTTTTGGTAAACCACCTCCTAGCCCGAAGTTAGCCTGTCAAGCAAGCAACAGTCATCTTGAAGATATGTTCTGTTTTTGTGTGCGTCCGAACTCCATTATCAGGGCACCTCCCGCAGTTGCCACCTCAAGCAAGCCACAGCAAACACCAGAAAGGGAGCCCGGCCATGTGGGCGAGGCTATAGATCACACGCGGCCCATCGCCGCCGATAGGCGACAATCCATCAGTTTGCAGGCCCAAGTAAAACAAAAAGCGCCCACCTGGATAAGGATAACAGCAATGCAATTGTCCGCGCGCACACACACACACGCTTGGCACGGAGCACCAGCACGGCTGGCGTTGGTTGCGTAGCGAGTCGATGACGCCACTGCATCGCGTCGCGTTGCTAACCGACCCACATTCTCTGCGTCACCCCCCAGCTGCCCCGCACCCGGCACCGTCACGGCTCACTGACCCCGGTCGTCACCCAAGCATAAATAATGGCCGTGCTCGGCAGCGCCGCAGCATCTCCGGCTTTACTCCTCTTCTTTTTTTAGTCGGTGCGTGTGTGTGCGCGCGCGCATTTCGCTCGTTCGTAGACATGGCTTCCAACGGGAGCGCCGGCGAGGTCAGGGACGTCCACAGCAGCGAGACCACCAAGACCCTCCTCAAGAGCGACGACCTCTACGACGTACGCGAGCCGTCTCTCCCTGTGCCTTTCCACGCCCGTCCCTGAATTTTATCTGCTGACCGAGCGTGTGGTGTTTCTGATTCTGCAGTACATGCTGAAGACGATGGTGTACCCGCGGGAGAACGAGTTCATGCGCGAGCTCCGGCAAATCACCAGCGAGCACATCTTGTACGTACGCAATTCCGCTCCCTTCTCCTGTCCCTCGAGGATTGCAGATCATGGTGTGTGTATTCTAGAAGAATTGCAGATGAGTTAGTGGGGATGTTTATTTGTTCTGGCTGTAGCGGGTTCATGTCGTCGCCGCCGGATGAGGGGCTGCTGCTGTCGCTGCTGCTCAAGGTGATGGGCGCCAAGAGGACCATCGAGGTGGGGGTCTACACCGGCTGCTCCGTCCTCGCCACCGCGCTCGCCATCCCGGACGACGGCAGGATCGTCGCCATCGACGTCAGCAGGGAGTACTTCGACCTCGGCCTCCCGGTCATCAAGAAGGCCGGCGTCGCGCACAAGGTCGACTTCCGCGAGGGCCCCGCCGGCCCCATCCTCGACAAGCTCATCGCCGACGAGGAAGCGGGGAGCTTCGACTTCGCCTTCGTGGACGCCGACAAGTACAACTACGGCAACTACCACGAGCAGCTGCTGCGGCTGGTGCGCGTCGGCGGCGTGCTCGCCTACGACAACACGCTCTGGGGCGGCACCGTCGCCATGCCCGACGACACGCCGCTTACGGAGGAGGACCGCAAGAAACGGGACTCCTTCAGGGGGTTCAACGCCATGATCGCCGCCGACACCCGCGTCGAGCCCGTGCAGCTCCCTATCGCCGATGGCATCACGCTCTGCCGCCGCGTCGCTTGATTAGCTAGGACCGACGGCGTGCAGCTAGCTGGTGGCGCGTCTTATGTGTGACCGAAATAAAATAATCTGGCATGTTTATTCGCGACATTTTCTTCTAGTGAGCATCTGTACCCGCTCCTCTTTTCAAATAAATTATCTAATAATAGAAAGGTTGGATATATAAAAATAAAAATACCATAAAGAAGTTGGATAAAATATACGAACTTTTTCTCTCCCAAAGAACACCCCAATCCCCTTTCCCGCCTCTCGCGACTACTAGGCCATCACCACAACCATGACACTCAGGCTCCCCATTTACCCATTGCCGGGCAGGCCCACCCACTTCGTCTTGTCGCCGCGCATGCACCTCCGTCATGTCACTTACGGACGCGGCTCGCTTGACATGCTGGCATGTTGGACCCGGTCCCACATGTCAGGGGGCAGTATGTCAGATGGTCTTGCTCCGTCTCTTACCCCGCGTCAACCCGGCGCACAACCCGGTCTCGACCTACCTCGTCATGGTGCCCAACTCGAGCTTGAGCTCAGTTGCTTCGCTCGAGCACAACTGTGTCGCTCGAGCCACCTTCTACGCCACTCAGCCCGGCGCTCCGCCGCGCCTCTCAAGCTACCTCAACATGCCGCCCAAGCCTGGCAGGTGAAAGAAAAGGGAAGAAGGAGAAATTTGGCCAAATGCATGCCGGGTCTGTATGCCAAGGACATATCTGTATGTCAAGGACATACTTGGGGTGAATCTTTGGGAATCAGCAACATGTCCCATGATAATTCAAAACTTTAATTGGAAATAGATTACTATTTTTTTCTCTTAACACCGGGAATGGATTATTGGTGATATGTTGGAGATGCTCTATAACATGATGATACCTTGTTTATAGTGAGTTGGCAACAAATCCATCTTAAAGTTATGATTCGTGTTCTACTAAAGATATGGTGGTTCGACGATTGTACTTGTAGGGGATTTTCTCCAGGCCAAGTACAACATGTTAGATACAATCTTCTAGAATCACTTATGTATATCGGTTCAAGTTGCAATAAAGCCTAACCGAACATATCTTTATCTGTACCTTCTTGATCCTCAGGCATTGTAACGAACCTAATATTTCACATGCCATCGATGGGGTTGTTCCATCTATATAAACACACAACGCGGCCTGCCACGGCAGGTAGAAATACTTCATAAATTCACGTGGTAATCACACACCAATCTTCCATACCACATCTACCTTTCTAATATATCAACAATGGCATCTTCCCTTTTCTCCAATCAAGTTTCCAAGAAACTCACCAGCGGTAATTTCCACCCATGGAAGGCCCTTGTCCTCCCTCAAATCCGTGTTCCTAGCCTTTATGACTATCTTGATGGGAGCCTTCATGCACCAGAGAAAATCATCTCGTCCACACACACATATATGGCAAGACTGTGGTGAGGCCCAATCCATTGTACACTTCTCGGATGGGCATGGATCAAGGGATCCTTCCCTGTCGTCTCAACTCGCTCTTGAAGAAGGTCCTCATATACGTTCCTCATTTAGAGACTTATGAAGCCATGTGGAACACCGCTAGGTCGCACTCCAGATCACGCATAAACAACCTTTGCATCCACCTCGCCAAAGCGCAAAAGGAAATCAAACCGTGTCGGCGTAATTCTCTCGCATGAAAGGTCTCGCCGACTAGCTAGCTACTTCTGGAAAACCTCTCATCGAGGACAAGCTCATCTCCTAAGTTCTTGCTAGCATGGACATGGACTATTCCCCCCTGGTATCTGCACTCGATGCTCAAATCTGATGCAGTATCTCTTGATGCTCTCTATGGTTAGATGGCCAACTTTGACAAGCATGTTGACCTTCTATAAAAAATCCAAGGTCGGTTTCAAGTCCTCAACCAACATTGCAGCGTTTGGCCATGGAGGATACCAACGTGGGGGTGGTGCCCCATCTGTGCACGGCGGGGGTAGAGCTATGACTCTCACCTCCAATGCAAGATATACGGGAAAACGGGTCACATCACCATGGACTGCTGGTACCACTTCACGGACGATTACCTCTCATAAGAAAAGACCACCGAACCCGCCAACACCTCCAACTACAACATAGATACCAATTGGTACGCCGATAGTGGGGTTACTAGTCATATCACCGGCGATCTGCAAAAGCTTAAAATTTGTTAAAATTATTACGGGAATGATCAAGTTCACACCATTGATGGTTCAGGTATGCACACTAGACACATTTTGCATCCAGTTATTAAAACCATATACTGTAAAATTCATCTATGCAACATACTGTAGGATCGAAAGTATGTCTAGAGGGGGGGAGTGATTAGACTACTTAACCAAATAAAAATCTAGCCTTTTCCTAATTTTAAGTCTTGGCAGATTTTAGCAACTTAGCACAAGTCAAGCAATCAACCAATACATGCAAGTCTAAGAGTATAGCAGTGGAATGTAAAACATTGCACATGACGGTAAAGACAGGAGTTTGGAGGGAGCAAACGCAATGTAGACACAGAGATTTTTAGCATGGTTCCGATAGGTGGTGCTATCGTACATCCACGTTGATGGATACTTCAACCCACGAAGGGTAACGGTTGTTGGAAATATGCCCTAGAGGCAATAATAAAATGGTTATTATTATATTTCCTTGTTCATGATAATTGTCTATTGTTCATGCAATAATTGTGTTATCCGGAAATCGTAATACATGTGTGAATACATAGACCACAACACGTCCCTAGTGAGCCTCTAGTTGACTAGCTCATTGATCAAAAAATAGTCATGGTTTACTGACTATGGACATTAGATGTCATTGATAACGGGACCACATCATTAGGAGAATGATGTGATGGAGAAGACCCAATCCTAAGCATAGCTCAAAGATCGTGTAGTTCGTTAGCTAGAACTTTTTCCAAATGTCAAGTATCATTTCCTTAGACCATGAGATTGTGCAACTCCCGGATACCGTAGGAGTGCTTTGGGTGTGCCAAACGTCACAACGTAACTGGGTGACTACAAAGGTGCACTACGGGTATCTCCGAAAGTGTCTGTTGGGTTGGCACGAATCGAGACTGGGATTTGTCACTCCGTATGACGGAGAGGTATCTCTGGGCCCACTCGGTAATGCATCATCATAATGAGCTCAATGTGACCAAGTGGTTGATCACGGGATCATGCATTACGGTACGAGTAAAGTGACTTGCCGGTAACGAGATTGAACGAGGTATTGGGATACCGACGATCGAGTCTCGGGCAAGTAACATACCGATTGACAAAGGGAATTGAATACGGGATTGATTGAATCCTCGACATCGTGGTTCATCCGATGAGATCATCGTGGAACATGTGGGAGCCAACATGGGTATCCAGATCCCGCTGTTGGTTATTGACCAGAGAGTCGTCTCGGTCATGTCTGCGTGTCTCCCGAACCCGTAGAGTCTACACACTTAAGGTTCGGTGACGCTAGGGTTGTTGAGATATTAGTATACGGTAACCCGAAAGTTGTTCGGAGTCCCGAATGAGATCCCGGATGTCACGAGGAGTTCCGGAATGGTCCGGAGGCGAAGATTTATATATAGGAATTCAAGTTTCAGCCATCAGGAAAGTTTCGGGGGTAATCGGTATTGTACCGGGACCACCGGAAGGGTCCCGGGGGTCCATCGGGTGGGGCCACCTATCTCGGAGGGCCCATGGGCTGAAGTGGGAGGGGAACCAGCCCCAGGTGGGCTGGTGCGCCCCCCATGGGCCTCCCTCTGCGCCTAGGGTTGGAAACCCTAGGGGTGGGGGGCGCCCCACTTGGCTTGGGGGGCAAGCCACCACCCTTGGCCGCCGCCCCCTCTTGGAGATCCCATCTCCTAGGGCCGGCGCCCCCCTTAGGGGTCCTATATATAGTGGGGGGAGGGAGGGCAGCCGCACCCTAGCCCCTGGCACCTCCCTCTCCCTCCCGTGACACCTCTCCCTCTCGCTGAGCTTGGCGAAGCCCTGCCGAGATCACCGTTGCTTCCACCACCACGTCATCGTGCTGCTGGATCTCCATCAACCTCTCATTCCCCCTTGCTGGATCAAGTTGGAGGAGACGTCTTCCCAACCGTACGTGTGTTGAACGCGGAGGTGCCATCTGTTCGGCGCTAGGTCATCGGTGATTTGGATCACGACGAGTACGACTCCATCAACCCCGTTCTCTTGAATGCTTCCGCTCGCGATCTACAAGGGTATGTAGATGCACTCCTCTCTCCCTCGTTTCTAGATGACTCCATAGATTGATCTTGGTGATGCGTAGAAAATTTTAAAATTCTGCTACGTTCCCCAACAGTGGTATCAGAGCTAGGTCTATGCGTAGTTTCTATGCACGAGTAGAACACAAAGCAGTTGTGGGCGTCGATGTTGTCAATTTACTTGCCGTTACTAGTCTTATCTTGATTCGGCGGCATCGTGGGAGCGACCCGGACCGACCTTACACGTACGCTTACGTGAGACTGGTTCCACCGACTGACATGCACTAGTTGCATAAGGTGGCTAGCAGGTGTCTGTCTCTCCCACTTTAGTCGGATCGGATTCGATGAAAAGGGTCCTTATGAAGGGTAAATAGAAATTGGCATATCACGTTGTGGTTTTGGCGTAGGTAAGAAACATTCTTACTAGAAACCTATAGCAGCCACGTAAAAACTTGCAACAACAATTAGAGGACGTCTAACTTGTTTTTGCAGCATGTGCCGTGTGATGTGATATGGCCAAACAGGATGTGATGAATGATATATGTGATGTATGAGATTGATCATGTTCTTGTAATAGGAATCACGACTTGCATGTCGATGAGTATGACCACCGACAGGAGCCATAGGAGTTGTCTTAATTTATTTATGACCCGCGTGTCAACATAAACGTCATGTAATTACTTTACTTTATTGCTAAAGCATTAGCCATAGTAGTAGAAGTAGTGGATGACGAGACAACTTCAAGAAGACACGATGATGGAGATCGTGATGATGGAGATCATGGTGTCATGCCGGTGACGACGATGATCATGGAGCCCCGAAGATGGAGATCAAAAGGAGCAAATGATATTGGCCATATCATGTCACTATTTGATTGCATGTGATGTTTATCTTGTTTTACATCTTATTTGCTTAGAACGACGGTAGCTTAAATAAGATGATCCCTCACATAATTTCAAGAAAGTGTTCCCCCTAACTGTGCACCGTTGCGAAGGTTCGTTGTTTCGAAACACCACGTGATGATCAGGTGTGATAGATTCTAACGTTAGAATGCAACGGGTGTAAGCCAGATTTACACACGCAATACACTTAGGTTGACTTGATGAGCCTAGCATGTACAGACATGGCCTCGAAACACGGAAGACTGAAAGGTCGAGCATGAGTCGTATAGAAGATACGATCAACATGAAGATGTTCACCGATGTTGACTAGTCCGTTTCACGTGATGATCGGACACGGCCTAGTTGACTCGGATCATGTTTCACTTAGATGACTAGAGGGATGTCTATCTGTGAATAATTTGATTAGATGAACTTAATTATCATGAACTTAGTCTAAAATCTTTACAATATGTCTTGTAGATCAAATGGCCCACGTTGTCCTCAACTTCAACGCGTTCCTAGAGAAAACCAAGCTGAAAGATGATGGCAGCAACTATACGGACTGGGTCCGGAACCTGAGGATCATCCTCATAGCTGCCAAGAAAGATTATGTCCTAGAAGCACCGCTAGGTGACGCACCCATCCCAGAGAACCAAGACGTTATGAACGCTTGGCAGTCACGTGCTGATGATTACTCCCTCGTTCAGTGCGGCATGCTTTACAGCTTAGAACCGGGGCTCCAAAAGCGTTTTGAGAAACACGGAGCATATGAGATGTTCGAAGAGCTGAAAATGGTTTTCCAAGCTCACGCCCGGGTCGAGAGATATGAAGTCTCCGACAAGTTCTTCAGTTGTAAGATGGAGGAAAATAGTTCTGTCTGTGATCACATACTCAAAATGTCTGGGTTGCATAACCGCTTGACTCAGCTGGGAGTCAATCTCCCGGATGACGCGGTCATTGACAGAATCCTTCAGTCGCTTCCACCATGCTACAAGAGCTTTGTGATGAACTTCAATATGCAGGGGATGGAAAAGACCATTCCTGAGGTATATTCAATGCTGAAATCAGCACAGGTGGAGATCAAAAAGGACATCAAGTGTTGATGGTTAATAAAACCACTAAGTTTAATAAAGGCAAGGGTAAGAAGAACTTCAAGAAGGACGTCAAGGGGGTTGCTGCGCCCGGTAAGCAAGCTACCGGGAAGAAGTCAAAGAATGGACCCAAGCCTGAGACTGAGTGTTTTTATTGCAAGGGAAGTGGTCACTGGAAGCGGAACTGCCCCAAATACTTAGCGGACAAGAAGGCCGACAATAAGAAAGGTATATGTGATATACATGTAATTGATGTGTACCTTACCAGTACTCGTAGTAGCTCTTGGGTATTTGATACCGGTGCGGTTGCTCATATTTGTAACTCAAAGCAGGAGCTGCAGAATAAGCGGAGACTGGCGAAGGACAAGGTGACGATGCGCGTCGGGAATGGTTCCAAGGTCGATGTGATCGCCGTCGGCATGCTACCTCTACATTTACCTATGGGATTAGTTTTAAACCTCAATAATTGTTATTTAGTGCCAGCTTTGAGCATGAACATTGTATCAGGATCTCGTTTAATTCGAGATGGCTACTCATTTAAATCTGAGAATAATGGTTGTTCTATTTATATGAGAGATATGTTTTATGGTCATGCCCCGCTGGTGAATGGTTTATTCTTAATGAATCTCGAGCGTAATGTTACACATATTCATAGTGTGAATACCAAAAGATGTAAGGTTGATAATGATAGTCCCACATACTTGTGGCACTGCCGCCTTGGTCACATAGGTGTCAAACGCATGAAGAAGCGCCATGATGATGGACTTTTGGAGTCTCTTGATTACGAATAATTTGACACATGCGAACCATGCCTCATGGGTAAAATGACCAAGACTCCGTTCTCAGGAACAATGGAGTGAGCAACCAACTTATTGGAAATCATACATACTGATGTGTGCGGTCCAATGAGTGTTGAGGCTCGCGGTGGCTATCGTTATGTTCTCACCCTCACTGATGACTTGAGTAGATATGGGTATGTCTATTTAATGAAACACAAGTCTGAGACCTTTGAAAAGTTCAAGGAATTTCAGAGTGAGGTTGAGAATCAACGTGACAGGAAAATCAAGTTCTTGCGATCAGATCGTGGGGGAGAATACTTGAGTCACGAATTTGGCACGCACTTAAGGAAATGTGGAATAGTTTCACAACTCACGCCGCCTGGAACACCTCAGTGTAATGGTTTGTCCGAACGTCGTAATCGCACTCTATTAGATATGGTGCGATCTATGATGTCTCTTACCGATCTACCGCTGTCATTTTGGGGCTATGCTTTAGAGACTGCCGCATTCACTTTAAATAGGGCTCCGTCGAAATCCATTGAGACGACACCGTATGAATTATGGTTTGGGAAGAAACCTAAGCTGTCGTTTCTAAAAGTTTGGGGATGCGATGCTTATGTCAAGAAACTTCAACCTAAAAAGCTCGAACCCAAATCGGAAAAATGCGTCTTCATAGGATACCGTAAAGAAACTATTGGGTATACCTTCTACCTCAAATCCGAAGGCAAGATCTTTGTTGCCAAGAATGGATCCTTTCTAGAGAAAGAGTTTCTCTCGAAAGAAGTAAGTGGGAGGAAATTAGAACTTGATGAAGTATTACCTCTTGAACCGGAAAGTGGCGCAACTCAAGAAAATGTTCCTGAGGTGCCTGCACCGACTAGAGAGGAGGTTAATGATGATGATCATGAAACTTCAGATCAAGTTGCTACTGAACTTCGTAGGTCCACAAGGACACGTTCCGCACCAGAGTGGTACGGCAAACCTGTCTTGGAAATCATGTTGTTAGACAACGGTGAACCTTCGAACTATGAGGAAGCGATGGCGGGCCCAGATTCCGACAGATGGCTGGAAGCCATGAAATTCGAGATAGAATCCATGTATGAAAACGAAGTATGGACTTTGACTGACTTGCCCGATGATCGGCGAGCCATAGAAAATAAATGGATCTTTAAGAAGAAGACAGACGCGGATGGTAATGTAACCATCTATAAAGCTCGGCTTGTCGCTAAGGGTTATCGACAAGTTCAAGGGGTTGACTACAATGAGACTTTCTCACCCGTAGCGAAGCTGAAGTCCGTCCGAATCATGTTAGCAATTGCCGCATTCTATGATTATGAGATATGGCAAATGGACGTCAAAACAACATTCCTTAATGCTTTCCTTAAGGAAGAATTGTATATGATGCAGCCGGAAGGTTTTGTCGATCCTAAGAATGCTGACAAGGTGTGCAAGCTCCAACGCTCGATCTATGGGCTGGTGTAAGCATCTCGGAGTTGGAACATTTGTTTTGATGAGATGATCAAAGCGTTTGGGTTTACACAGACTTATGGAGAAGCCTGCATTTACAAGAAAGTGAGTGGGAGCTCTGTAGCATTTCTCATATTGTATGTGGATGGCATACTGTTGATGGGAAATGATATAGAATTCTTGGAAAGCATAAAGGCCTACTTTAACAAGTGTTTTTCAATGAAGGATCTTGGAAAGCTGCTTACATATTAGGCATCAAGATCTATAGAGATAGATCGAGACGCCTCATTGGTCTTTCACAGAGTACGTACCTTGACAAGATATTGAAGAAGTTCAATATGGATCAGTCAAAGAAGGGGTTCTTGCCTGTATTGCAAGGTACAAGATTGAGCACGGCTCAATGCCCAACCACGACAGAAGAGAGAGAAAAGATGAGTGTCGTCCCCTATGCCTCGGCCATAGGGTCTATCATGTATGCTATGCTGTGTACCAGACCTGATGTAAACCTTGCCGTAAGTTTGGTAGGAAGGTACCAAAGTAAACCCGGCATGGAAAACTGGACAGCGGTCAAGAATATCCTGAAGTACCTGAAGAGGACTAAGGATATGTTTCTCATTTATGGAGGTGACGAAGAGCTCGTCGTAAAGGGTTATGTCGATGCTAGCTTCGACACAGATCTGGATGACTCTAAGTCACAAACCAGATACATGTATATTTTGAATGGTGGGGCAGTAAGCTGGTGCAATTGCAAATAAAGCGTTGTGGCGGGATCTACATGTGAAGTGGAGTACATGGCAGCCTCGGAGGCGGCACAAGAAGCAATCTGGGTGAAGGAGTTCATTACCGACCTAGGAGTCATCCCCAATGCGTCGGGCCCGATGACTCTCTTCTGTGACAACACTGGAGCTATTGCCCTTGCCAAGGAGCCCAGGTTTCACAGGAAGACCAGGCATATCAAGCGTCGCTTCAACTCCATTCGTGAAAGTGTTCAAAATGGAGACATAGATATTTGTAAAGTACATATGGACCTAAATGTGGCAGATCCGTTGACTAAACCTCTCCCTAGAGCAAAACATGATCAACACCATAACTCTATGGGTGTTTAATTCATCACAATGTAACTAGATTATTGACTCTAGTGCAAGTGGGAGACTGTTGGAAATATGCCCTAGAGGCAATAATAAAATGGTTATTATTATATTTCCTTGTTCATGATAATTGTCTATTGTTCATGCTATAATTGTGTTATCCGGAAATCATAATACATGTGTGAATACATAGACCACAACACGTCCCTAGTGAGCCTCTAGTTGACTAGCTCGTTGATCAAAAGATAGTCATGGTTTCCTGACTATGGACATTAGATGTCATTGATAACGGGATCACATCATTAGGAGAATGATGTGATGGACAAGACCCAATCCTAAGCATAGCTCAAAGATCGTGTAGTTCGTTAGCTAGAGCTTTTTCCAAATGTCAAGTATCATTTTCTTAGACCATGAGATTGTGCAACTCCCGGATACCGTAGGAGTGCTTTGGGTGTGCCAAACGTCACAACGTAAGTGGGTGACTATAAAGGTGCACTACGGGTATCTCCGAAAGTGTCTGTTGGGTTGGCACGAATCGAGACTGGCATTTGTCACTCCGTATGACGGAGAGGTATCTCTGGGCCCACTCGGTAATGCATTATCATAATGAGCTCAATGTGACCAAGTGGTTGATCACGGGATCATGCATTATGGTACGAGTAAAGTGACTTGCCGGTAACGAGATTAAACGAGGTATTGGGATACCGACGATCGAGTCTCTGGCAAGTAACGTACCAATTGACAAAGGGAATTGAATACGGGATTGATTGAATCCTCGACATCATGGTTCATCCGATGAGATCATCGTGGAACATGTGGGAGACAACATGGGTATCCAGATCCCGCTGTTGGTTATTGACCGGAGATTCGTCTCGGTCATGTCTGTGTGTCTCCCGAACCCGTAGGGTCTACACACTTAAGGTTCGGTGACACTAGGGTTGTTGAGATATTAGTATACGGTAACCTGAAAGTTGTTCGGAGTCCCAGATGAGATCCTGGACGTCACGAGGAGTTCCGGAATGGTCCGGAGGTGAAGATTTATATACAGGAAGTCAAGTTTCGGCCATCAAGAAAGTTTCGGGGATAATCGGTATTGTACCGGGACCACCGAAAGGGTCCCGGGGTCCATCGGGTGGGGCCACCTATCCCGGAGGTCCCCATGGGCTGAAGTGGGAGGGGAACCAGCCCCAGGTGGGCTGGTGCGCCCCCCATGGGCCCCCCTGCGCCTAGGGTTGGAAACCCTAGGGGTGGGGGCGCCCCACTTGGCTTGGGGGGCAAGCTACCCCCCTTGGCCGCCGCACCCCCTTGGAGATCCCATCTCCTAGGGCCGGCGCCCCCCTTAGGGGTCCTATATATAGTGGGGGGAGGGAGGGCAGCCGCACCCTATCCCCTGGCGCCTCCCTCTCCCTCCCGTGACACCTCTCCCTCTCGCTGAGCTTGGCGAAGCCCTGCTGAGATCACCGTTGCTTCCACCACCACGCCGTCGTGCTGCTGGATCTCCATCAACCTCTCCTTCCCCCTTGCTGGATCAAGTTGGAGGATACGTCTTCCCAACCGTACGTGTGTTGAACGCGGAGGTGCCGTCCGTTCGGCGCTAGGTCATCGGTGATTTGGATCACGACGAGTACGACTCCATCAACCCCGTTCTCTTGAACGCTTCCGCTCGCGATCTACAAGGTTATGTAGATGCACCCCTCTCTCCATCGTTGCTAGATGACTCCATAGATTGATCTTGGTGATGCGTAGAAAATTTTAAAATTCTGCTACGTTCCCCAACAACGGTTGCGCGAGTCCACGGAGGGCTCCACCCACGAAGGGTCCACGAAGAAGCAACCTTGTCTATCCCACCATGGCCATCGCCCACGAAGGACTTGCCTCATTAGGATAGATCTTCACGAAGTAGGCGATCTCCTTGCCCGTACAAACTCCTTGGTTCAACTCCACAATCTTGACGGAGGCTCCCAAGTGACACCTAACAAATCTAGGAGACACCACTCTCCAAAAGGTAATAGATGGTGTGTTGATGATGAACTCCTTGCTCTTGTGCTTCAAATGATAGTCTCCCCAACACTCAAGTCTCTCTCACTGATTTGGATTTGGTGAAAAGAAGATTTGAATGGAAAGCAACTTGGAGAAGGCTAGAGATCAAGATTCATATGGTTGGAATGGAATATCTTAACCTCAACACATGAGTAGGTGGTTCTCTCTCAGAAAATATACGTTGGAAGTGTAGGCATGTTCTGATGGCTCTCTCCACGAATGAAGAGTGGGTGGAGGGGTATATATAGTCTTCACACAAAATCTAACCGTTACACACAAATCACCAAACTCGGTGGGACCGAATAATGAAACTCGGTCAGACCGATTCGGATCAAAATGTGAATGTTAGGATTTTCGGTGGGACCGACATGTCAACTCGGTGGGATCGATTTCATTAGGGTTAGGGCATAACGTAATCTCGATGAGACCAATTACACAAACTCAGTGGGACTGATTTTGGTAATAAGCTAACCAAAGAGTTGGTCAGGCAAACTCGGTGGGACCGATTCTCTCATCTCGGTGAGACCGAAACGTTACGAAAGAGAAATAGAGAGTTTGCATTGCGAACTCGGTGGGACCGATCGCTCATCTCGGTTGGACCGAAACGTTATGAAGGGAAACAAAGAGTTTGCAATCCCATCTCGGTGAGACCGAGATCCCTATCGGTGAGATCGAAGTGACTAGGGTTTGTGGCAGTGGCTATGTCGAATGAACTCGGTAGCGTCGGATAGAAAATTTCGATGGGCCGAGTTTGACTTTTGGTTTGGGACATATGTGGATATGAGAAAGCGGTTGAGGGTTTTTGAGCATATCACTAAGCATTTTGAGCAAGCAACCCATTAAGCAACACCTCATCCCCTTTTAATAGTATTGGTTTTTCCTATGGACCCAATGTGATCTTGGATCACTAAAAGTAAAATATAGAGTCTTGAGATTTTGAGCTTGAGTCAATATTTTGTCCTTAGCATTTTGAGGGATCCACATTCTTAATCCATGTCATGCCAATCATTGAGCTTTTCTGAAATATTTATCTTGAGATATCATTAGCTCAATGAGCTATATGTTGTTAATAATTACCAAAACCACCCAGGGATAGTTGCACTTTCACATACTGCATGTCCCATCTGTCTCTAAAATCTTCTTTCGGTATACTGAAATGCCATTGGTAACAATGCTTACTTCAAATTTTAGCCTACCTTCTTTGCGATTAAGGACCAAGCAACAAGGAGAATTCTTCATCGAGGCAGATGCAGCGGAGGTCTTTATTCATTGATCCAGCTTAGGACATCCAGTAAACAAGATTTCGGTGCCATCAGTCTATCCCCTTCATGGTGGAACAACCGAATTGGCTAAACATTGAGTCTGTTTAGGAATAATAAGCTCCCTTGTCATGCAAGCTAAACATTGGCTCGACTTGTTTTTTCAAGCAATTTGTTTCTTTCTCGGTTTTTATCGCTCCCCCTTTTCTTTTATTTTCTATTTTGCTTCTTTTCTTTGTTTCCTTCTTGGTTTTCTTTGCTTTCCATTGTGTTCCACGGTTTTCCTTTTTATATGATATGTTCTGATGTCTACTTTTATTCACACATGTTGTACATTCTTCATATACATATGAAAAATTATTTTTATATGTGTTTGAAATTTAAAAATGCATAATCACTATTTTTAAAAAAAATATATGTTTTGATGTCTACATTTTTATTATACATCAAGAGCATTTTTATACATGTTTAGCAATTTTTAATACATGATTAATATTTTTTTCAAAATACATGTTTTGATGTCTACTTTTTCATACAAATTGTACCTACTTTCCTTATTTTTTATTTTATTTTTGCGTGTGTTTTCTTTGGGTTTCATTCTTTCTTCCATTATATATTTTTATTTTCTATCATCTCTACTTATTCTATACACATTGTACTTTTTTTAAACAACAGGATATTTGTTTGGTTCAAGTACATGATTAACATTTTTCATAAATAAGTTTTGATGCCTATCCTTTTTCATCCACATTGTACATGTTTCGTATACATAAGGAACATTATTTTATACACGTTTAACATTTTTCAAATAAGATTTGAGTTCATACTTTTTTTCATACATATTGTACATTTCTTGCGTACATATGAAACTTTTTTTATACATGTTTAACATTTTTTCATAGATGTTTAACATTTTTTCAACCTATGTGTTGATGTCTCTTTTTGTCACACACATTGTAAGTTTTTCGTAATCACTTGAAATGTTTTCTTATACACGTTCAACATTTTTTTAAACGTGATTACCATTTTTTTTCAAACACGTGCTTTGATTTCTTTTCGGAAATGCGGTAAACATTTTTTCAAGTACAAATTGAAACAATTTTTTAAACTACGCAAACATTTCTTTTATATTGTATAAACATTTTTTAAAATGTCATGAACATTCTTTTTTGAAATGCGTGGACATTTTAAATGCAATGTACATGTTTTTTAGTGGTATGATGCAAGTTTTTTCCGAATTATGTGAACATTTTTTTTATGTTGCATAAACATTTAAAAATGCCATATACATTTTTACACGATGGAATTTTAACATAGAATGACCATGTTTTAATGACACGACCAACGACTTTCAAATGCGTTAAATATTTTTTCTGATAGATGTTGAATGCTCCCCTAAAAAAAGAAAGATGTTGAGAGAGTAGCGATTCGGTGCCCAGGCTCACTGCACCCCTGCTCAAGAAAAAAATTCTAAACAAATACTAGAAAAATTGAAAAAGTTCCAATATTTATCATGATAGATGATTTTGTGCATGAGGTCTGCTCCAAATTCCATATCATTTGGACATGTGAGTAGCTCTTGGTAAAAAAGATAAATTTGGGGTCTGTAAAAAAGTTACTGTTTGTGTACTGATCTGGCCTAATTTGTCTTTTTTGCTGAGGCCTACTCATATGCCCAAATGTTCTAAAAATTGGATAGCACCTCACTCATTAAATTTTCTACCATGCCAAAAACATGTTTTTTTTGTAATCTTATGAATATTTTCTTGACCGGGTGTGGATGAGCCTGAGCTACTTTTCCTGAAATCCGATGAACTTTTTTCCAAATTGATGAACCTTTTTTCAAATTCGGTGACCATTTTTGAAAATTGATGAACTTATTTTATAACTTTGGTGAACTTTTTTCTAAATATGATGAACATTTTTCAAATTTGATGAACTTTTTTAAAAATTCGCTGAACTTTTTTCAAATTCTGTGAACTTTTTTTCCCCAAATTCGATGAACTTTTTTCACATTCCATGAACTTTTTTTCCAAAATCGATGAACTTCTTTCACATTTTTGTGAACTTTTTTCAAAATCGATGAATTTTTTCAAATAGATGCACTTTTTTCAAGATTTGATGAACTTTCTTTCATAAAAAATATCAAAAAGTTAGTTGTACTGCGTAATAAATAACGCACATACAATAGTTCTTAAAGAATTCATGTTGCTCTCAATACAAGGTTGAGGGCGTAGTGGTTAGCTGAACAACGGATCAAAGCAGTGACCTGAGTTTGAGTCCTTATGCTCGCAAGTCTTTTGCGAATTTTTTTCCGCAAAACAGCTTCCGCGCTAGTGCATTCGCGGGCCGGCCCACTTGGCTTTGTTGTAGGCGCCGGTTGACGTTCGTGGCGCCGAACGCGCTGAATAGGAGCTCCCCTGGTTTGCGGGAAACGAAGAAGGATCGGGCGGGAGCTCCTAACCGGCGCTCTTAGCGCCGGTTTCTGGTACTGGCACCCAAAGGAGTTGCGAGTGGGCCGGCCCAGTGAAATACAATCACATGGGTAGAGGATCGAACTCACGCCATAAGAACAGAGAACGAGTGCGTTTACCACCTCACCTACTTTGCGCTACTGACCAAATCCAGGGCGAACTTATATAAGTACATTTGTAGTCGCGTAATTCGCTTTGATTTTTAATTTTTTTGAAAACATTTTGGAAAAAGTCCATGAATTACAGAAAAGTTCATTTGTTTTGAAAAAAATCGATTTAGAAAAAGATTCACAATTTTGAGATAAATGTCTATCAATTTTTTTAAAATAGTTCACAAATCATGAGAAAAAAGTTCACATATTTGAAAAAAGTTCATCAAAAATCAAAAAAGGTTCATCGATTTTGAGAAAAGTTCATCAAAGTTCAAAAAAGGTTCATCGATTTTGAATTCTTTTTATCAAAATTCAAAAAAGGTTCATCGATTTTGGGAAAAGTTCATCAAAATTCAAAAAAGGTTCATCGATTTTGAAAAAAATTCACCGATTTTAAAAAAAGTTCATCAAAATTCAAAAAAGGTTGACTGTTTTTGAAAAACTTCATAAATTTTGAAAAATAGGTCACGATTTTGAAAAAAGTTCATCGGTTTTCGAAAAAAGTTTACAAAAAGGTAAAAAAGTTCATCGAACTTGAAAATAAATTCATAAAAATTGGAAAAAAGGTTGTCAAATCTGAACCAGTTCATCAACATTGAAAAAATTTCATTGAAATTCGAAAAAAATTCATCAAATTGCAAAAATTGTTCATCGAATTTGAATAAAAGTTCATCAAAATTTTAAAAAAATCATGGATTTTGAAAAAAGTTGATCGATTTGAAGAAAATGTTCATGTATTTGCGAACCAATTCATCATGCCAAGACAAAGAGAAAAAAGAAAAAAAAATTAAAAAGGAAAACAAAAAAGGAAAAAGGACTAGACGGACAAACTAAAGTGTAACCATATCCTGCGTGTGGTCGTGTGGTTGAACTAGCTGTCCTTGACGCCGGAGGTAGGTGGTTCGAATCCCTCCCTTTTTTGCGGATTAAGACATAAAATAAAAACACGTAATGGGCTGGCCCAGTGCACCGCGGGGGGTGGTCTCTTTTTATCATTTACCTACTCGAGGACGAGCAGGAATTAAGCTTTGGGATGCGTGATACGTCTCCAACGTATCTATAATTTTTGATTGCTGCATGCTATATTATCTACTGTTTTGGACTATACTAGGCTTTATTTTCCACTTATATATTATTTTTGGGATTAACCTATTAACCGGAGGCTCAACCCAAAATTGCTGTTTTTTGCCTATTTCAGTGTTTCGGATAACCAGAATATCAAATGGAGTCCAAAAGGAATAAAATCTTCGGAAACGTGATTTTCTCACCGAACGTGATCCAGGAGACTTGGACCCTACTGCAAGGGATCAAAGAGGTGGTCACGAGGGTGGGGGGCGCGCCCCCTGCCTCATGGGCCCCTCGGTGCTCCAGCGACGTACTCCTTCCTCCTATATATACACACGTACCCCCAAACGATCAGAACAGGAGCCAAAAACCTAATTCCACCGCCGCAACTTTCTGTATCCACGAGATCCCATCTTGGGGCCTGTTCCGGAGCTCCGTCGGAAGAGGGCCGTCATCACGGAGGGCTTCAACATCATCATAGCCCCTCCGATGAAGTGTGAGTGGTTTACCTCAGACCTTCGGATCCATAGTTAGTAGCTAGATGGCTTCTTCTCTCTCTTTGAATATCAATACAAAGTTCTCCCCCTCTCTTGTGGAGATCTATTCGATGTAATCTTCTTTTTGCGGTGTGTTTGTTGAGACCGATGAATTGTGGGTTTATGATCAAGACTATCTATGAATAATATTTGAATCTTCTCTGAATTCTTTTATGCATGATTGGTTATCTTTGCAAGTCTCTTCGAATTATCCGTTTGGTTTGGCCAACTAGATTGGTAGTTCTTGCCATGGGAGAAGTGCTTAGCTTTGGGTTCGATCTTGCGGTGTCCTTACCCAGTGACAGAAGGGGCAGCAAGGCACTTATTGTATCGTTGCCATTGAGGATAACAAGATGGGGTTTATTTCATATTGCATGAATTTATCTCTCTACATCATGTCATCTTGCTTAAGGCGTTACTCTGTTTTTAACTTAATACTCTAGATGCATGCTAGATAGCGGTCGATGAGTGGAGTAATAGTAGTAGATGCAGAATCATTTCAGTCTACTTGTCACGGACGCGATGCCTATATACATGATCATGCCTAGATATTCTCATAATTATGCTCAATTCTATCAATTGCTCAACAATAATTTGTTCACCCACCGTAGAATACTTATGCTCTTGAGAGAAGCCAGTAGCAAAACCTATGGCCCCCGGGTCTATTCTCATCATATCAATCTCCATCACTTTTATATTGTTTTGCTATTTACTTTGCTTTTACTTTTTACTTTGCATCTTTATATCAAAAATACCAAAAATATTCTATCTATCAGATCTCACTCTCGTAAGTGACCGTGAAGGGCTTGACAACCCCTAATTGTGTTGGTTGCAAGTAGCTATCGCTTTGTGCAGGTACGAGGGACTTGAGCGTGGGCTCCTACTGGATTGATACCTTGGTTCTCAAAAACTGAGGGAAATACTTACGCTACTCTGCTGCATCATCCCTTTCTCTTCGGGGAAAACCAACGCAAGCTCAAGACGTAGCAAGAAGGATTTCTGGCGCCGTTGCCGGGGAGTCTACACAAAAAGTCAATATACCAAGTACCCATCACAATCCCTATCTCTCGCATTACATTATTTGCCATTTGCCTCTCATTTTCCTCTCCCCCCAATTCACCCTTGCCGTTTTATTCGCCCTCTCTCTCTATCCTCCCTCTCTATTTGCCTTTTTGTTTGCTTGTGTGTTAGTGCCTGCTTATCGTTATGTCTGAAACTGGGGAAGTTATCGCCAATTTGGGCGACAACAATATCATGGAAAATTCTGATACTCCTGCTAAACAACCTACCATCTTTCATACAAAAAAAATTCCGTGTTGGTAGTGGTAATATTATTGGAAAAGGAGTTATTCAAGATTTCTTTACTTGTGCCGGTGCTTTACCTTCTATGGGTAGTTCTATCCTTCACAGAACTAGTAGTCTTGCAGACGCTATTGCTATGCTTGTAGTTGAACTTGAAAGACAATTCATGCACATGCATCCTTCTATACAAAGGATTTTTCTGGAATTTTCTAATATTGAGCATTCTTCTGTTAAGCGTGCCGCTACTATCTTTTTAGCTCATGAGTTTAGATTCATAATAAGAGAAGCCAAAGAAATCGTTGCGCATTATAGGGTGGACGCTTGCCGTCCTCCCATAGAGGCTATCCTCTTTGATCAAGAAGAAATAATGCATTTTTAATCTCTAGATTATGTTGCTTTCAATGAAAATCTTAGAAGAAAGGTTCCTACCAATGTTTTAGTTGATAGAATTTCTGATCTTAATGATGATTTGGCTATTCGAAATAATGAACTAGGATATTCTCTTGAATATAGGCTCACAAAGTTATGTCAAAAGAATGCTTATAATGATGAATTGGTGGTGCATTATGAAGGACCAAAGGAGGAACCTATACCTCCCAAGGTTGATCTTGGGGACTTTTGTCCCGTTAAATTTAATCCTTTTGATTACTTTTGCTTGCCTCAAAGAAAACTTTCTGCCGAACGTAAAGAATATGAAATGAGTTTCACCAATCTATCTTATTACTATGGCAATACCTAGATCTATTCTTGCTCGTTATGCCTAGCTAGGGGCGTTAAACGACAGCGCTTGTTGGGAGGCAACCCAATTTTATTTTTATTCCTTGCTTTTTGTTCCTGTTTAGTAATAAATAAATTATTTAGCCTCTGTTTTGGTTGTATTTTTTGTGTTTAATTAGTGTTTGTGCCAAGTAGAATCGTTGGGAAGACTTGGGGAAAGTCTTGTTGAACTTGCTGTAAAAAACAGAAACTTTAGCGCTCACGAGAACTGCTGCCATTTTTATTTGGAGAGTGATATTTAGTTAATTCTTTTTGCAGATGATTAATAGATAAATTTCTCACGTCCAGAAATTTATTTTAGAATTTTTGGGGTTCCAGATCTTGCGCTAGCTACATATTACTACAGACTGTTCTGTTTTTGACAGATTCTGTTTTCCGTGTGTTGTTTGCTTATTTTGATGAATCTATGGCTAGTAAAATAGTTTATAATCCATAGAGAAGTTGGAATACAGTAGGTTTAACACCAATATAAATAAAGAATGGGTTCATTACAGTACCTTTAAGTGGTCTTTTGTTTTCTTTCGCTAATGGAGCTCACGAGTTTTCTATTTTGAGTTTTGTGTTGTGAAGTTTTCAAGTTTTGGGTGAATTCTTTTGATAGATCATGGAACAAGGAGTGGCAAGAGCCTAAGCTTGGGGATGCCCATGACACCCCCAAGATAATCCAAGTACACCAAAAAGTCAAAGCTTGGGGATGCCCCGGAAGACATCCCCTCTTTCATCCACTTCCATCGGTAATTTACTTGGAGCTATATTTTATTCACCAACATGATATGTGTTTTGCTTGAAGCGTCTTGTATTATTTGTGTCTTTGTTTGTTAGTATGCCACAATAATTCTTGCTGTACACACCTTTTGAGAGAGCCATACACGAATTAAAATTTGATAGAATACTCTATGTGCTTCACTTATATCTTTTGAGCTAGATAATTTTACTCTATGTGCTTCACTTATATCTTTTAGAGCACGGTGGTGAATTTGTTTTAGAGAAACTATTGATTTTTCATTCTTCACTTAAATTAATTTGAGAGTCTCTTAATAGTATGGTAATTTGCCCAATAATAATATGCTTGGTATTCAAGATTTGTAAAACTTTCTTTTGAGTGTGTTGAATACTAAGAAAAGATTGAAGCATGGTAATTGTTTTGAGATACGGAGGCGATAATATTAAAGTCATGCTAGTTGAGTAGTTGTGAATTTAAAGAATACTTGTGTTGAAGTTTGTGATTCCCGTAGCATGCACGTATGGTGAACCGTTATGTGATCAAGTCGGAGCATGATTTATTTACTGATTGTCTTTCTTATGATGACGGTCGGGGACGAGCGATGGTCTTTTCCTACCAATCTACCCCCCTAGGAGCATGCGCGTAATACTTTGCTTTGATAACTTTTAAATTTTTGCAATAAGTATATGAGTTCTTTATGACTAATGTTGAGTCCATGGATTATACGCACTCTCACTCTTCCACCTTTGCTAGTTTCTCTCATACCGCGCAACTTTCGCCGGTATCATACACCTACCATATACCTTCCTCAAAACAGCCACTACTAAAAAAAGGGCTATAGATGGAATTGACACTAATGGCGCATCAGACATGTGGTGCGTCATTACTATATACTAATGGCGCACCGTCTGTTGGTGCGCCATTAGTGTGGAAGACACTAATGGCACACCGGGCACACGGTGCGCCACTAGTAACAAAATGTTTTTTTATTTTTTCAAACATACTAATGGCGCATCCGGGCAGAGTGCGCCATTAGTAGTTAGAACTACTAATGGCGCACCAGCCGTAGAGTGCGTCACTACTGTATTTTTTTTTACTTTTTTGCAAAACTACTAATGACGCACCGCTGCATAGTGCGCCATTACTAGTTTAAACTAGTAATGACACACTGTGCCACGGTGCGCCATTAGTATAGAAATTATTTTTTTACTTTTTTGCCAAACTACTAATGGCGCATGTCTGTGTGGTGCGTCATTAGTATGTTGGGTTACTAATGGCGCATGTCTCTGTGGTGCGCCATTAGTAACCTGGGACCAGCTAGATATTTTTGGACAGCCACACCTACACACTCACTTTCCCCACTTCATTCCCCCACCTCCTTCTCTAAGCTTGCCGGCTGCCTCCTTCTCCTCACCTCATCTCGATCGCTATCCCACCTCGCCAGATCCGGTCCCCCTCGCCGCCGAGCACCCCCCGCACCATCTTCCCTGCTCCACCGGCCGCCGCCGCCGACCCCCCGCACCCTCCCCCACTCCACCACCGCCGACGACCCACCGCACCCTCCCCCGCTCCACCGACCGCCGCCGCCGACCCCCGGCCCGCACCCTCCCCCACTTCACCGTCGCCGACGACCCACCGCACCCTCTCCCCCGCACCCTCCCCGGCCCGCTCCACCGTCACAAATGAATGCAACTAAAATTGCAAAAAAAATTGATTATATTTTTTCATATTCATAAATATTTTCAAATAACAAATTTGATGATATTTTTTAAAAAAATATTACTTTTTTTATAAAAATATTACTGTTATGATTTAAACAAGTTTGAACATATTTAAACACATATAAATATCAAACAACATTTTAAATGCATAAAAACAAAAATTGGGGAGCCTGGGAATCGAACCCAAGACCTCCTAGTGTGTGTGCTGCGTGCTGACCAGTCGAGCTAGTGAGCGTGTTCTGATGGAGATAGGGTTAGGTGGAATATAACCTGACCAGTCGGGCTAGTAATTAAAACAAAATTCTAATGGCGCACCAGGGGGAGGTGCGCCATTAGAATCGTCGTACTTATGACGCACTAGGGGGAGGTCGCCATTGCTAACCCTCCCCCACTCCACCTATTCCCCTCGCACTGTGGCCTCCCTCCCTCGCCAGATCCCCCACTCGACCCCAAACGTACGCCGCCGCCCCCTTGATCCGCCCCTTCCGTCCGCCGCGCCTGCACGCCGTCGGCGCTGCCGCCGCCGCTGTGGTCTTGCGTTGCCCCGACGCCGCCGCCCCGACCCCCACGGGACTCCACCCCGCCGCCCCCCGAACGGGATCGGCCAAGCGCGCGCCGCCCGCTCCTCTCCTCTCCTCCTTCCTCCGACGAGCGAGGGCCTCCTCCGGCCCTTGCAGCAGCCGGCGAGCGCGGCCCCGACACACCCACCCCGCCTGCCCCTGCCGTCCTCCGCCACCGTCCCCTGCTCTCCTTCGACCGCGGCGAGCGAGGACCCGGATGAGCTCGGACCCCGACCCCGACCCCTCCGGCGACCAGGTACCTCTCCTCCTTCCTCCTTTCTCCCTCTCTCCACCATTCCCCATTCCCTCCTCCCTCCCCTCTCTTCGCCGACCGCTTGCTGCTACGCGCTGCTACTGCGGTGACTCGCGCGCGAGCAGTCGCGTCCGCCACAGCTCAGGGCCTCCCGCGGTGGCCTGCTGCCGCTGCTGCCTCCGACGGCTGCTCGCTGCCTTGCACACCCGCGCACGCACCTAGCCGTGCCGGCCCTGCTTGCCGTCTCGCGCGCGCCCCTGCGCCTGCCTGAGCTGCTTCTGCTGAAGCTCTTGCCCTGCTGCTACGCTAATACTGCTGCTGCTTACTGTACTGCTAGCTAGCTTTTCAATTTTTACATTGACTAACCTCCTAGATAGACCCTAATCTGTGGTTAAACAACTGGTAAAATGACTGAATAAAATATGAGTAGATAGTATATGATCAATAGGCAATACTAGTGGATATTAGGCCTTTTTACAGGCAATAATAGTGGGTGATGTACCTGGATGTCTGTGGGCGATGCTCAGGTGGTATGTATGATGTCTCCACTTTTTTTGAGATTGCTGCTGCTATCTCACCAGATTATATGTAGTGTGTCATTCTTGCTATGGTCATGTAAGAGAAATGCTTTGCCTTGCTAATTTTACCATGAGATTTGGGGTAATCAGCTAGTTCTGGTCAAAGCAAGTGGTTTTCCTGAGCTATGCCTTGGTTAGAAAATGATGCATGATGGTTTGTTCAGAAGAGGAATAATCCCAGGATAGCACGTATCATGGGGTCAAACCTGGGACCCCTATTGTAATTTGATTTTGATTATTAATTTTTCTGTGAGCAGATGAATTACAGTGTTTGTGTTGTAATGAAACTTGAGCTGAAATAGAACTTGACAGCCTGTACAGTGAATATATACAGTCATTGTAATTTTTGGGAGTAATTTTTGGTGTCAAATCACTCAAGCAGTAACTGAATTTTTAAACTGAACTTGACACAATACTATTCAGTTAATTTGCTTGGACAGTAGTATGTATGCTCATCACTTTATGTATGGTGTTATGCCCTGTTATCTCTGTTCAGTTGACTAATGAAGCACTAGGCTCATCCATGGTACAAGTTCACCTATGAACACTTGAAATTAGTCAGGACATCCCGTACTGATAGATGTAAATTGTGTCCAGTAGGCTTTGAAGCACCGGTTTTTCCTGTTTCTAACTCTGAATCTGATATAAACCATACTGTTGGCATAAGTGGTCTTTTGTATATGTGCTGATGCTTTGTTAATATAAAGCTATAGATGATGTTGTACTTGTGATGATGCTACTTGTGATCTTCTGAAATGACCCATTGGCGACTTCATTACGCGGGGATAATGATATTGCAGGTACCCCGAGAGGCCCTTGAGTTTGCCGGAATGTCGATTAACTTCCGTTCCGGCAAATTCGGGTACTCCATATGTCCTATTTTCAGCAAAGGTCATGCTGAAATTTTCCGTGAATTTTAGCATGACTTTGCTAAAAATAGGACATATGGGGTACTTGCGACTAATGCATGGGCCGGGGTATCTTAGTACTTAGTTAAGTAGGATCAACTACCCCACCATTCTTGCTGCATTAAACCATAGGTGGCAATAGAGCCAAGTGATTAGGCCCAACTTAGAATTCTCCTTAGCATCGATAAACCCTAGATGATAAACCCAACATAGGTGGCAATAGAGCCAATTGATTAGGCCCAACCTAGGGTGCCTCGGCATCGATAAACCCTAAATGATGAAAACTTAACTTGGCTTCTATAGGGTGCCTCGGTGTCGATGAGAACCTAAATGATGTACGCTTAGGCTTTTAGGGTGCCTTGGCATCGACAAACCCTAAATGATAAAAGCTTAGCTTTTAGGATGCCTCAGTGTCGACAAACCCTAAATGATGAGATCATGATCTTGTTCCTTGACAATAACCAACTTTTTTGACCAAACTTTTTTCCTATTTAGAGCGAAACATGGCCAACAACGATGAGGCCGGCGGTTCGGGCGGCAAGCAATTTTGGGAGCTGTCCCATGAGTTGGAGGAAGACACCAATCCTGACTACACAACCCCTAGTGGCGTCGGGGATGACACCACTGATGATGGCGTCGCAAATGCCACCACTGATGATGGCAGCGCACGCACAGATGGCAGCCAACCGAAGAGGCAACGGAAGGACCGGCGCCCGACCGTGCTCGGCACCGTCAGGGAGGAATTTACTGAAGTGAACTCCGACGGGCATCCGACGGCGCCCAAACACGTAGTCAAGGGGTACTCGGTTCAGCTCGGGTGCATTCTCCGGAGCACCGCCTCGATCAACACCGAGAACCTAAGGCATAAGGACCGAGGGAATTTGCGCAGCCTCCTCTTCACGAAGCTGCACGAATGATACAAGTTCCCCGCTGAGTTTGCAAACACACGCCTCTTGGGGAATAAAGTGAATGGTGCCGCCCTCACGACGATGAGCACAGCCCTGTCTACTTGGAAAAGCACGGTGAAGGCAATGATTGACAAAGGTGATAGTTATGAGAAGATCAAGGCGAAATATCCTTTGATTAGCGAAGATGACTACAAGGAGTTCAAGATCAAGTGCAAGAGCCCCGCAACCTCCGAATCAAGTCAGTGGGGGAAAGAAATGCGGCAGTTGAACATAGGGGTCCACCAACTCGGTCCCGGCGGTTACAGAGTGGCGGAGCCTATATGGGACAAGGAGGGACGCGGAGCGTGCCGAGCAAGGCCTACCGCCCCGCTTCGAGAAATACAGTGACAAGCAGACCAGGAACTTTCTCAGGGCCCGGTACAAGGAGGACCCGGTAACAAAGGAGCTTACCACGGATCCGAAGACCAAGGCGCTTGAGCTTGTTTTGGTAAGGAATACACCCCCGCGTAATTAGCTCCATATGTTTGCATTCTAATTAATCCCCAATATTTCTAAATGGTTCACGGTCCTTCCACAGGACAAAGAAAAGCAGTAGCGCGGGGGTCGTCTCAGAGCTCCCCTTTCGACACCCCTTTGAATAGGGCGTTGAACGTAATGAAAAACAAGGATAAGCTCAGTAAGCCAACGTCAGCTGGTCGTGTGGCCGGCAAAGGCTTGTCCACAAAATGGTCGTCATACTATACCGCTGGTGGGCGAAAGGAGAAAAAGACCAGCTCGAAAAGCCAGTCGCGCGAAGTTGAAGCACTCAAGGCGTAAGTGGCGCGGATTCCGGAGATGGTCTAAGAGCAAGTGCAACAATAACTGGGATCGACGCTCACCAGCATTATGCCTACCTTGATTCATGGGATAACAACGTGGATTGCGGGTGGCCAACAGGGGCCGCCCCCGATTCCCAGCTTCACAGCCAGCAACTCGCACAACACGCAGGCGGCGCCATTGGTGTCTCCGGCGGCGGCGGTATTGGTGTCTACGGCGGCGGCGCCATTGGTGTCTCCAGCGGCGGCGGTATTGGTGTCTCCGACGTCGGCATTGGAGCTTAATGCACCCGGGTGTATGCTGGCCGGCACCTCGCCAGCAAGAGGCCCCTCCGTCAGTTGCACGCCCGCCGTTGGCGGTGCCTCGACATTAGCCGAGCTCGACGGCATCACGGTAACTAAGCCTCTCGGCCGAGGACTTCATCTCCTTGCCTTTGACTGGGCATCCCTGACGCCCTACATGTTTTCGCAGGGCACCGCCGACGTTCCTTGCACTCTCCTGCACTTCGTGGGCGGCGAGTTGGTCGATGTCGCCAAGGGAAGAATCGTTCAACCGGGCAACCCCGTGTTCCACGGTAATCCGATGCCACCCACAATGTATAGGGTTGAAGTGGTTCGGGTGCTACCAGGCTGCGACGAGCTGTTACCTCCGATTCGACCCGCTGGGGCCGACGAAGAAGATGAGATGACCCTCAGCGCCTGCGTAAGCTGGCCCCTGCTTTGGCCGAAGAGCCAGATTCGTTTGGGGGCGGGGGACACCACCCCACAGACAAGGCCACCAGTCGTGCCGGCGCCAAGCCATGGCAAGAACGCCGCAACGCTACCAGACATGCCGGACATCCCTATGGCACAGGATCCGGACATGCATATGGCATAGGATCCGGACGACAACGACAACGACGATGGAAGTACTTTGCCGAACATGGGTATGGTGACGAGTTCTGCGGGCCTCCTTCTCAAGAACCCAAACAAGACGACCGCGATCTAGCTGGTACGGCGGAGAAACCCAATTGCAACAGGCGTCGTCTAGCGTTCAGTTCTCAGGAGACGCCTCCAGCTGCCGCCTTCACCGAGCCTCAGATAGCGGAGGTGCCAAATATTATCAGCCCCAACATGCTCAAGAAGGCGGTCTGTGAGCAGAACTCGGTCCCATTACAGCAGATCAAGAAGAAGGGCCGGAAACGGCAGACTAAAAAGGCCGCAGGTGCGAGCCAGCCGGCACCGAGTACGATCCGTGTTCAGGATGGGCCACCTTCACCTAAGGATATCTCGAGGAGGGCGCATGTGGCGGGAAGGGCGATGCTACCGACAAATATGCTCAATGCTGCAACCGATGCTATGCGGAGTCTGCACGACAGTGTTCTTTCTTTGGAGAAGCGGCGTCTCAGAGAGAATGATGTGGCATACCCGGTTTTCGTGGCCAAGGTGCCAGAGGGCAAGGGCTTTGTGGATGGCGCCATCGGGGGTACGATCGTCCTGTGGTTTGATGACATCTTTGCTATGTTCAACCTTCATCCGCTGTACTACACCTTCGTTCGGCTGTTTTCGCTGAGTATGGAGATGCGGATCATTAGAGACAAGACCCCAGACATCGTGATCATCGACCCCTTCTACATGCGTGCCAAGCTCTTGAGCAGCGCTAGGGACCGCCAAGTCGCGAGTTCACACCTCGAAGACGTCATTCTGGCAAACCCAGATAAGGATAACTTCCTTGTGGCTTACTTTCCCGAGTAAGTCATCCCTTAACCGCCCTGTAACATATGATTTCTTAGATTTCGATCGTTCTTTTTTTTCTAACATTCCGTGTTCTGTGCAGTGACACACATTGCACACTCATCCTCTTAAGCCCAAAATATTCCATGGCCACGTATTTCGACCCGAACCGTAACTCCAAGATAGACTACACAAATATCAAGAAAGTTCTTGATGATGTTCTCCCCGTCTATGCCAAATCTGGAGGCACCTTCACCAGGGCAGTTCGTAAGTACGGCAAGCACGTGTTCGCCCACAATACGATGGTCTGCTACGTCAAGCAGCCGCCTGGCGGTCAGAAGGATGCCTACTACACCCTCCATCACATGCGGGCGATCATAAGGGACCATCATCACCTTCTGCTACCAAATAATCTCAAAGATTGGGCCGCGAGCTTGTCGGCAATCCAGGACGCGGACATCAGACAAGAATTCTTTCGCATCCAGTCGGAGTTTGTGGACATCATCCATCAAGATGTCCTTCATACCTCGGGGCAGTTCTTCCTCAGATATCAACCATCCAACATTGAGATAGACGGAATGCTCCAAATGCAGGCTGACAACGCCCGCGATTTCATGACCATCACGACAGACGGCGGCTTCATCCACGCTCCTGTCCATGAGTCGAGTCGAAAGTAGTGATGTGTAGTTCTGAAACATTGATTAGCTCATGTCGTAATTAAACTTTAATGAATTGTATGTCTCTTTGGTTTGGACAGTCATTCAACTTAGATGTAATCGATGCTATTTATTAGTAGGACCATGAATCGTGCTATTAATGTCTTGCTTTTCTCTTCCGATCCTTTTGTTGCATACTTATATATTGCTTATGTATGTATTGTCTGTTGTTTGGCTTGTGCATAGAGATGCCGTCGTATGTCGTGTACAAGGGTAAGGTTCCCGAAGTCTACGACGACTGGGAGGAGTGTCGGAGACAGGTTCACCGTTTCAGCGGTAACAGTTACAAAGGGTACACCTCTAGGGCGGAGGCGGAATCTAGATACACCCGCTATCTAGCGGGAGAGAGGAGGGAGCGTTGGAGGAACCAGATGAAGACCAGTTTCATCGCGATGATGCTCATCGTGATGACCGCAACTCTCTTCTATGTGATGGTAGTTTAGATGATCGATATCGACTTGTAATGTGAAGACAAACTCGATACTCGTGGTCTCGAGACTTGTAATGTTTTATCTTTGTTCGGTCTTTTGAATTCGGAGACTAATATGATGAATTGTATTCGGAGACTAATCTTCTATTGTATTCGATGAATCTGCTATTGCTGTGTGCTACTGTCTATATTCTGTCAAATAATATATTTTGTAACCTGTGAAAAATCAGAAAAGTAAAAAAACCTAATATTCATACTAATGGCGCATCACTACAGAGTGCGCCATTAGTATGCCAAAGTATACTAATGGCGCATCACCAAAGAGTGCGCCATTAGTATGCCAAGTATACTAATGACGCATCTATCCGCAGTGCGCCATTAGTGTGCCAAAGCACATGGTTAAATATGGCCCCTGGGAGGCATACTAATGGCGCATGGTGTTATATACTAATGGCGCACTGGGTGGTGCGCCATTAGTATACCAGATACTAATGGCGCACCAGTGGTGCGCCATTAGTAAAAAATACTAGTGGCATGATACTAATGGCGCACCAGTGATGCGCCATTAGTAGGCAAAACTGGTGCGCCATTAGTAGGCCTTTTCCTAGTAGTGAGCCACCATACCTACCTATTATGGCATTTCCATAGCCATTCCGAGATATATTGCCATGCAACTTTCCACCATCTAGTTCATCATGACACATCCATCATTGTCATATTGCTTAGCATGATCATGTAGTTGACATAGTATTTGTGGCAAAGCCACCGTTCATAATTCTTTCATACTTTTCACTCATGATTCATTGCATATCCCGGTACACCGCCGGAGGCATTCATATAGAGTCATACTTTGTTTTAGTATCGAGTTGTAATCATTGAGTTGTAAATAAATAGAAGTGTGATGATCATCATTCAATAGAGCATTGTCGCCCCCCCCCCCAAAAGGCCAAAGAAAAAAGAAGGCCCAAAAAAAGGGGCAATGCTACTATCCTTTTTCCACACTTGTGCTTCGAAGTAGCACCATGATATAGCAAGTCTCATATATTGTGCTTCAAAGTAGCACCATGTTCTTCATATAGAGAGTCTCATATGTTGTCACTTTCATATACTAGTGGGAATTTTATGTTATAGAACTTGGCTTGTATATTCCAATGATGGGCTTCCTCAAATTGCCCTAGGTCTTCGTGAGCAAGCAAGTTAGATGCACACCCACTAGTTTCTTTTGTTGAGCTTTCATACATTTATAGCTCTAGTGCATCTGTTGCATGGCAATCCCTACTCACTCACATTGATATCTATTGATGGGCATCTCCATAGCCCGTTGATACACCTAGTCGATGTGAGACTATCTTCTCCTTTTTGTCTTCTCCACAACCACCATTCTATTCCACCTATAGTGCTATATCCATGGCTCACACTCATGTATTACGTGAAGATTGAAAAAGTTTTGAAAAAGTTAGAGTATGAAACAATCGCTTGGCTTGTCATCTGGGTTGTGCATGATTTAAATACTTTGTGTGGGGAAGATGGAGCATAGCCAGACTATATGATTTTGTAGGGATAACTTTCTTTGGCCATGTTATTTTGAGAAGACATAATTGCTTTGTTAGTATGCTTGAAGTATTATTATTTTCCATGTCAATATAAACTTTTGTCTTGAATCTTTCTAATCTGAATATTCATACCACAATTAAGAAGATTTGCATTGAAATTATGCCAAGTAGCACTCCGCATCAAAAATTCTCTTTTTATCATTTACCTACTCGAGGACGAGCAGGAATTAAGCTTGGGGATGCCTGATACGTCTCCAACGTATCTATAATTTTTGATTGCTCCATGCTATATTATCTACTGTTTTGGACTATATTGGGCTTTATTTTCCACTTTTATATTATTCTTGGGACTAACCTATTAACCGGAGGCCCAGCCCAGAATTGCTGTTTTTTGCCTATTTCAGTGTTTCGGATAAACAGAATATCAAACGGAGTCCAAACGGAATAAAATCTTTGGAAACGTGATTTTCTCACCGAACGTGATCCAGGAGACTTGGACCCTACTGCAAGGGATCAAAGAGGTGGTCACGAGGGTGGGGGGCGCGCCCCCTCTATGGCGCGCCCCCTGCCTCGTGGCCCCCTCGGTGCTCCACCGATGCACTCCTTCCTCCTATATATACACACGTACCCCCAAATGACCAGAACAGGAGCCAAAAACCTAATTCCACCACCACAACTTTCTGTATCCATGAGATCCCATCTTGGGGCCTGTTCCGGAGCTCCGCCGGAAGAGGGCCGTCATCACGGAGGGCTTCTACATCATCATAGCCCCTCCGATGAAGTGTGAGTAGTTTACCTCAGACCTTCGGGTCCATAGTTAGTAGCTAGATGGCTTCTTCTCTCTCTTTGAATCTCAATACAAAGTTCTCCCCCTCTCTTGTGGAGATCTATTCGATGTAATCTTCTTTTTGCGGCGTGTTTGTTGAGACCGATGAATTGTGGGTTTATGATCAAGTCTATCTATGAATAATATTTGAATCTTCTCTAAATTCTTTTATGCATGATTGGTTATCTTTGCAAGTCTCTTCAAATTATCCGTCTGGTTTGGTCAACTAGATTGGTAGTTCTTGCCATGGGAGAAGTGCTTAGCTTTGGGTTCGATCTTGCGGTGTCCTTACCCAGTGACAGAAGGGGTAGCAAGGCACGTATTGTATCATTACCATCGAGGATAACAAGATGGGGTTTATTTCATATTGCATGAATTTATCTCTCTACATCATGTCATCTTGCTTAAGGCGTTACTCTGTTTTTAACTTAATACTCTAGATGCATGCTGGATAGCGGTCGATGAGTGGAGTAATAGTAGTAGATGCATAATCGTTTCGATCTACTTGTCATGGACGTGATGCCTATATACATGATCATGCCTAGATATTCTCATAATTATGCTCAATTCTATCAATTGCTCAACAGTAATTTGTTCACCCACAGTAGAATACTTATGCTCTTGAGAGAAGCCACTAGTGAAACCTATGGCCCCCGGGTCTATTCTCATCATATCAATCTCCATCACTTTTATATTGTTTTGCTATTTACTTTTCTTTTACTTTTTACTTTGCATCTTTATATCAAAAATACCAAAAATATTCTATCTATCAGATCTCACTCTCGTAAGTGACCGTGAAGGGCTTGACAACCCCTAATTGCGTTGGTTGCGAGTAGCTATCGCTTTGTGCAGGTACGAGGGACTTGAGCGTGGGTTCCTACTGGATTGATACCTTGGTTCTCAAAAACTGAGGGAAATACTTATGCTACTCTGCTGCATCATCCCTTCCACTTTGGGGAAAACCAACGCAAGCTCAAGACGTAGTAGTCGTACGTCTTCACGATCCGACCGATCAAGTAGCGAACGCACGGCACCTCCGAGTTCAGCACACGTTCAGCCCGATGACGTCCCTCAAACTCTGATCCAGCCGAGTGTTGAGGGAGAGCTTCGTCAGCACGACGGCATGGTGACGATGATGATATTCTACCGACGCAGGGCTTCGCCTAAGCACCGCTACGATATTATCGAGGTGGACTATGGAGGGGGCACCGCACACGGCTAAAAGATCAATGATCAATTGTTGTGTCAATGGGGTGCCCCTGCCCCCGTATATAAAGGAGCAAGGGGGGGAGAGGCGGCCGGCCAGGAGAGGGGTGCGCCAGGAGGAGTCCTACTCCCACCGGGAGTAGGACTCCCTCCTTTCCTTGTTGGATTAGGAGAAGGGGGGAAGGAGGAGGAGGAGAAGGAAAGGGGGCGCCGCCCCCCTCCTTGTCCAATTCGGACTAGAGGGGGAGGGGGCGCGCGGCCTGCCCTGGCCGCCCCTCCACTTCTCCACTATGGCCCATGTAGGCCCATTAACCCCCCCCCCCGGGGGGGGGGGTTCCGGTAACCCTCGTTACTCCGGTATATATTCGATAACCCCCGAAACCATTCCGGTGTCTGAATATAGTCATCCAATATATCAATCTTCATGTCTCGACCATTTTGAGACTCATCGTCATGTCCGTGATCACATCCGGGATTCCGAACTACCTTCGGTACATCAAAACATATAAACTCATAATATAACTGTCATCGAAACTTTAAGCGTGCGGACCCTACGGGTTCGAGAACTATGTAGACATGACCGAGACATGTCTCCGGTCAATAACCAATAGCGGAACCTAGATGCGCATATTGGCTCCCACATATTCTATGAAGATCTTTATCGGTCAAACCGCATAACAACATACGTTGTTCCCTTTGTCATCGGTATGTTACTTGCCCGAGATCCGATCGTCGGTATCTCAATACCTAGTTCCATCTCGTTACCGGCAAGTCTCTTTACTCATTCCGTAATATATCATCACGCAACTAACTCATTAGTTGCAATGCTTGCAAGGCTTATAGTGATGTGCATTACCGAGTGGGCCCAGAGATACCTCTTCGACAATTGGAGTGACAAATCCTAATCTCGAAATACGCCAACCCAACAAGTACCTTCGGAGACACCTGTAGAGCACCTTTATAATCACCTAGTTACGTTGTGACGTTTGGTGGCACACAAAGTGTTCCTCCGGTAAACGGGAGTTGCATAATCTCATAGTCATAGGAACATGTATAAGTCATGAAGAAAGCAATAGCAACAAACTAAACGATCAAGTGCTAAGCTAACAGAATGGGTCAAGTCAATCACATCATTCTCCTAATGATGTGATCCTGTTAATCAAATGACAACTCATGTCTATGGTTAGGAAACATAACCATCTTTGACCAACGAGCTAGTCAAGTAGAGGCATACTAGTGACACTCTGTTTGTCTATGTATTCACACATGTATTATGTTTCCGGTTAATACAATTCTAGCATGAATAATAAACATTTATCATGATATAAGGAAATAAATAATAACTTTATTATTGCCTCTAGGGAATATTTCCTTCAGTCTCCCACTTGGACTAGAGTCAATAATCTAGTTCACATCGCCATGTGATTTAATACCAATAGTTCACATTACCATGTGATTAACACCCATAGTTCACATCGACATGTGACCAATACCCAAAGGGTTTACTAGAGTCAATAATCTAGTTCACATCACTATGTGATTAACACCCAAAGAGTACTAAGGTGTGATCATGTTTTGCTTGTGAGAGAAGTTTAGTCAACGGGTCTGCCACATTCAGATCCGTGAGTATTTTACAAATTTCTATGTCAATAATGCTCTGCACGGAGCTACTCTAGCTAATTGCTCCCACTTTCAATATGTATCCAGATTGAGATTTAGAGTCATCTGGATCAGTGTCAAAATTTGCATCGACGTAACCCTTTACAGCGAACCTTTTTTGTCACCTCCATAATCGAGAAACATATCCTTATTACACTAAGGATAATTTTGACCGCTGTCCAGTGATCTACTCCTAGATCACTATTGTACTCCCTTGCCAAAAACAGTGTAGGGTATAAAATAGATCCGGTACACAGCATGGCATATTTTATAGAACCTATGGCCAAGGCATAGGGAATGACTTTCATTCTCTTTCTATCTTCTGCCGTGGTCTGTCTTTGAGTCTTACTCAGTTTCACACCTTGTAACACGGGTAAGAACTCTTTCTTTGACTGTTCCATTTTGAACTACTTCAAAATCTTTCAAGGTATGTACTCATTGAAAAACTTATCAAGCGTCTTGATCTATCTCTATAGATCTTGATGCTCAATATGTAAGCAGTTTCACTGAGGTCTTTCTTTGAAAAAATCCTTTCAAACACTCCTTTATGCTTTGGAGAATAATTCTACATTATCTCCGATCAACAATATGTCATTCACATATACTTATCAGAAATGTTGTAGTTCTCCCACTCACTCTCTTGTAAATACAGGCTTCACCGCAAGTCTATATAAAACTATATGCTTTGATCAACTTATCAAAGCGTATATTCCCAACTCCGAGATGCTTGCACCAGTCCATAGATGGATCGCTGGAGCTTGCATATTTTGTTAGCACCTTTAGGATTGACAAAACTTTCTTGTTGCATCATATACAACTCTTCTTTAATAAATCCATTAAGGAATGTAGTTTTGTTTATCCATTTGCCAGATTTCATAAAATGTGGCAATTGCTAACATGATTCAGACAGACTTAAGCATATATACGAGTGAGAAACTATCATCGTAGTCAACACCTTGAACTTGTCGAAAACCTTTTGCGACAATTCTAACTTTGTAGATAGTAACACTACTATCAGCGTCCGTCTTCCTCTTGAAGACCCATTTATTTTCTATGGCTTTCCGATCATCGGGCAAGTCAACCAAAGTCCACATTTTGTTCTCATACATGGATCCCATCTCAGATTTCATGGCCTCAAGCCATTTCGCGGAATCTGGGCTCATCATCGCTTCCTCATAGTTCGTAGGTTTGTCATGGTCAAGTAACATGAACTACAGAATAGGATTACCATACCACTCTGGTGCGGAACATACTCTGGTTTACCTACGAGGTTCGGTAGTAACTTGATCTGAAGTTACATGATCATCATCATTAGCTTCCTCACTAATTGGTGTAGTAGTCATAGGAACAGATTTCTGTGATGAACTACTTTCCAATAAGGGAGCAGGTATAGTTACCTCATCAAGTTCTACTTTCCTCCCACTCACTTCTTTTGAGAGAAACTCCTTCTTTAGAAAGGATCCATTCTCAGCAATGAATATCTTGCCTTCAGATCTGTGATAGAAGGTGTACCCAACATTTTCTTTTGGGTATCCTATGAAGACGCACTTCTCCGATTTGGGTTTGAGCTTATCAGGTTGAAACTTTTTCACATAAGCATTGCAACCTCAAACTTTAAGAAACGACAGCTTAGGTTTCTTGCCAAACCATAGTTCATACGGTGCCGTCTCAATGGATTTAGATGGTGCCCTATTTAACGTGAATGTAGCTGTCTCTAATGCATAACCCCAAAATGATAGTGGTAAATTGGTAAGAGACATCATAGATCACACCATATCTAATAAAGTACGGTTACGCCGTTCGGACACACCATTACACTGTGGTGTTCCAGGTGGCGTGAGTAGTGAAACTATTTCACATTGTTTTAACTGAAGGCCAAACTCATAACTCAAATATTTTACTTCTGCGATCATATCCTAGAAACTTTTATTTTCTTGTTACGATGATTTTCAACTTCACCCTGAAATTCTTTGAACTTTTCAAATGTTTCAGACTTATGTTTCATTAAGTAGATATACCCATATCTGCTCAAATCATCTGTGAAGGTCAGAAAATAACGATACCCGCCGCGAGCCTCAACACTCATCGGACCTCATACATCATTATGTATTATATCCAATAAGTCAGTTGCTCGCTTCATTGTTTCGGAGAACAGAGTCTTAGTCATCTTGCCCATGAGGCATGGTTTGCAAGCATCAAAATGATTCATAATCAAGTGATTCCAAAAGCCATCAGCATGGAGTTTCTCCATGCGCTTTACACCAATATGACCTAAACGACAATGCCACAAATAAGTTGTACTATCATTATTAGCTTTGCATCTTTTGGCTTCAATATTATGAATATGTGTATCACTACGATCGAGATCCAATAAACCATTTTCATTGGGTGTATGACCATAGGAGGTTTTATTCATGTAAACAGAACAACAATTATTCTCTAATTTAAATGAATAACCGTATTGCAATAAACATGATCAAATCATATTCATGCTCAACGCAAACATCAAATAACATTTATTTAGGTTTAACACTAATCCTGAAAGTATAGGGAGTGTGCGATGATGATCATATTAATCTTGGAACCACTTCCAATACACATCGTCACTTCACCCTTAACTAGTCTCTGTTCATTCTGCAACTCCTGTTTCGAGTTACTACTCTTAGCAACTGAACCAGTATCAAATACCAAGGGGTTGCTATAAACACTAGTAAAGTACACATCAATGACATGTATATCAAATATAGCATTGTTCACTTTGCCATCCTTCTTATCCGCCAAATACTTGGGGCAGTTTTTCTTCCAATGACCAGTCCCTTTGCAGTAGAAGCACTTAGTTTCAGGCTTAGGTCCTGATTTGGGCTTCTTCACTTGAGCAGCAACTTGCTTGCAGTTTTTCTTGAAGTTCCCTTTCTTTCCCTTTGCCCTTTTCTTGAAACTAGTGGTCTTGTTAATCATGAACACTTGATGCTCTTTCTTGATTTCTATCTTCATTGATTTCATCATCATGAAAAGCTCGAGAATCGTTTTCGTCATCCCTTGCATACTATAGTTCATCACGAAGTTCTACTAACTTGGTGTAACATCCCAAATTTTCAATTTCGAATGTTGTACACTAGATCGTCATTTGCATATCATATTTTATTGCATTTTGGTTGATCCTAGAAAATTCTACGCAACTCAAGGACCCTCGGAGAGAGCTGGGGATTTCATTATTTTCATATTTGAGTTTTCTCAAATTTTGAAGATAGGATCATTTGATTTTATTTATTTTATCTTCAATTATTTCTATTACAAAAATATGAGAGAGGGAATAAAATGACTTTTCCAAAATAAAGAAAATATTGAGGATTTAATAAAAAAATCAAATAAGATTTTATTTTGGTTTTATTTGCTATTTTATTTGAATTTAGGAAAAATGCACGTTTTTCAAAATTGCATTTAGGCCCCAAATAAATGTTCATCCTGTGCGGCTTGATTTTAGAAGCCGTAGAAAATTTATTTTGGGATTTTTGGAGTCCGTTTAGTATTCCTTTTGTTTTTTTCTGAGCGTAACTATTTAAAAAAACGCGCAACCGACTTACCGGGCCGTGTCCGACCAGGACACTTGGCCCGGCTGGCTTTAAATAGCCGGGGAGGCCCAGCCGCCACCCCACAAAACCCTAGCCCGCGCCGCCGCCTCGTGCCGCCGCCGGAGGTAGATCTCGCCGTCGTTTTTTTTTTTAAAAAAACCGATCGGTTTTCCGTCGGTTTCGTTCGTTTTTTTAGTTCGTTTTTTTAGTTTGTTTTTTTATAGATCGGTTTTTCCGGTTTATTTATTTAGCGAGCGTTCGCCCGTTCGTTCATTTTAAGGAACGCGTTCTTCGATTAGATCCAGTTAACGAACATTCGTTCGTTAATCTGTTCGTCGTTTTCTTTTTCTCGGATTAAACCCGTGATTTTTCTGATCATGATTCCTGATCCGTTTTTTGTTCTAGTCTAACTTTTCGCTCGTTTATTGGAATCAGGCAATTCAAGCGCCTAGAGTTTCGTCTCGAAACCCTCTTTCCGTTTAACCAACTCAAACAAGTTTTTGCCACTGTAAAAATTGCCCTAGATCCAGAATAGTAAACGAAGCTTGTTTCTTTTGCCGTTTGTCTTTCGTTGCTTCGTTCGATTTGATTCTTTTTGCCAACCGGAGTTCTTGAGTTGAACTTTCTGGTTAGATCTCTTATTCGAGTTTTACCTGTGCATTAGTTGAGTATTTATTGTAAGCTTGTTTGTTTGCGATATAGAGTACCCGGAGTGCGTCGCTTGCTACTTTGAATCGCTAGGTTTTGCGGATCATCAGCAAGGCAAGTAAAACTTTGATCATACCACCTACTACTGAGTTTTTATTGCATTAGATCAATCCTCACACATTGCATGATTAGAATCTAATTAAATTGTGGGTTTGGGAAGTAGATGAGGTAGTACCTATTACATGTTATTATCAAACCTTTGGGAGTTACTTCTACGTTGCTTATTATGCTATGCTATGCTAGTAGACGTGGATTGGGTGAGTGTATCCATGACAGATGTGAGATTGTTAAATTAATGGTTTATCGAAGGTGGCAACTTAAATACACATCTGGGTGGATTGAGGCACCTGGGTATTCCAGCGATTGCCTGTTTTCTTTGGACCGCCACCCAGGCTCAAAGGGATCATGAGATTATTCATGCTAGAAACTTCCGTGTGCAGCCACAAGCTACTATGGGCTCTAGCATAAGCTCTTACAGTGGTAGACTAGCAGATGTAGGGGAAAGTAGGTGTAACGGTCTACCCGATCGTAAGGTGCTAGCGCTTCTGAAAGACTATGTCTCGGTCATCCGTTTCTCAAACACCAGGTAGTGCGAGAAATCAAACGGAGGCGATCGATTCTTGTGGGGAAAAGTGCGCAAACCTCTGCAGAGTGTATAAACTAATCATGGTTAGCCGTGTCCCCGGTTATGGACATCTTGAGTATCTAGTACTTGGATTATCATGTGAATCTCATCATGTTACTCTAAATTAATTTTGTTGGGTTTTGTTTAATGATGATGCTTAATTGGGATTGAGAATGCTGCCAACCATTCTCAATGTTTAACAACTACCATGATAGTTAAATAAAATTTATTCCTTTGAAGTAGGGAAAAATTGGCTTTACGCAAAAACTATAAGCATAGAGCTTTCCACCAGCCAAATATGCATGTACTATAGACTTATTCTTCCATTACTCTCTGTGTTACTTTGCCAGCATATTCCATGTGCTGACCCGTTTCGGGCTGCAACGTTAATGTTGCAGACTTTTCAGACGATGATTAAGGTGTTTTTAGGTCGTGGTTCTATACTCAGTGATGCCGTTGGAGTTGATGGACTCACTTATCTTCCAAGCCTTCCGCTGTTATCGTTATTAGATGCCTTAAGCCATATTTATTGTAATAAGTTCTCTTTTGAGACTCTCGATGTATTAAGTGTGTGATTGCTACTCTGTTATAAATCCTTCAAGTACTATGTGGTGTCAGCATTACTGATCCAGGGATGACACCTGAGCACAGAGATTGGATCTTTTGAGGTCTGGTCACTACAAGATGGTATCAGAGCACACGCTGACTGTAGGACATGACCACTAAGCAAAAGACCTAGATCACTACTCACTCTTCTCATTCTGACTTCTCATCTTTTCTACTCTTTTAGAATGGCGGATGCAAAGAACAAGTTCACACAACCGGATGAAGATACACCCTTTGGACGTCACTTGAAGGAAGTCACTAGATACCTGAACATAGGAGTACCAAGCTTCACCGGAATCTACAACGCCACTCTACCTGAAGAAGAGCGCTGTATGATTCTGTTGGGGATCGTAGCAGAAATTCAAAATTTTCTACGCATCACCAAGATCAATCTATGGAGTAATCTAGCAACGAGAGCAAGGAGAGTGCATCTACATACCCTTGTAGATCGCTAAGCAGAAGCGTTCAAGTGAACGGGGTTGATGGAGTCGTACTCGTCGTGATCCAAATCACCGATGATCCTAGTGCCGAATGGACGACACCTCCGTGTTCAATACACGTGCAGCCCGGTGACATCTCCTACGCCTTGATCCAGCAAGGGGAGAAGGAGAGGTTGGGGAAGACTCCATCCAGCAGCAGCACGACGGTGTGGTGGTGGTGGAGGAGCGTGGTACTCCAGCAGGGCTTCGCCAAGCACCGCAAGAGACAAGGAGGAAGAGGGGTAGGGTTGCGCCAAGAAGGAGATGTTCTTGTGTGTATGGCAGCCCAAAACCCCACTATATATAGGGGAAAGGGAGGGGCTGCGCCCCCACCTAGGTTTCCACCCCTAGGGGTGGCGGCCAGCCCTAGATCCCATCTAGGGGGGTGGCCAAGGGGGGAGAGGGGGGGGGGGCGCACCACTAGGTGGGCCTTAGGCCCATCTGAGCCTAGGGTTTCCCCCTTTTCCCTTCTCTCTTCGCCTTGGGCCCTGGTGGGGGGGTGCACCAGCCCACCTGGGGCTGGTCCCCTCTCACACTTGGCCCACGCAACCCTCTAGGGCAGGTAGCCCCACCTGGTGGACCCCCGGGACCCTCCCGGTGGTCCCGATACGTTACCGGTAGCACCTGAAACTTTTTCGGTGACCAAAATAGGACTTCCCATATATAAATCTTTACCTCTAGACCATTCCAGAACTCCTCGTGATGTCCGGGATCTCATCCGGGACTCCGAACAACATTCAGTAACCACGTATATCTATTCCCTATAACCCTAGCGTCATCGAACCTTAAGTGTGTAGACCCTACGGGTTCGGGAGTCATGTAGACATGGCCGAGACAACTCTCCGGTTAATAACCAACAGCGGGATCTGGATACCCATGTTGGCTCCCACATGTTCCATGATGATCTCATCGGATGAACCACGATGTTAAGGATTTAATCAATCCCGTATACAATTCCCTTTGTCCATCGGTACGATACTTGCCCGAGATTCGATCGTCGGTATCCCGATACCTTGTTCAATCCGTTACCGGCAAGTCTCTTTACTCATTCCGTAACACATCATCCCGTGATCAACTCCTTGATCACATTGTGCACATTATGATGATGTCCTACCGAGTGGGCCCAGAGATACCTCTCCGTTTACATGGAGTGACAAATCCCAGTCTCGGTTCGTGCCAACCCAACAGACACTTTCGGAGATACCTGTAGTGTACCTTTATAGCCACCCAGTTACGTTGTGACGTTTGGCACACCCAAAGCACTCCTACGGTATCCGGGAGTTGCACAATCTCATGGTCTAAGGAAATGATACTTGACATTAGAAAAGCTTTAGCATACGAACTACACGATCTTTGTGCTAGGCTTAGGATTGGGTCTTGTCCATCACATCATTCTCCTAATGATGTGGTCCCGTTATCAACAACATCCAATGTCCATGGTCAGGAAACCGTAACCATCTATTGATCAACGAGCTAGTCAACTAGAGGCTTACTAGGGACATGGTGTTGTCTATGTATCCACACATGTATCTGAGTTTCCTATCAATACAATTCTAGCATGGATAATAAACGATTATCATGAACAAGGAAATATAATAATAACCAATTTATTATTGCCTCTAGGGCATATTTCCAACAGTCTCCCACTTGCACTAGAGTCAATAATCTAGTTCACATCGCCATGTGATTAACACTCACAGGTCACATCGCCATGTGACCAACATCCAAGAGTCTACTAGACTCAATGATCTAGTTCACATCACTATGTGATAAACACTCAAAGAGTTCTGGGTTTGATCATGTTATGCTTGTGAGAGAGGTTGTAGTCAACGGGTCTTGCCATATTCAGATCCCTATGTATTTCGCAAAACTTTATATCGTAGATGCTGCTACCACGTTCCACTTGGAGCTATTCCAAATTGTTGCTCCATTATACGTATCCGGTATCTCTACTCAGAGCTATCCGGATAGGTGTTAAGCTTGCATCGACGTAACTCTTTATGTCGAACTCTTTATCACCTCCATAACCGAGAAACATTTCCTTATTCCTCTAAGGATAATTTTGACCGCTATCTGGTGATCTACTCCTAGATCACCTTTGTACCCTCTTGCCAGACATGTGGCAAGGCACACATCAGGTGCGGTACTCAGCATGGCATACCGTATAGAGCCTATGACAAGAGCATAGGGGACGACCTTCGTCCTTCCTCTTTCTTCTGCCGTGGTCAATCTTTGAGTCTTACTCAACTTCACACCTTACAACTCAGGTAAGAACCCCTTCTTTGACTGATCTATTTTGAACTCCTTCAAAAACATGTCAAGGTGTGCGTTCTTTGAAAGTATCATCAGGCGTCTTGATCTATTTCTATAGATCTTGATGCCCAATATGTAAGCAGCTTTATCCAGGTCTTCCTTTGAAAATCACTCTTCAAACAACCGTTTATGCTTTCCAGAAATTCTACATTATTTCAGATCAACAATATGTCATCCACATATACTTATCAGAAATATTTTAGTGCTCCCACTCACTTTCTTGTAAATACAAGTTTCTAGCAAACATTGTATAAACCTAAAAGCTTTGATCACTCCATCAAAGCATATATTCCGATTCCGAGATGCTTGCTCTAGTCCATAGAAGGATCGCTGGAGCCAGCATACCTTTTAGCATCCTTAGGATCGACAAAACCTTTTATTGTATCACATACAACTTTTTCTTACGAAAACTGGTAAGAAAACTTGTTTTGACATCCATCTGTCAGATTTCATAATCGAAAAACACAGCTAATGCTAACATGATTCCGACGAACTTAAGCATCACTACGGGTGAGAAATTCTCATCGTAATCAACTCCTTGAACTTGTGAAAAGACTCTTTCCCACAAGTCGAAACATTACCGCCCACGTCCGTCTTCTTCTCAAAGATCCATTTATCTCGATGGCTTGCCGATCAACGGGCAAGTCCACCAAAGTCCATACATGGATCCTATCTCGGATTTCATGGCTTCTAACCATTTGTCGGAATACGGGCCCACCATCGCTTCTCCATAGCTCGTAGGTTCATTGTTGTCTAACAACATGATATCTAAGACAGGATTACCGTACCACTTAGGAGTAGTACATATCCTTGTCGACCTACAAGGTTCGATAGCAACTTGATCCGAAGCTTCATGATCACTATCATTAACTTCCTATTCAACAGACGTAGGCTCCACAGAAAACATCTTTCTGTGTTGCATCACTCTCTGGTTGAAATAAAGGTTCGACAACCTCATCAAGTTCTATCTTCCTCCCACTCAATTCTTTCGAGAGAAACTCCTTCTCGAGAAAGGACCCGTTCTTAGCGACAAACAATTTGCCCTCGGATCTGAGATAGAAGGTATACCCAACTGTCACCTTTGGGTATCCTATGAAGATGTGTTTGTCCGCTTTGGGTTCGAGCTTCTCCGGCTAAAGCCTTAAGCATCGCAGCCCCAAACATTAAGAAACGACAACTTTGGTTTCTTGCCAAACCAATGTTCATACGACGTCGTCTCAACGGACTTAGATGGTGTCCTATCTAAAGTGAATGCAGCTGTCTCTAACGCATAACCTCAAAATGAAAACGGTAGATTGGTAAGAGACATCATAGATCGCACCATATCTCATAGGGTTCGATTACGACGTCCGGACACACCATTACACTGTGGTGTTCCAGGTGGCTTCAACTGTGAAACAATTCCACAATGTCTTAAGTGATTGCCAAACTCATAACTCAGAAAATCCCCTTTTGATCAGATCGTAGGAACATGATCTTCTTGTTATGATGATTCTTAACTTCACTCTGAAATCGCTTGAACTTTTCAAACGTTTCAGACTTGTGCTTCATTAAGTAGATATACCTATATCTACTCAAATCGTCAGTGAAGATGAGAAAATAGCGATATCCACCGCACGCTTCAATTCTCATTGGATCACACGCATCAGCATGCATGATTTCCAACAAGTCACTTGCCCGTTTCATTGTACCTGAAAACGGGGTCTTAGTCATCCTGCCCATGAGGCATGGCTCGCATGTGTCAAGTGATTCAAAATCAAGTGACTCCAAACATCCATCGACATGGAGTTTCTTCATGCATCTTACGCCAATATGACCTAAGCGGCAGTGCCACGAGAAAGTGGTACTATCATTATTAACTCTACATCTTTTGGCGTGAACATGTGTATTACCACGACCGAGATTCAATGAACCATTCACATAGGGTGCATGACCATGAAAGGTATCATTCATGTAAACAGAATAACCATTATTCTCTAACTTAAATGAATGACCGTATTGCAATGAACATGATCTAATCATATTCATGCTCAACGTAGACACCTGATAACATTTATCTAGGTTCAATACTAATCCCGAAGGCAGATGGAGCGTGCGATGGTGATCTCATCAACTTTGGAAACACTTCCAACACACATCGTCACCTCGCCCTTAGCCAGTCTCCGTTTAGTCCGTAGCTTTTGCTTCAAGTCACCAGTAATAGCAACTGAACCGGTATCCAATACCCAGGTGCTACCAGGAGTACTAGCGAGGTACACATTAATAACACGTATATACTTTGTTGAAGTTGCCAGCCTTCTTATCTACCATGCATTTGGGGTAATTCCGCTACCAGTGACCGTTCCCCTTACAATAGAAGCACTTAGTCTCGGGTTTGGGTTCAACCTTGGGTTCCTTCACTGGAGCGGCAACTGGTTTGCCATCCATGAAGTTTCCCTTCTAGCCCTTGCCCTTCTTGAAACCAGTGGTCTTATTAAACCATCAACACTTGATGCTCCTTCTTGATTTCTACCTTTTGCGGTCTTAAGCACCGCGAACAGCTCCGGGATCAACTCCATCCCTTGCATGTCATAGTTCATCACGAAGATCTAGTAGCTTAGTGATAGTGGCTAGAGAACTCTATCAATCACTATCTTATCTGGAAGTTTAACTCCCACTTGATTTAAGTGATTGTAGCACCCAGACATTCTGAGCACATGCTCACTAGCTGAGCTATTCTCCTCCATCTTGTTGGCAAAAGAACTTGTCAGAGGTCTCACACCTCTCAACACGGGCATGAGCCTGAAATCCCAATTTCAGCTCTTGGAACATCTCATATGTTCTATGGCGTTCAAAACGTCATTGGAATCCCGATTCTAAGCCGTAAAGTATGGTGCACTAAACTATCAAGTAGTCATCAGGATGTGTCTGTCAGGTGTTCACAACATCCACAGACGACGTTGTAGGGGTTTGCACATCGAGCGGTGCATCAAAGACGTAAGCCTTCTGTGTAGCAGTGAGGACACTCCTCGGACTACGGACCTAGTCCGCATCAGTGCTTACAATATCTTTCAACTTGGTCTTTCTCTAGGAACGTATTGAAACAGGGAGCTACAACGTGAGCTATTTATCTACAACATATTTGCAAAGACAATTTAGACTATGTTCATGATAATTGAGTTCATTTAATGAACTCCCACTCAGATAGACATCCCTCTAGTCATCTAAGTGAAACATGATCCGAGTCAACTAGGCCGTGTCCGATCATCACGTGAGACGGACTAGTCAACATCGGTGAACATCTTCATGTTGATCGTATCTTCTATACGACTCATGCTCGACCTTTCGGTCTTCCGTGTTCCGAGGCCATGTCTGTACATGCTAGGCTCGTCAAGTCAACCTAAGTGTTTTTGCTGTGTAAATCTGGCTTACACCCGTTGTATTCGAACGTTAGAATCTATCACACCCGATCATCACGTGGTGCTTCGAAACAACGAACCTTCGCAACGGTGCACAGTTAGGGGGAACACCTTTCTTGAAATTTTAGTGAGGGATCATCTTATTTAAGCTACCGTCGTTCTAAGCAAATAAGATGTAAAACATGATAAACATCACATGCAATCAAATAGTGACATGATATGGCCAATATCATTTTGCTCCTTTTGATCTCCATCTTCGGGGCTCCATGATCATCGTTGTCACCGGCATGACACCATGATCTCCATCATCATGATCTCCATCATCGTGTCTTCTTGAAGTTGTCTCGTCATCTATTACTTCTACTACTATGGCTAACGCTTTAGCAATAAAGTAAAGTAATTACATGACGTTTATGTTGACACGCAGGTCATAAATAAATTAAGACAACTCCTATGGCTCCTGCCGGTTGTCATACTCATCGACATGCAAGTCGTGATTCCTATTACAAGAACATGATCAATCTCATACATCACATATATCATTCATCACATCCTTTTGGCCATATCACATCACAAGGCATATGCTGCAAAAACAAGTTAGACGTCCTCTAATTGTTGTTGCAAGTTTTTACGTGGCTGCTATAGGTTTCTAGCAAGAACGTTTCTTACCTACGCGAAAACCACAACGTGATATGCCAATTTCTATTTACCCTTCATAAGGACCCTTTTCATCGAATCCGATCCGACTAAAGTGGGAGAGACAGACACCCGCTAGCCACCTTATGCAACTAGTGCATGTCAGTCGGTGGAACCAGTCTCACGTAAGAGTACGTGTAAGGTCGGTCCGGGCCGCTTCATCCCACGATGCCGCCGAATCAAGATAAGACTAGTAACGGCAAGTAAATTGACAAAATCAACGCCCACAACTGCTTTGTGTTCTACTCGTGCATAGAAACTACGCATAGACCTAGCTCTGATACCACTGTTGGGGATCGTAGCAGAAATTCAAAATTCTACGCATCACCAAGATCAATCTATGGAGTAATCTAGCAACGAGGGGAAGGAGAGTGCATCTACATACCCTTATAGATTGCTAAGCGGAAGCGTTCAAGTGAACAGGGTTGATGGAGTCGTACTCGTCGTGATCCAAATCACCGATGATCCTAGTGCCGAACGGACGGCACCTTCGTGTTCAACACACGTGCAGCCCGGTGACGTCTCCTACGCCTTGATCCAGCAAGGGGAGAAGGAGAGGTTGGGGAAGACTTCATCCAGTAGCAGCACGACGGCGTGGTGGTGGTGGAGGAGCGTGGTACTCCAGCAGGGCTTCGCCAAGCACCGCAAGAGACGAGGAGGGAGAGGGGTAGGGCTGCGCCCCCACCTAGGTTTCCACCCCTAGGGGTGGCGGCCAGCCCTAGATCCCATCTAGGGGGGCGGCCAAGGGGGGAGAGAGGGGGGGCGCACCACTAGGTGGGCCTTAGGCCCATCTGAGCCTAGGGTTTCCCCCTTTTCCCTTCTCTCTTCCCCTTGGGCCCTTGTGGGGGGGCGCACCAGCCCACCTGGAGCTGGTCCCCTCTCACACTTGGCCCACGCAACCCTCTGGGGCAGGTAGCCCCAACTGGTGGACCCCCGGGACCCTCCCGATGGTCCTGGTACGTTACTGATAGCACCCGAAACTTTTCCGGTGACCAAAACAGGACTTCCCATATATAAATCTTTACCTCCGGACCATTCCGGAACTCCTTGTGATGTCCGGGATCTCATCCGGGACTCCGAACAACATTAGGTAACCACGTATATCTATTCCCTATAACCCTAGCGTCATCGAACCTTAAGTGTGTAGACCCTATGGGTTTGGGAGTCATGCAGACATGGCCGAGACAACTCTCCGGCAATAATCAACAGCGGGATCTAGATACCCATGTTGGCTCCCACCTGTTCCACGATGATCTCATTGGATGAACCACGATGTCAAGGATTTAATCAATCCCGTATACAATTCCCTTTGTCCATCGGTATGATACTTGCCCGAGATTCGATCGTCGGTATCCCGATACCTTGTTCAATCTCGTTACCGGCAACTCTCTTTACTCGTTCCGTAACACATCATCCCGTGATCAACTCCTTGATCACATTGTGCACATTATGATGATGTCCTACCGAGTGGGCCCAGAGATACCTCTCCGTTTACACGGAGTGAAAAATCCCAGTCTCGATTCGTGCCGACCCAACAGACACTTTCGGAGATACCTGTGGTGTACCTTTATAGCCACCCAGTTACGTTGTGACGTTTGGCACACCCAAAGCACTCCTACGGTATCCGGGAGTTGCACAATCTCATGGTCTAAGGAAATGATACTTGACATTAGAAAAGCTTTAGCATACGAACTACACGATCTTTGTGCTAGGCTTAGGATTGGGTCTCGTCCATCACATCATTCTCCTAATGATGTGATCCCGTTATCAACGACATCCAATGTCCATGGTCAGGAAACCGTAACCATCTATTGATCAACGAGCTAGTCAACTAGAGGCTTACTAGGGACATGGTGTTGTCTATGTATCCACACATGTATCTGAGTTTCCTATCAATACAATTCTAGCATGGATAATAAACGATTATCATGAACAAGGAAATATAATAATAACCAATTTATTATTGCCTCTAGGGAATATTTCCAACAGATTCAAGTTCAAGTTCCAGGAAGGACGTTCATGCCAGTCACTGAGCCCATAGAGTTTTCTTTTGATGCACCAACTTGGAATCTAGGAAAGAGCATGGCAGCTCACATCGCCATGGGACGCATTGGAGAAGTTTACCGCAATGATCTCAAGGATACTATCTACCAGATTTGTGGGCGCCGAGATGAGCACTGGTAGATGATCAACACCAGGAAGGATAGAACAGTTGCAGCTTTTATCCAGGAGTTAAACCAGCACATTCGACATCAGGAGAACCAGATGTGCGCCGACATGATAGATCTGAAGAAGGCGAGGACAAGAATCAAGGAACTGGAGGAAGAACTCAAGGCTACACGTGAAGATTATGAAGAGGAAATCGAAGTATTAGTGGAGAAGAAAGACGATCTGATCAAGAAGATTGGAATATTCATGGGAGGCCCTATGCTACGTCTTGAGCTTGCGTTGGTTTTCCCCGAAGAGGAAGGGATGATGCAGCAGAGTAGCGTAAGTATTTCCCTCAGTTTTTGAGAACCAAGGTATCAATCCAGTAGGAGCCCACGCTCAAGTCCCTTGTACCTGCACAAAGCGATAGCTACTCGCAACCAACGCGATTAGGGGTTGTCAAGCCCTTCACGGTCACTTACGAGAGTGAGATCTGATAGATATAATTTTTTGGTATTTCTGGTATAAAGATGCAAAGTAAAAAGTAAGGCAAAGTAAAAAGCAAAACAAGATTAAAGTGATGGATGTTGATATGATGAGAATAGACCCGGGTGCCATAGGTTTCACTAGTGGCTTCTCTCAAGAGCATAAGTATTCTACGGTGGGTGAACAAATTACTGTTGAGCAATTGACAGAATTGAGCATAGTTATGAGAATATCTAGGCATGTTCATGTATATAGGCATCACGTCCGTGACAAGTAGATCGAAACGATTCTGCATCTACTACTATTACTCCACTCGTCGACCGCTATCCAGTATGCATCTAGAGTATTAAGTTAAAAACAGAGTAACGCCTTAAGAAAGATGACATGATGTAGAGAGATAAATTCATGCAATATGAAATAAACCCCATCTTGTTATCCTCGATGGCAACGATACAAGACGTACCTTGCTGCCCCTTCTGTCACTGGGTAAGGACACCGCAAGATCGAACCCAAAACCAAGCACTTCTCCCATGGCAAGAACTACCAATCTAGTTGGCCAAACCAAACGGATAATTCAAAGAGACTTGCAAAGATAATCAATCATACATAAAAGAATTCAGAGAAGATTCAAATATTATAGACATGATCATAAACCGACAATTCATTGGTCTCAACAAACACACCATAAAAACAAGATTACATCGAATAGACCTCCACTTGAGAGGGGGAGAACTTTGTATTGAGATTCAAAGAGAAAGAAGAATCCATCTAGCTACTAACTATGGACCCGAAGGTCTGAGGTCAACTACTCACACATCATCGGAGGGGCTAGGATGATGTAGAAGCCCTCCGTGATGACGGCCCTCTTCCAGCGGAGCTCCGGAACAGGCCCCAAGATGGGATCTCGTGGATACAGAAAGTTGCGGTGGTGGAATTAGGTTTTTGGCTCCTGTTCTGATCGTTTGGGGGTACATGTGTATATATAGGAGGAATAAGTACGCTGGAGGAGCAACGAGGGGCCCACGAGGCAGGGGGGCATGCCCTAGGGGGGCGCCCCCCACCCTCGTGACCGCCTCTTTTGTTCCTTGGAGCAGGGTCCAAGTCTCCTGGATCACGTTCGGTGAGAAAATCACGTTCCCGAAGATTTTATTCCGTTTGGACTCCGTTTGATATTCCGTTTCTTCGAAACACTGAAATAGGCAAAAAACAGCAATTCTGGGCCGGGCCTCCGGTTAATAGGTTAGTCCCAAAAATAATATAAAAGTGGAAAATAAAGCCCAATATAATCCAAAACAGTAGATAATATAGCATGGAGCAATCAAAAATTATAGATACGTTGGAGACGTATCAGGCATCCCCAAGCTTAATTTCTGCTCGTCCTCGAGTAGGTAAATGATAAAAAGAGAATTTTTGATGCGGAGTTCTACTTGGCATAATTTCAATGCAAATCTTCTTAATTGTGGTATGAATATTCAGATTAGAAAGATTCAAGACAAAAGTTTATATTGACATAAAAATAATAATACTTCAAGCATACTAACAAAGCAATTATGTCTTCTCAAAATAACATGGCCAAAGAAAGTTATCCCTACAAAATCATATGGTCTGGCTATGCTCCATCTTCACCACACAAAGTATTCTAATCATGCACAACCCTGATGACAAGCCAAGCAATTGTTTCATACTCTAACTTTTTCAAAACTTTCTCAATCTTCATGCAATACATGAGTGTGAGCCATGGATATAGCACTATAGGTGGAATAGAATGGTGGTTGTGGAGAAGACAAAAAGGAGGGGAAGATAGTCTCACATCAACTAGGCGTATCAACAGGCTATGGAGATGCCCATCAATAGATATCAATGTTAGTGGGTAGGGATTGCCATGCAACGGATGCACTAGAGCTATAAATGTATGAAAGCTCAACAAAAGAAACTAGTGGGTGTGCATCCAACTTGCTTGCTCACGAAGACCTAGGGCAATTTGAGGAAGCCCGTCATTGGAATATACAAGCCAAGTTCTATAATGTAAAATTCCCACTAGTATATGAAAGTGACAACATATGAGACTCTCTATATGAAGAACATGGTGCTACTTTGAAGCACAATATATGAGACTCGCTATATCATGGTGCTACTTTGAAGCACAAGTGCGGTAAAAGGATAGTAGCATTGCCCCCTTTTTTGGGCCTTCTTTTTTTTCTTTGGCCTTTCTCCTTTTTTTATTGGGACAATGCTCTATTGAATGATGATCATCACACTTTTATTTATTTACAACTCAATGATTACAACTCGATTCTAAAACAAGGTATGACTCTATCTGAATGCCTCCGGCGGTGTACTGGGATATGCAATGAATCAAGAGTGACAAGTATGAAGAAATTATGAACGGTGGCTTTGCCACAAATACTTATGTCAACTACATGATCATGCTAAGCAATATGACAATGATGAATGTGTCAGGATGAACTAGATGGTGGAAAGTTGCATGGCAATATATCTCGGAATGGCTATGGAAATGCCATAATAGGTAGGTATGGTGGCTGTTTTGAGGAAGATATATGGTAGGTGTATGATACCAGCGAAAAGTGTTGGGGAACGTAGTAATTTCAAAAATTTCCTACGCACACGCAAGATCATGGTGATGCATAGCAACGAGAGGGGAGAGTGTTGTCCATGTACCCTCGTAGACCGAAAGCGGAAGCGTTAGCACAACGCGGTTGATACAGTCGAACATCTTCATGATCCGACCGATCAAGTACCGAACACAGGACACCTCCGAGTTCTGCACATGTTCAACTCGATGACGTCCCTCGAACTCCGATCCAGCCGAGTGTTGAGGGAGAGTTTCGTCAGCACGACGGCGTGGTGACGATGATGATGTTCTACCGACGCAGGGCTTCGCCTAAGCACCGCTACGATATAGTCGAGGTGGATTATGGTGGAGGGGGGCACCGCACACGGCTAAGAGATCAAGAGATAAATTGTTGTGTCTTTGGGGTGCCCCCTGCCCCCGTATATAAAGGAGTGGAGGAGGGGGAGGGCCGGCCCTCTCTATGGCGCGCCCTAGGGGAGTCCTGCTCCCACCGGGAGTAGGATCCCCCCTTTCCTAGTAGAACTAGGAACCCTTCCAAGTAGTAGGAGTAGGAGGGAAGGAAAGGGAAGGGAAAAGGAGAAGGAAGGAAGGGAGCGCCCCCCCTCCCTAGTCCAATTCGGACCAGCCCATGGGGAGGGGTGCGGCCACCCTTTGAGGCCTTTCTATTCTTTCCCGTATGGCCCATTAAGGCCCAATACGAATTCCCGTAACTCCCCGGTACTCCCGAAAATACCCGAATCACTCGGAACCTGTCCGATGTCCGAATATAGTCGTCCAATATATCGATCTTTACATCTCGACCATTTAGAGACTCCTCGTCATGTCCCCGATCTAATCCGGGACTCCGAACTCCTTCGGTACATCAAAACACATAAACTCATAATATAACTATCATCGAACTTTAAGCGTGCGGACCCTACGGGTTTGAGAACTATGTAGACATGACCGAGACACGTCTATGGTCAATAACCAATAGCGGAACCTGGATGCTCATATTGGCTCCTACATATTCTACGAAGATCTTTATCGGTCAGACCGCATAACAACATACGTTGTTCCCTTTGTCAACGGTATGTTACTTGCCCGAGATTCGATCATCGGTATCTCAATACCTAGTTCAATCACGTTACCGACAAGTCTCTTTACTCGTTCCGTAATACATTATCCCTCAACTAACTCATTAGTTGCAATGCTTGCAAGGCTTATAGTGATGTGCATTACCGAGTGGGCCCAGAGATACCTCTCCGACAATCGGAGTGACAAATCCTAATCTCGAAATACGCCAACCCAACAAGTACCTTTGGAGACACCTGTAGAGGACCTTTATAATCACCCAGTTACATTGTGACGTTTGGTGGCACACAAAGTGTTCCTCCGGTAAATGGGAGTTGCATAATCTCATAGTCATAGAAACATGTATAAGTCATGAAGAAAGCAATAGCAACAAATTAAACGATCGTGTGCTAAGCTAACGGAATGGGTCAAGTCAATCACATCATTCTCTAATGATGTGACCTCGTTAATCAAATGACAACTCATGTCTATGGCTAGGAAACTTAACCATCTTTGATTCACCGATCTAGTCAACTAGAGGCATACTAGTGACATACTGTTTGTCTATGTATTCACACATGTATTATGTTTCCGGTTAATACAATTCTAGCATGAATAATAAACATTTATCATGATATAAGGAAATAAATAATAACTTTATTATTGCCTCTAGGGCATATTTCCTTCAGTCTCCCACTTGCACTAGAGTCAATAATCTAGTTCACATCGCCATGTGATTTAACATCAATAATTCACATCTTTATGTGGTTAACACCCATAGTTCACATCGACATGTGACCAACACCCAAAGGGTTTACTAGAGTCAGTAATCTAGTTCACATCGCTATGTGATTAACACCCAAAGAGTACTAAGGTGTGATCATGTTTTGCTTGTGAGATAATTTTAGTCAACGGGTCTGTCACATTCAGATCCATGAGTATTTTGCAAATTTCTATGTCTACAATGCTCTGCACAGAGCTACTCTAGCTAATTGCTCCCACTTTCAATATATATCTAGACCGAGACTTAGAGTCATCTAGATTAGTGTCAAAACTTGCATCGACGTAACCCTTTAAGACGAACCTTTTGTCACTTCCATAATTGAGAAACATATCCTTATTCCACTAAGGATAATTTTTACCACTGTCCAGTGATCTACTCCTAGATCACTATTGTACTCCCTTGCCAAACTCAGTGGTAGGGTATGCAATAGATCTGGTACACAGCATGGCATACTTTATAGAACCTATGGCTGTTCTATCTTCTGCCGTGGTCGGGCTTTGAGTCTTACTCAATTTCACACCTTGTAACACAGGCAAGAACTCTTTCTTTGACAGTTCCGTTTTGAACTACTTCAAAAACTTGTCAAGGTATGTACTCATTGAAAAACTTATCAAGCGTCTTGATCTATCTCTATAGATTTTGATGCTCAATATGTAAGCAGCTTCACCGAGGTCTTTCTTTAAAAAAACTCCTTTCAAATACTCCTTTATGCTTTGCAGAATAATTCTATATTATTTCCGATCAACAATATGTCATTCACATATACTTTTCAGAAATGCTGTAGTGCTCCCACTCACTTTCTTGTAAATACAGGCTTCACCGCAAGTCCGTATAAAACTATATGCTTTGATCAACGCATCAAAGCGTATATTCCAACTCCAAGATGTTTGCACCAGTCCATAGATGGATCGCTGGAGCTTGCACATTTTGTTAACACCTTTAGGATCGACAAAACCTTCTGGTTGCATCATATACAACTCTTCTTTAATAAATCCATTAAGGAATGCAGTTTTGTTTATCCATTTGCCAGATTTCATAAAATGCGGCAATTGCTAACATGATTCGGACAGACTTAAGCATAGATACGAGTGAGAAACTCTCATCGTAGTCAACACCTTGAACTTGTCGAAAACCTTTTTGCGACAATTCTAGCTTTGTAGATAGTAACACTACTATCAGCGCCCGTCTTCCTCTTGAAGATCCATTTAATCTCAATGGCTCGCCGATCAATGGGTAAGTCAATCAAAGTCCATACTTTGTTCTCATACATGGATCTCATCTCAGATTTCATGGCCTCAAGCCATTTCGCGGAATCTGGGCTCATCATTGCTTCCTCATAGTTCGTAGGCTCGTCATGGTCAAGTAACGTGACCTCCAGAACAGGATTACCATACCACTCTGGTGCGGATCTTACTCTGGTTTACCTACAAGGTTCGGTAGTAACTTGATCTGAAGTTACATGATCATCATCATTAGCTTCCTCACTAATTGATGTAGTAGTCACAGGAACAGATTTCTATGATGAACTACTTTCCAATAAGGGAGCAGGTACAATTACCTCATCAAGTTCTACTTTCCTCCCACTCACTTCTTTCGAGAGAAACTCCTTCTCTAGAAAGGATCCATTCTCAGCAATGAATATCTTGCCTTCGGATCTATGATAGAAGGTGTACCCAACATTTTCTTTTGGGTATCCTATGAAGATGCACTTCTCCGATTTGGGTTTGAGCTTATCAGGTTGAAACTTTTTCACATAAGCATTGCAACCTCAAACTTTAAGAAACGACAGCTTAGGTTTCTTGCCAAACCATAGTTCATATGGTGTCGTCTCAATGGATTTAGATGGTGCCCTATTTAATGTGAATGTAGCTGTCTCTAATGCATAACCCCAAAACGATAGTGGTAAATCGGTAAGAGACATCATAGATCGCACCATATCTAATAAAGTACGGTTACGACGTTCGGACACACCATTACACTGTGGTGTTCCAGGTGGCCTGAGTAGTGAAACTATTTCACATTGTTTTTAACTGAAGCCAAACTCGTAACTCAAATATTTTACTTCTGCGATCATATCGTAGAAACTTTTATTTTTGTTACGATGATTCTCCACTTCACTCTGAAATTCTTCAAACTTTTCAAATGTTTTAGACTTGTGTTTCATCAAGTAGATATACTCATATCTGCTCAAATCATCTGTGAAGATCAGAAAATAATGATACCTGCTGCGAGCCTTAATATTCATCGGACCACATACATCAGTATGTATGATTTCCAACAAATATGTTGCTCGCTCCATTGTTCCGGAGAACGGAGTCTTAGTCATCTTGCCCATGGGGCATGGTTCGCAAGCATCAACTGATTCATAATCAAGTGATTCCAAAAGCCCATCAGCATGGATTTTCTTCATGCACTTTACACCAATATGACCTAAACGGCAGTGCCATAAATAAGTTGCACTATCATTATTAACTTTGCATCTTTTGGCTTCAATAATATGAAAATGTGTATCACCACGATCGAGATCCAACAAAACATTTTCATTGGTGTATGACCATAGAAGGTTTTATTCATGTAAACGGAACAACAATTATTCTCTAACTTACATGAATAACCGCATTGCAATAAACATGATCCAATCATATTTATGCTCAACGCAAACACTAAATAACTTTTATTTTAGGTTTAACACCAATCCCGAAAGTATAGGGAGTGTGCGATGATGATCATATTAATCTTGGAACCATTTCCAATACACATCGTCACTTCACCCTTAACTAGTCTCCGTTCATTCTGCAACTCCCGTTTCGAGTTACTATTCTTAGCAACTGAACTAGTATCAAATACTGAGGGGTTGCTATAAACACTAGTAAAGTACACATCAATAACATGTATATCAAATATACTTATGTTCACTTTGCCATCCTTCTTATCCGCCAATTACTTGGGGTAGTTCCGCTTCCAATGACCAGTCCCTTTGCAGTAGAAGCACTCAGTTTCAGGCTTAGGTTCAGACTTGGGTTTTTCACTTGAGCAGCAACTTGCTTGCCGTTCTTCTTGAAGTTCCCCTTTCTTCCCTTTGTCCCTTTACTTGAAACTAGTGGTTTTGTTTACCATCAACACTTGATGCTTTTCTTGATTTCTACCTTCGCCGATTTTAACATCACGAAGAGCTTGGGAATCGTTTTCGTTATCCCTTGCATATTATAGTTCATCACGAAGTTCTACTAACTTGGTGATGGTGACTAGAGAATTCTGTCAATCACTATTTTATCTGGAAGATTAACTCCCACTTGATTCAAGCGATTGTAGTACCCAGACAATCTGAGCACATGCTCACTGCTTGAGCTATTCTCCTCCATCTTTTAGCTATAGAACTTGTTGGAGACTTCATATCTCTCAACTCAGGTATTTGCTTGAAATATTAACTTCAACTCCTGGGACATCTCATATGGTCCATGATGTTCAAAACGTCTTTGAAGTCCTAATTCTAAGCCGTTAAGCATAGTGCACTAAACTATCAAGTATTCATCATATTGAGCTAGCCAAACGTTCATAACGTCTGCATCTGCTCCTGCAATAGGTCTGTCACCTAGCGGTGCATCAAGGACATAATTCTTCTATGCAGCAATGAGGATAAACCTCAGATCACGGATCCAATCCGCATCATTGCTACTAACATCTTTCAACTTAGTTTTCTCTAGGAACATATCAAAATAAACACAGGGAAGCAACAACGCGAGCTATTGATCTACAACATGATTTGCAAAATACTATCAGGACTAAGTTCATGATAAATTTAAGTTCAATTTAATCATATTACTTAAGAACTCCCACTTAGATAGACATCCCTCTAATCCTCTAAGTGATCACGTGATCCAAATCAACTAAACCATGTCCGGTCATCACGTGAGATGGAGTAGTTTCAATGGTGAACATCGCTATGTTGATCATATCTACTATATGATTCATGCTCGACCTTTCGGTCTCCATGTTCCGAGGCCATATCTGTTATATGCTAGGCTCGTCAAGTTTAACCTGAGTATTCCGCGCGTGCAACTGTTTTGCACCCGTTGTATTTGAACGTAGAGCCTATCACACCCGATCATCATGTGGTGTCTCAGCACGAAGAACTTTCGCAACGGTGCATACTCAGGGAGAACACTTGTTCCTTGATAATTAGTGAGAGATCATCTTATAAAGCTATCGTCGAACTAAGCAAAATAAGATGTATAAAAGATAAACATCACATGCAATCAAAATATGTGACATGATATGGCCATCATCATCGTGTGCCTTTGATCTCCATCTCCAAAGCATCGTCATGATTTCCGTCGTCACCGGTATGACACCATGATCTCCATCATCTTGATCTATATCAATGTGTCATCACATGGTCGTCTCGCCAACTATTGCTCTTGCAACTATTGCTATCGCATAGCGATAAAGTAAAGCAATTATTTGGCGCTTGCATCTTATACAATAGAGAGACAACCATAAGGCTTTTGCCAGTTGCCGATAACTTAAACAAAACATGATCAACTCATACAACAACTTATATCTCATCACGTCTTGACCATATCACATCACAACATGCCCTGCAAAAACAATTTAGACGTCCTCTACTTTGTTGTTGCAAGTTTTATGTGGCTGCTACGGGCTTAGCAAGAACCGTTCTTACCTACGCATCAAAACCACAACGATAGTTTGTCAAGTTAGTGCTGTTTTAACCTTCGCAAGGACCGGGCGTATCCACACTCGGTTCAACTAAAGTTGGAGAAACTGACACCCGCCAGCCACCTATGTGCAAAGCACGTCGGTAGAACCAGTCTCGCGTAAGCGTACGCGTAATGTCGGTCCGGGCCGCTTCATCCAACAATACCGCCGAACCAAAGTATGACATGCTGGTAAGCAGTATGACATATATCGCCCACAACTCACTTGTGTTCTACTCGTGCAAATAACATTAACGCATAAAACCTAGCTCGGATACCACTATTGGGGAACGTAGTAATTTCAAAAATTTCCTACGCACACGCAAGATCATGGTGATGCATAGCAACAAGAGGGGAGAGTGTTGTCCACGTACCCTCGTAGACCGAAAGCGGAAGCGTTAGCAAAACATGGTTGATGTAGTCGTACATCTTCATGATCCGACCGATCAAGTATCGAACACACGGCACCTCCGAGTTCTGCACACGTTCAACTCGATGACGTCCCTCGAACTCCGATCCAGCCGAGTGTTGAGGGAGAGTTTCGTGAGCACGACGGTGTGGTGACGATGATGATGTTCTACCGACGCAGGGCTTCGCCTAAGCATCGCTACGATATGATCGAGGTGGATTATGGTGGAGGGGGGCACCGCACACGGCTAAGAGATCAAGAGATCAATTGTTGTGTCTTTGGGGTGCCCCCTGCCCCCGTATATAAAGGAGTGGAGGAGGGGGAGGGCCGGCCCTCTCTATGGCGCGCCCTAGGGGAGTCCTACTCCCACCGGGAGTAGGATCCCCCCTTTCGTAGTAGAACTAGGAACCCTTCCAAGTAGTAGGAGTCGGAGGGAAGGAAAGGGAAGGGAAAAGGAGAAGGAAGGAAGGGAGCGCCCCCCTCCCTAGTCCAATTCGGACCAGCCCATGGGGAGGGGTGCGGCCACCCTTTGAGGCCTTTCTATTCTTTCCCGTATGGCCCATTAAGGCCCAATACGAATTCCCGTAACTCCCAGGTACTCTCGAAAATACCCGAATCACTCGGAACCTGTCCGATGTCCGAATATAGTCGTCCAATATATCGATCTTTATGTCTCAACCATTTAGGGACTCCCCGACATGTCCCCGATCTAATCCGGGACTCCGAACTCCTTCGGTACATCAAAACACATAAACTCATAATATAACTGTCATCGAACTTTAAGCGTGCGGACCCTACGGGTTCGAGAACTATGTAGACATGACCGAGACACGTCTCTAGTCAATAACCAATAGCGGAACCTGGATGCTCATATTGGCTCCTACATATTCTACGAAGATCTTTATCGGTCAGACCGCATAACAACATACGTTGTTCCCTTTGTCATCGGTATGTTACTTGCCCGAGATTCGATCGTCGATATCTCAATACCTAGTTCAATCTCGTTACCGGCAAGTCTTTTTACTCGTTCCGTAATACATCATCCCTCAACTAGCTCATTAGTTGCAATGCTTGCAAGGCTTATAGTGATGTGCATTACCGAGTGGGCCCAGAGATACCTCTCCGACAATCGGAGTGACAAATCCTAATCTCGAAATACGCCAACCCAACAAGTACCTTCGAAGACAGCTGTAGAGCACCTTTATAATCACCCAGTTACGTTGTGACGTTTGGTGGCACACAAAGTGTTCCTCCGGTAAACGGGAGTTGCATAATTTCATAGTCATAGGAACATGTATAAGTCATGAAGAAAGCAATAGCAACAAACTAAACGATCGTGTGCTAAGCTAACGGAATGGGTCAAGTCAATCACATCATTCTCTAATGATGTGACCCCGTTAATCAAATGACAACTCATGTCTATGGCTAGGAAACTTAACCATCTTTGATTCAACGAGCTAGTCAAGTAGAGGCATACTAGTGACATACTATTTGTCTATGTATTCACACATGTATTATGTTTCTAGTTAATACAATTCTAGCACGAATAATAAACATTTATCATGATATAAGGAAATAAATAATAACTCTATTATTGCCTCCAGGGCATATTTCCTTGAAAAAGTGTGCGGTATTAGAGAGGCTAGCAAGGTGGAAGAGTGAGAGTGCGTATAATCCATGGACTCAACATTAGTCATAAAGAACTCATATACTTATTGCAAAAATCTAGAAGTTATCAAAGCAAAGTATTACGCGCATGCTCCTAGGGGGATAGATTGGTAGGAAAAGACCATCGCTCGTCCCCGACCGCCACTCATAAGGAAGACAATCAATAAACAAATCATGCTCCGACTTTGTTACATAACGGTTCACCATACGTGCATGCTACGGGAATCACAAACTCTAACACAAGTATTCTTTAAATTCACAACTACTCAACTAGCATGACTTTAATATTATCACCTCCATATCTCAAAACAATTATCATGCTTCAATCTTTTCTTAGTATTCAACACACTCAAAAGAAAGTTTCACAAATCTTGAATACCAAGCATATTATTATTAAGCAAATTACCATTCTATTAAGAGACTCTCAAAATAATTTAAGTGAAGCATGAGAGATCAATAGTTTCTTTAAAACAAATCCACCACCGTGCTCTAAAAGATCTAAGTGAAGCACATAGAGCAAAATTATAACACTCAAAAGATATAAGTGAAGCACATAGAGCAAAATTATCTAGCTCAAAAGATATAAGTGAAGCACATAGAGCAAAATTATCTAGCTCAAAAGATATAAGTGAAGCACATAGAGCAAAACTATTTAGCTCAAAAGATATAAGTGAAGCACATAGAGTATTCTATCAAATTTTAATACATGTATGGCTCTCTCAAAAGGTATGTACAGCAAGGATTATTCTGGTATACTAAGACACAAGACACAAATAATACAAGACGCTCCAAGCAAAACACATATTATGTTGGTGAATAAAAATATAGCTCCAAGTAAATTACCGATGGAAGTGGACGGAAGAGGGGATGCCTTCCGGGGCATCCCCAAGCTTTGACTTTTTGGTGTCCTTGGATTATCTTGGGGGTGCCATGGGCATCCCCAAGCTTAGGCTCTTGCCACTCCTTGTTCCATGATCCATCAAAAGAATTCACCCAAAACTTGAAAACTTCACAACACAAAACTCAAAATAGAAAACTCGTGAGCTCCGTTAGCGAAAGAAAACAAAAGACCACTTCAAGGTACTGTAATGAACTCATTCTTTATTTATATTGGTGTTAAACCTACTGTATTCCAACTTCTATATGGATTATAAACTATTTTACTAGCCATAGATTCATCAAAATAAGCAAACAACACACGAAAAACAGAATCTGTCAAAAACAGAACAGTCTGTAGTAATCTGTAGCTAGCGCAAGATCTGGAACCCCAAAAATTCTAAAATAAATTGCTGGACGTGAGGAATTTATCTATTAATCATCTGCAAAAATAATTAACTAAATAGCACTCTTCAAATAAAAATTACAGCAGTTCTCGTGAGCGCTAAAGTTTCTATTTTTTACAGCAAGTTCAACAAGACTTTCCCCAAGTCTTCCCAACGGTTCTACTTGGCACAAACACTAATTAAACACAAAAAACACAACCAAAACAGAGGCTAAATAATTTATTTATTACTAAACAGGAGCAAAAGGCAAGGAATAAAAATAAAATTGGGTTGCCTCCCAACAAGCGCTATCGTTTAACGCCCCTAGCTAGGCATAAAAGCGAGGATAGATCTAGGTATTGCCATCTTTGGTAGGCAATCCATAAGTGGCTCTCATGATAGTTTTATATGGTAATTTTATTTTGTTTCTAGGAAAGTGTCCCATGCCCTTTTTAATGGAAATTGAAATTGAAATCTAATATCCCCTTCCTTCATATCAATAATCACACCAACCGTTCTAAGGAAAGGTCTACCAAGAATAATAGGGCAAGAAGGATTGCAATCTATATCAAGAACAATGAAATCTACGAGCACATAATTCCTATTTGCAACCATAAGAACATCATTAATCCTTACCATAGGTTTCTTAATAGTGGAATCCGCAAGATGCAAGTTTAGAGAGCAATCATCAAAATTACGGAAATCTAGTAAATCACACAAAGTCTTGGGAATAGTAGAGACACTAGCACCCAAATCACACAAAGCATAAAACTCATGATCTTTAATTTTAATTTTAATAGTTGGTCCCCACTCATCATAGAGTTTTCTAGGGATAGAAACTTTCAACTCAAGTTTTTCTTCATAAGATTGCATCAAGGCATCAACAACATGTTCGGTGAAGGCTTTATTTTGACTATAAGCATGTGGAGAATTTAGCACGGATTGCAACAAGGAAATACAATCAATTAAAGAGCAACTTTCATAATTAAATTCCTTTAAATACAATATAGTGGGTTTAGAAACATCTAGATTTTTATTTCTTTCAATCCCACTTTCATCAATTTCATCATTAAGATCTAAATACTCCGAATATTTAGAACACCTTCTAGGTAAAGGAAGATCGTATTCAGTTTCATTAAGATTCATATTGCAAAATAAAGATTTAATAGGGGACACATCAATAACTTTTAGATCTTCATCTTGATTTTCATAGGAATCCGGTTTAGCAGCCATCTTATTAACTAAGGTGGCTTGCATATCCGAAATTTCAGCAGTCATCTTTTCTAGACGAGCAATTTGGGATCTTATACCCTCAAATTCTTTAGACATATCATCAAGCTCTTTATTCATATAACTCATAAAACTTTTTTGTTCCTTAAGCTCGTTTCTAAAGAAATTATTATGCTCAAATTGCAAAACCATAAACTTCCTAACATTGGTTTTGATCTCCTCTAACCTTTTAAGGTGAAGATCACCAAATCTCGGTTGAGCCATCGCGACAAACAAGCAATCTAACACACAAGCAAACAAAAAGAAAGCGGGAAAAAAGAGGCAAATAGAGAGGGAGGATAGAGAGAGAGAGGGCAAATAAAACGGCAAGGGTGAATTGGGGGGAGAGGAAAACGAGAGGCAAATGGCAAATAATGTAATGCGAGAGATAGGGATTGTGATGGGTACTTGGTATGTTGACTTTTTGCGTAGACTCCCCGGCAACGGCGCCAGAAATCCTTCTTGCTACGTCTTGAGCTTGCGTTGGTTTTCCCCGAAGAGGAAGGGATGATGCAGCAGAGTAGCATAAGTATTTCCCTCAGTTTTTGAGAACCAAGGTATCAATCCAGTAGGAGCCCACGCTCAAGTCCCTCGTACCTGCACAAAGCGATAGCTACTCGCAACCAACGCGGTTAGGGGTTGTCAATCCCTTCACGGTCACTTACGAGAGTGAGATCTGATAGATATAATATTTTTGGTATTTTTGATATAAAGATGCAAAGTAAAAAGTAAAGGCAAAGTAAAAAAGCAAAACAAGATTAAAGTGATTGTCACACCCTAGCTAGTCATGCATTAGAGTGTTGCATCATGTTTATTCTTTCACCAGAAACCTGAAATGGGGATGACAGAACCCCCAGTCCCCTCTGAAACCAACTAGGGTTTACTAAAAACTTTTTCAATGAACCTGAAATGCCCTTCTAAAATGCCCATCATTTTTGTCTTGGTTCAGAACCTCTGCCAAAAGTGGTGCACATTTTCCTAGGCCATCATAGGGTTTTTGAATTAAATCATAAGTATTTGAATTTGGGAATTTAAAATTATATAAAATATTTAAATGCTCAAATAACTCCAAACTAAAATGTTTCATGTTGGAAATAATCCAACTATGGACCAGGAGTAGTTTGGTGATTTTTGGAGTTGCCTAAGTATTTTATTTAATTCAACAAAGTTGCAGAAGTATTAAAAACAGAAACAGAAAGAAAATGGGAAAAGCTTACCTGGCGCCCAGCACCCGGCCCACCTGCCGGCCCAGCCCAGCACCGCGCCAGCGAGCTGCTTGCCGGCCAGGCAGGCAGGCAGGTGCTCGGCGACGAGCACCGCATGGGTGCCACGCACCTGCTCGCCGCCTCGCCGCCTCCCTCGCCCGGCTAACGCCGTGAATCGGCCTCCCTCTCTCCCCCGAATCCCCCAGACACCCCCTCTCCTCTCCAGCTCCTCTCCCTCGCTCTCCCACGCCATGGCCGACGCCATCGCCGCCACCCCCTCGCCGTAGCCACGCCCTCCGTCAACCCCACGCCGTGCCGCCGTGTCCAGGAGCTTCGCCGCCGTCCACTTCATCGAGCTAGCCGAGCCCCGTGTGCTCGAGCGGCCCGAGACCACCGCACCGACCTCGCCCGAGCTCGCCGTCGCCGGAGATCCCCTTCAACGCCGTCGCCGCCTCAGCTCGTCCCCGACCCCGCCGGTGGCCTCTACGGGAGCGCTGTGAGCCTAGCTACCCCTCCGACCCTCCCTCTCTCATTCCCGAGCCGTGTAGCCACCGCACGAAGATCACACGCACGCACCGCCGCGGATCTCGTCGCCGACGTGCTCCCGGCCATCCTCCGGCCAACCCGCGGTGTCCAACGCACTCACCACGCTGCGTTGGGCCCAACCGTGCACTCCCCGCACCTCACCGATCCCCCTAGCGACAAGTTCGACTTTGGCCGAACTCCGGTGGCCGCCAAAGTCGTCGCCGGCGCCAACTCCGGCCACCCCGACCCCAACGGACTCCACCAAGAGCTGCGGCTCGACCTCAGCTCCGCTCCGGTGCCCTCCGCGGCTCGTTTGGTTGCCGGAACGGCAAAAATCACTTCCGCCGCCGCGTCGGGCTCGCCGGCGGCTAAACGCCGGTGCAGCCGACCCGGGTTTGACCACGGGTGGGCCCTGGTTGACTCCCCTGAGTCAATGACAGGTGGGGCCCAGCCCTGTTAATTAAACAGGTTTAGTTTTAATTAAACTTTAATTAAATTAATCACCCTGACACGCGGGACCCACTGTCAGGTTTGACCTGGACGTGTTCCGTTGACCTGCTGACGTCACACTGACGTCAGGCTGACGCAATAATTGATTTTCTGGAATTATTCTAATATAGGAAATTCCAGAATATAATTTAAACTTCAAAAATTCATAACTTTTATTCTGTAACTCCAAATCAGACAAATTATATATGAAAAATGATCAGAAAAATCCAATCTATCCATCTGTACTATTTTCATGCATGACTAAGCAAGTTAACTTGATGTTTAATGCAGAACAAGGAAAAACACTTTAAAGGGCCATGTTTGAGTTTAAAATTTGAATCTTTGATTCAAATTGGTTCAAACCCTTCTGGTCTTAGTTGCATTAGCCCAACACACTCATATTGCTATGTTTCATGCATGCATCATATTGTTGCACATTGTTTGGTGATGGTTGTATATCGGTGTTCTTTGCGGCAGGATCTGCCCCCGAGGAGTACCGTGATTACCCTAACGAAGAACCGTATCAGTGCATCGAACCATCAGGCAAGCAACCAACCATTTGATCATATCGATACAATCCCATGTTCTCGCTCCTGCTCTCTTTTACTGCATTAAGACAACGCGTTTCAAACTGCTGTGTGCTACGGTAGTTGAACCCACTTCCTCTGCATGACCTGTCATTGCCACAGTAACTAGATGAAACCCACTAGCATGTGTAGGAGTTGATTGAGCCATATGTATGTGTTGTTCCTACCTTGCTATGCCTGCTATGCTTAGAGTCGTGTCAGGTCTGGTTCATCTGGGTGATGGGCTAGAGTGAAATGATTATGTCGGTAATGAGAGTGGTGTGGTGAACACGATTTGGTAAAGGTATCGATGAGAGGCCATGTAGGAGTACATGGTGGGTTGTTTCATTGAAGCCGACCTTAAGCACTGAGATCTGTATGTGTGATTTAAGATACAGCTACTACCATGCATTGGGCCCTGAAATATGACCCCGCTCGACTTCTTATTCACCCTAGCTCTCTGTCCAGGAGTTGCAAGTAGTTTCTGGTGTTTGTAGCCTACTGGAGGCCGTGGACAGCGCTGACCGTAGGGGTGGGCTGTGATGCGGTAGGTACGTGGCCGGGTGTACCGAATACCCGTTAGGTATCTCGGGAACCCTGTTCACATCGTTCGGGGCCGTATGGGAAACCTCGGCCGGACTCCCTGCGGATGGAACCTGGATAGGCGATAAACCTGGACTAGAGGCTTAGGTGTTTAGGTAGGTCGTGGTCTACACCCACGTCGGCTTTCGCTTGAAGTCTGCCGAGCACATGTCGTGTGCAGACGCTAAGTGGTGGAAACATGTATGAAGAAGTACACCCCTGCAGGGTTATCATAATCTATTCGAATAGCCGCGTCCGCGGTAAAGGACTACTTGGTTGCCTATACAGTTCATAGACAAGTAAATGGAAACTACTAAAAGCCTCAAGATAAGTGTGAGTGCCGAGGATGGCTCTTCCGTAGGAAGACGGAGGTGGATCCTCGGTAGTGTATTGAAGTGGTGATTAGTGGACTCGTGTGCGCAAAAACCATTTCAAGTTGGAGTCTCGTAGGTTAGCCTAGCCAAGAGTCAAAGCTGGCTTGCTGCAACAACTCCACCAACCCTTCTTGATAATATGCATGTATGTAGGATCTGATGTAAGTCTTGCTGAGTACCTTTGTACTCATGTTGCTATAATTTACATTTTTACAGAAGACGCTGCAACCCCTTCTGATGGGTTCTACGTAGACGTTGACATCAATGAGTAGGCTAAAGGCCCAGGTGGTGATCCTGAGCTTGTGAAGGACCACGTAGTATAGCTAGGCTTTCCAAGCCTCTTTTATTTTACTAGTTGTCTGTACTCAGACAAGTTACTTCCGCTGCTGGTTTGTATGACTGTATGACTTGAATGCTGGGTCGTGTGACCCGTACCTTTGTGTATGTTATGTATGGCTCTCTGAGCCTTAAATAAAGTACTTGTGTCATAGAGTCATGTTGTGATGCCTTGTTGTATTTGCACATATCGAGCATATTGTGTGTATGATTGAAATGCTTGGTATGTGTGGGATCTGACTATCTAGTTGTTTATCTTTAGTAGCCTCTCTTACCGGGAAATGTCTCCTAGTGTTACCGCTGAGCCATGGTAGCTTGCTACTGCTCTGGAACACTTAGGCTGGCCGGCATGTGTCCTTCTTCGTTCCGGTGTCTGTCCCTTCGGGGAAATGTCACGCATTGAGTACCGGAGTCCTGTTAGCCCGCTACAGCCCGGTTTACCGGAGTCCTGCTAGCCCAGTGCTACAGCCCGGACCCACTTGCTGTTGACCGACACGTTCGAAGCTGGGTCATGAATGCCTGTCCCTGTAAGTCTGTGCCACTTTGGGTTTACGACTAGTCATGTCAGCCCGGGCTCCTTATCATATGGATGCTAGCGACACTATCATATACGTGAGCCAAAAGGCGCAAACGGTCCCGGGCAAAGGTAAGGCGACACCCGTGGGGATACCGTGCGTGAGGCCGCAAAGTGATATGAGGTGTTACAGGCTAGATCGATGTGACATCGAGTCGGGGTCCTGACAGCGTTGGCATCAGAGCCGGACTGCCTGTAGGTTCTCCAAGCCAAACTGGTCGATGTTGAGTCTAGAAATTCTTTAGTTATATGTAGGGGAATTGTTTGTGGGTTGGAACGTAAGGCTCTTTTTACTCCTTTATCTTATGACATTCTGATCTGAGTCAGTCTATTCTTCCACCGGGGGTTAAGGAATTAGGATCTATTCTCTCTATCAGGATCACGTGTTACTAATCAGTAGTACCTTATAAGTTTGATGGATACAAGCCTAGTTCAATTCTACTACCACATTATGTTGCTAGGATGGACTCAGAACTTGATATGATGATGTTGAGTGTGTATGTAATCCTTTGTCAAATGTCTCAAAATCCTTCTTGAGCATTTACAGCTGTTATGCTGCCGAAATTTTGCTAGAAATTCTAATGCCTTTGCATTATGATTGTGCTTTCAGATGGCCACTCGCGACCTCAATCAAGTGGTTCGCCTGACTCGATGCCTAGATGTACCCGGCCATACTGCCATGTTGGTCAGGGTAATGACTGAGGCTGGATACCGTTGGTATCCTGAGTACACGGTCGAAGAGCAATTCCGAGACTTTAATCAAAGCCAGTATCTCTGCACTGTCAGGATATTTCCATCTTATCCTGGGTCCACCGAGCCCCTTCACTGCTCCTATGGACTCGGGGTTACTATTGAGATGGCTGTGCAGGACGCCGCCTACTCTATGATGACCATCATGCGAGTCAGATCTGGTCTATTTCGGGACTCTGATTTCCGGTATATGCCAGGATCACTTCCGGGAGCACAAGGGTATCTCCAGGCTATCTATGCTGACCCCACCCAGGAGGATTCACGGACTCGCACCACTGCTGAGATGCTCGAGGATAAGGACCGTGAAAATCGGGCCTTGAGGTTAGAGCTCTTCAATACCCGTGCTGACCACTGGGCCACATTGACTCGGTTTGCACCGGCGGTGCAAGCCGGATATTCGGATATGCGCGATCTCTATCCTGTGAGATCTGCTCTGCCAGACGTGATGGGTTGGCGTGATGTAGGAGGCATCACCCCACCTCGCGGTCCCCGCAGGCCACCGTCTGTTGGTCCAAGACCTCATCCTAGCCCCTATGGTCCACAAGCTCCGCGAGATCGTCTGTTTCCGGATGATCATGTTGAGCTTCCAGGCTATGGAGGTGACTTCTACGAGGACTACTACGGATCGGTCTGAGTTAGTGGTAGTATCACTAGTTCGCACTAGCTGTGTCGTCTATCGTCCTGCGTGACTCGTGGGATATGACCTAGTTTGTACCCTTTCCGGAGGTGTAGAAAAATAATGTATAGGAGCTTGGAATGCCTCCGATGAGATGTAATCCTCTTTTCACCGTAATAGTACTTTGTTTGGTCTTGTACTAAACCCTGTATGGTGTGTATGACGATGGAATAAAGAAGCAGTCTCTGTATCTACCATGTCATACGGATGATCATCTTGCATTTCGAGTTATTCCTTACATTTTGTATCCTATGTCGGAATTTTATCATTCTGACTAAATCATTGTCTTGTTTACCTAGGATGGTCAACACGCGCACTAACCCTGCTCCTCAAGAGCAGGCCGAAGGCAGCGAAGTCAGGAATGCAAATCTGCCTCATCCTCCTTCCCTAGCCGAGGTTATGATGGAAGCCGAAAGAAACAAGCGGGAGACCAACCGTTTGTTGGAGCGTATTGAACAGAACACAGCACACCATCAGAGGACTAACGTGGTGTCACTCAGTGATTTTATCAAATTACATCCACCCACGTTCCACCACTCCGTCGAGCCTCTCGACGCTGATGACTGGCTTCGCAGTATCTCTCACAAGCTGCGTTCCGCGCTAGTAGCTGAGGCTGACAAGGTCACCTTTGCTGCATATCATCTTGAAGGCCCCGCCAGTCTATGGTGGGAGAATTATGGAGCTATGCGCCCAGCGGGCCATGTCACTACTTGGGCTGAATTCAGTGAGGCTTTCCGTGAACATCACATTCCGGAGGGTCTCATGGACCGTAAACGTGAGGAATTTTGCAATTTCACCCAAGGCCGACTCTCTGTGGATGCTTACAGCAGGGAGTTTGGTAACCTCGCACGATATGCAACTGAGGAAGTTTCTACTGATGCCAAGAAGCAAGCAAGGTTCCGTAAGGGACTTAGTCCTGAGCTTCGCCGCGACCTCCGTCTGCATGAGTGCACATCTTTTCAGAAGCTTGTTAACAAGGCCATCAGTGCTGAAACTGGTCAGACTGATTATGACGCAACACGCAAGCATGGCCGTGACATGGGTTCCTCATCCGGTGCTGGTCCTCAGAAGCGCCGCGTGTGGGTGCCCAACACCGCCCTGCCACCCAGGTTCACACCGAGGCCATCTTTCCAGGCGCCTCGCCCCGTTCAACAGTCTGCACCAGCCAAGCCCTATGGGGGTCCAACCAACAATGCTCCTCCACGTACCAGTTCCGTGACTTGTTTCAAGTGTGGGGAATCTGGTCACTATATGCGTGAGTGTCCCCAGACCAACCCCAACCAATCTGCTAAAGCTGTTGGCCGTGGCAAGCCGACAGGGAAAGTGTTCCACGCCAAGCCGGCCACCGCCTCACGTGGCCATGTCAACTGTATCTCTGCCGAAGAAGCTCAAGAAGATCCCAACGTCGTTCTCGGTACGCTCCTTGTTAATTGCCACCCGGCATCTGTTCTTTTCGATACAGGAGCCTCTCATTCATTTATATCCGAGAACTATGCTCGTTTGCATAACACCGCATTCTGTAACATGCCATCCACTATGGAAATTTCTACTCCCGGTTCTAGATGGCAGACCTCCAGGGTAAGTTATGGAAATGAAATCCAAGTCGACAGACTTGTTTTCCTTGCATCTTTGATAGCTCTCAAATTTTCAGATATTAATATCATTTTGGGTATGGACTGGATGTCAGCTCATCATGCCAAAATTGATTGCTTCTCTAGGACTGTTCAACTCACTCACCCTTCGGGCAAGATAGTCAATGTCTTGACCCGATTAGCCAAGCGACAATTATATTCTCTTAACGCCAGCCCTTTGCCAGACCTTGAGGACGTTCCGGTAGTCCGTGACTTCCCGGATGTCTTCCCAGAGGAATTGCCAGGTGTTCCACCTGACAGGGATGTTGAGTTCGTAATAGACCTCATTCCAGGAACCGTTCCGATTGCTAGAAGACCCTATAAGATGGCACCACTAGAACTAGCCGAGCTTAAGAAACAACTCGATGAGTCCTTGAAAAAGGGTTTCATCCGACCTAGTTCATCTCCGTGGGCTTGCCCCGTCCTCTTCGTCAAGAAGAAGGATGGTACGGACCGGATGGTTGTAGATTATCGACCTGTCAATTTGGTCACAATCAAGAACAAATATCCGCTCCCCAGGATCAACGACCTGTATGATCAGCTCGCTGGATCCTCAGTCTTCTCCAAAATGGATTTGAGGTTGGGCTACCATCAAATCAAAATCAGAAACGGGGACATTCCTAAAACGGCCTTTGTTACTCGTTATGGCCAATACGAGTACACCGTCATGTCCTTCGGTTTAACCAACGCTCCAGCCACCTTTTCTCGGTTAATGAACTCAATCTTCATGGAGTATTTGGATAAATTCGTCGTTGTTTACCTCGATGATATACTCATCTACTCCAAGAACGAGGAAGAACATGCCGAACATCTAAGGCTAGTGTTGAAGAAACTTCGAGAGCATCGCCTTTATGCCAAATTTTCTAAATGTGAATTCTGGTTGTCAGAAGTGACCTATCTGGGTCATGTAATATCTGGTAAAGGTATTGCTGTTAACCCTGAGCGAGTTCAAGCCGTCCTTAATTGGACTCCACCTGAATCGGTCAAGCAAGTTCGGAGTTTTCTGGGCTTAGCGAGCTATTGTCGTCGCTTTGTCGAGAACTTCTCCAAAGTTGCTAAACCTCTAACCGAACTCCTCAAGAAAGATAAAAGTTCGAATGGACTCCACAATGTGAGCACAGCTTTCAGGAACTGAAAAGACGCCTGACTTCTGCTCCCGTACTGGTACCGCCAGACTTCTCCAAGGACTTTGTTATCTACTGCGACGCCTCGCGACAAGGACTAGGCTGTATTCTCATGCAAGATCGACACGTAATTGCTTACGCTTCACGGCAATTGCACCCACATGAGGAGAATTATCCTACTCATGATCTAGAGCTTGCAGCTGTAGTCTATGCACTTAAAACCTGGCGACATTACCTCCTCGGTAATCGTTGCGAAATATTCACTGATCACCAAAGTCTGAAGTACATCTTCACCCAACCGGATTTGAATCTCAGGCAAAGACGTTGGGTCGAGTTGATCACAGATTTCGACTTAGGAATAACTTACACCCCAGGGAAAGCCAACGTCATGGCTGATGCGCTAAGTCGTAAATCTTATTGTAACAACCTGATGTTACAACAAAGTCAACCGCTTCTCCATGAGGAATTTCGGAAGCTTAACCTTCACATTGTTCCTCAAGGATTTCTTTCCACCTTGGTGGCGAAACCTACTCTTACGGATCAAATCATCGCTGCCCAGAAGCGAGATAAGGGAATATCTAAAATCAAGGAGAACATTGCTAGCGGAGGTGCTAGTTGTTTCTCCACAAATGATCATGGTGTTGTATACTTTGAGAACCGTTTAGTGGTTCCCAAGAACCAGCATCTACGGCAGTTGATCCTTAAGGAGGCTCATGAATCTCCTCTCACCATTCATCCCGGTAGTACCAAGATGTATCAGGACCTACGCCAGAGGTTCTGGTGGACTAGGATGAAGAGAGAAATTGCTCAGTATATTGCTAATTGCGACGTCTGTCGTCGTGTAAAAGCAGAGCATCAACGGCCTGCTGGCACCCTTCAACCCTTAGCTATTCCTGAATGGAAATGGGATAAAATTGGTATGGATTTCATTACCGGTTTTCCCAGGACCAAGAGAGGGAATAATGCTATCTTCGTCGTTGTCGATCGTCTTTCCAAAGTAGCCCATTTCCTACCTGTTCGTGAGAGTATAACCGCTAGTCAATTGGCAGACTTATACATCTCCCGGATAGTGTCTCTCCATGGTGTTCCTTTGGAAATTAATTCGGATCGAGGAAGTCTTTTCACCTCTCGATTTTGGGAAAGTTTCCAAAATGCTATGGGAACCCGTCTCTCCTTTAGCACCGCTTTCCACCCTCAGTCGAGTGGTCAAGTGGAACGCGTCAACCAGATTCTAGAAGACATGCTTCGAGCCTCTGTTATCTCATTCGGAATGGATTGGGAGAAGTGCCTTCCATTTGCCGAATTCGCTTACAACAACAGCTATCAATCTAGCTTGGGTAAAGCCCCTTTTGAAGTTCTCTATGGACGACGGTGTCGAACACCCCTTAACTGGTCAGAGACCGGGGAAAGACAATTCTTTGGCCCGGATATGATTCAGGAAGCAGAAGAACAAGTTCGCATCGTTCGTGAAAAGTTGAAAACAGCCCAATCTCGTCAAAAGAGTCAATATGACCGAAAACATAAGGCTATGACTTTCGAGGTTGACGAGAAGGCTTACCTTCGGGTTACCCCTCTGAAGGGAACCCATCGTTTCGGTATCAAAGGCAAATTGGCTCCTCGTTACATTGGACCTTTTCGCATTCTCGCCAAACGAGGAGAAGTTGCCTACCAGTTGGAACTACCTCCGCACCTCTCCAGAGTCCACGATGTCTTCCACGTTTCTCAACTCAGGCGTTGCTTCTCGGATCCTATCCGTGGAGTGGACTACGAAACGCTTGATCTCCAAGATAATCTTACATATCGAGAGTACCCCATTCGTATCCTCGATCAGGCCGAGCGTACCACTCGACGTCATAATATCAAGTTTCTCAAAGTTCAATGGTCGCACCATTCTGAGGATGAAGCAACTTGGGAAAGGGAGGATCGTCTTCGACTCGAGTATCCCGCCTTCTTTCCGGAGGAACCCAAATCTCGGGACGAGATTCTTTTGAGTGGGGGTGAGTTGTCACACCCTAGCTAGTCATGCATTAGAGTGTTGCATCATGTTTATTCTTTCATCAGAAACCTGAAATGGGGATGACAGAACCCCCAGTCCCCTCTGAAACCAACTAGGGTTTACTAAAAACTTTTTCAATGAACCTGAAATGCCCTTCTAAAATGCCCATCATTTTTGTCTTGGTTCAGAACCTCTGCCAAAAGTGGTGCACATTTTCCTAGGCCATCCTAGGGTTTTTGAATTAAATCATAAGTATTTGAATTTGGGCATTTAAAATTATATAAAATATTTAAATGCTCAAATAACTCCAAACTAAAATGTTTCATGTTGGAAATAATCCAACTATGGACCAGGAGTAGTTTGGTGATTTTTGGAGTTGCCTAAGTATTTTATTTAATTCAACAAAGTTGCAGAAGTATTAAAAAAACAGAAAACAGAAAGAAATGGGAAAAGCTTACCTGGCGCCCAGCACCCGGCCCACCTGCCGGCCCAGCCCAGCACCGCGCCAGCGAGCTGCTTGCCGGCCAGGCAGGCAGGCAGGTGCTCGACGGCGAGCACCGCATGGGTGCCACGCACCTGCTCGCCGCCTCGCCGCCTCCCTCGCCCGGCTAACGCCGTGAATCGGCCTCCCTCTCTCCCCCGAACCCCCCAGACACCCCCTCTCCTCTCCAGCTCCTCTCCCTCGCTCTCCCACGCCATGGCCGACGCCATCGCCGCCACCCCCTCGCCGTAGCCACGCCCTCCGTCAACCCCACGCCGTGCCGCCGTGTCCAGGAGCTTCGCCGCCGTCCACTTCATCGAGCTAGCCGAGCCCCGTGTGCTCGAGCGGCCCGAGACCACCGCACCGACCTCGCCCGAGCTCGCCGTCGCCGGAGATCCCCTTCAACGCCGTCGCCGCCTCAGCTCGTCCCCGACCCCGCCGGTGGCCTCTACGGGAGCGCTGTGAGCCTAGCTACCCCTCCGACCCTCTCTCTCTCATTCCCGAGCCGTGTAGCCACCGCACGAAGATCACACGCACGCACCGCCGCGGATCTCGTCGCCGACGTGCTTCCCGGCCATCCTCCGGCCAACCCGCGGTGTCCAACGCACTCACCACGCTGCGTTAGGCCCAACCGTGCACTCCCCGCACCTCACCGATCCCCCTAGCGACAAGTTCGACTTTGGCCGAACTCCGGTGGCCGCCAAAGTCGTCGCCGGCGCCAACTCCGGCCACCCCGACCCCAACGGACTCCACCAAGAGCTGCGGCTCGACCTCAGCTCCGCTCCGGTGCCCTCCGCGGCTCGTTTGGTTGCCGGAACGGCAAAAATCACTTCCGCCGCCGCGTCGGGCTCGCCGGCGGCTAAACGCCGGTGCAGCCGACCCGGGTTTGACCACGGGTGGGCCCTGGTTGACTCCCCTGAGTCAATGACAGGTGGGGCCCAGCCCTGTTAATTAAACAGGTTTAGTTTTAATTAAACTTTAATTAAATTAATCACCCTGACATGCGGGACCCACTGTCAGGTTTGACCCTGGACGTGTTCCGTTGACCTGCTGACGTCACACTGACGTCAGGCTGACGCAATAATTGATTTTCTGGAATTATTCTAATATAGGAAATTCCAGAATATAATTTAAACTTCAAAAATTCATAACTTTTATTCTGTAACTCCAAATCAGACAAATTATATATGAAAAATGATCAGAAAAATCCAATCTATCCATCTGTACTATTTTCATGCATGACTAAACAAGTTAACTTGATGTTTAATGCAGAACAAGGAAAAACACTTTAAAGGGCCATGTTTGAGTTTGAAATTTGAATCTTTGATTCAAATTGGTTCAAACCCTTCTGGTCTTAGTTGCATTAGCCCAACACACTCATATTGCTATGTTTCATGCATGCATCATATTGTTGCACATTGTTTGGTGATGGTTGTATATCGGTGTTCTTGCGGCAGGATCTGCCCCCGAGGAGTACCGTGATTACCCTAACGAAGAACCGTATCAGTGCATCGAACCATCAGGCAAGCAACCAACCATTTGATCATATCGATACAATCCCATGTTCTCGCTCCTGCTCTCTTTTACTGCATTAAGACAACGCGTTTCAAACTGCTGTGTGCTACGGTAGTTGAACCCACTTCCTCTGCATGACCTGTCATTGCCACAGTAACTAGATGAAACCCACTAGCATGTGTAGGAGTTGATTGAGCCATATGTATGTGTTGTTCCTACCTTGCTATGCCTGCTATGCTTAGAGTCGTGTCAGGTCTGGTTCATCTGGGTGATGGGCTAGAGTGAAATGATTATGTCGGTAATGAGAGTGGTGTGGTGAACACGATTTGGTAAAGGTATCGATGAGAGGCCATGTAGGAGTACATGGTGGGTTGTTTCATTGAAGCCGACCTTAAGCACTGAGATCTGTATGTGTGATTTAAGATACAGCTACTACCATGCATTGGGCCCTGAAATATGACCCCGCTCGACTTCTTATTCACCCTAGCTCTCTGTCCAGGAGTTGCAAGTAGTTTCTGGTGTTTGTAGCCTACTGGAGGCCGTGGACAGCGCTGACCGTAGGGGTGGGCTGTGATGCGGTAGGTACGTGGCCGGGTGTACCGAATACCCGTTAGGTATCTCGGGAACCCTGTTCACATCGTTCGGGGCCGTATGGGAAACCTCGGCCGGACTCCCTGCGGATGGAACCTGGATAGGCGATAAACCTGGACTAGAGGCTTAGGTGTTTAGGTAGGTCGTGGTCTACACCCACGTCGGCTTTCGCTTGAAGTCTGCCGAGCACATGTCGTGTGCAGACGCTAAGTGGTGGAAACATGTATGAAGAAGTACACCCCTGCAGGGTTATCATGATCTATTCGAATAGCCGCGTCCGCGGTAAAGGACTACTTGGTTGCCTATACAGTTCATAGACAAGTAAATGGAAACTACTAAAAGCCTCAAGATAAGTGTGAGTGCCGAGGATGGCTCTTCCGTAGGAAGACGGAGGTGGATCCTCGGTAGTGTATTGAAGTGGTGAGTAGTGGACTCGTGTGCGCAAAACCATTTCAAGTTGGAGTCTCGTAGGTTAGCCTAGCCAAGAGTCAAAGCTGGCTTGCTGCAACAACTCCACCAACCCTTCTTGATAATATGCATGTATGTAGGATCTGATGTAAGTCTTGCTGAGTACCTTTGTACTCATGTTGCTATAATTTACATTTTTACAGAAGACGCTGCAACCCCTTCTGATGGGTTCTACGTAGACGTTGACATCAATGAGTAGGCTAAAGGCCCAGGTGGTGATCCTGAGCTTGTGAAGGACCACGTAGTATAGCTAGGCTTTCCAAGCCTCTTTTATCTTTCTAGTTGTCTGTACTCAGACAAGTTACTTCCGCTGCTGGTTTGTATGACTGTATGACTTGAATGCTGGGTCGTGTGACCCGTACCTTTGTGTATGTTATGTATGGCTCTCTGAGCCTTAAATAAAGTACTTGTGTCGTAGAGTCATGTTGTGATGCCTTGTTGTATTTGCACATATCGAGCATATTGTGTGTATGATTGAAATGCTTGGTATGTGTGGGATCTGACTATCTAGTTGTTTATCTTTAGTAGCCTCTCTTACCGGGAAATGTCTCCTAGTGTTACCGCTGAGCCATGGTAGCTTGCTACTGCTCTGGAACACTTAGGCTGGCCGGCATGTGTCCTTCTTCGTTCCGGTGTCTGTCCCTTCGGGGAAATGTCACGCATTGAGTACCGGAGTCCTGTTAGCCCGCTACAGCCCAGTTTACCGGAGTCCTGCTAGCCCAGTGCTACAGCCCGGACCCACTTGCTGTTGACCGACACGTTCGAAGCTGGGTCATGAATGCCTGTCCCTGTAAGTCTGTGCCACTTTGGGTTTACGACTAGTCATGTTAGCCCGGGCTCCTTATCATATGGATGCTAGTGACACTATCATATACGTGAGCCAAAAGGCGCAAACGGTCCCGGGCAAAGGTAAGGCGACACCCGTGGGGATACCGTGCGTGAGGCCGCAAAGTGATATGAGGTGTTACAGGCTAGATCGATGTGACATCGAGTCGGGGTCCTGACAGTGATGGAGATTGATATGATGAGAATAGACCCAGGGGCCATAGGTTTCACTAGTGGCTTCTCTCAAGAGCATAAGTATTCTACGGTGGGTGAACAAATTACTGTTGAGCAATTCACAGAATTGAGCATAGTTATGAGAATATCTAGGCATGATCATGTATATAGGCATCACGTCCGTGACAAGTAGATCGAAACGATTCTGCATCTACTACTATTACTCCACTCATCGACCGCTATCCAACATGCATCTAGAGTATTAAGTTAAAAACAGAGTAACGCCTTAAGCAAGATGACATGATGTAGAGAGATAAATTCATGCAATATGAAATAAACCCCATCTTGTTATCCTCGATGGCAATGATACAATGCGTGCCTTGCTTCCCCTTCTGTCACTAGGTAAGGACACCGCAAGATCGAACCCAAGGCTAAGCACTTCTCCCATGGCAAGAACTACCAATCTAGTTGGCCAAACCAAATAGATAATTCGAAGAGACTTGCAAAGATAACCAATCATACATAAAAGAATTCAGAGAAGATTCAAATATTATTCATAGATAGACTTCATCATAAACCCACAATTCATCGGCCTCAACAAACACACCGCAAAAAGAAGATTACATCGAATAGATCTCCACATGAGAGGGGGAGAACTTTGTATTGAGATTCAAAGAGAGAGAAGAAGCCATCTAGATACTAACTATGGACCTGAAGGTCTGAGGTAAACTACTCACACTTCATCGGAGGGGCTAGGATGATGCAGAAGCCCTCCGTGATGACGGCCCTCTTCCGGCGGAGCTCCGAAACAGGCCCCAAGATGGGATCTCATGGACACAGAAAGTTGCGGCAGTGGAATTAGGTTTTTGGCTCCTGTTCTGATCGTTTGGGGGTACGTGTGTATATATAGGAGGAAGAAGTACGGCGGAGGAGCAACGAGGGGCCCACGAGGCAGGGAGGTGCGCCCTAGGGGAGGCACCCCCACCCTCGTGACCGCCTCTTTTGTTCCTTGGAGCAGGGTCCAAGTGTCCTGGATCACGTTCGATGAGAAAATCACGTTCCTGAAGATTTTATTCCGTTTGGACTCCGTTTGATATTCCATTTCTTCGAAACACTGAAATAGGCAAAAAACATCAATTCTGGGCTGGGCCTTCGGTTAATAGGTTAGTCCCAAAAATAATATAAAAGTGGAAAATAAAGCCCAATATAGTCCAAAACAGTAGATAATATAGCATGGAGCAATCAAAAATTATAGATACGTTGGAGACGTATCACCCTACACCAGTAGAAGAAGACGAAGAACCCAAGGAGATTTACCCGGAAGACTACATCATCATCGACGACACCGACTCGGACCCAGATGATAGAGATGATGACTATGTTGATGAAGCTAGAGCAGACATCATGGAGTCTGCAACTGAAGAGTATTTTTAGTAGACCACTCCATCAGTAGTAGTAGTCCACCATGTAAATATAGTAGTCCGAGCACTTTTGCGATAGTTAGATCGATTGTATGCCCTTGTTTGATTGATTGAATGAAGTGAATTGTTTGCTTTTGCCTCATGTGCATATGGGTAGTGTTTTCTCTTTAGACCCCCTCTATTCTCAAATCTCATCTTTTCTAAACCCTCAGATGCCTCCGAGACCTGACCCCAGATTTACCTTCCCACCGGAGCTCACCCAGTTGATCCAACAGCAGAACACATTGATGCAGTTGCTAGTCCAGAATCAGAATCAGGGGAACAACAACAACAACCCACCACCACCACCACCTGTTGATCACTTAGCCCGTTTTCTTAGGCTGAATCCGCCGGTGTTTTCCAGTAGCACCGAGCCGATAGTAGCAGATGATTGGCTCCGTAAGACAGCTAGAGAGTTGACCACGGCATGATACACAGATGCGAAAAAGGTGAAGTTTGCCGCACATCAGCTGGAAGGACCCACATCATCATGGTAGTAGAATTTCACCGCCACTTTCCCAATCGACACTGTCACATGGGACCAGTTTCAGCAGGCTTTCCGTATTGCCCATGTTTTAGAAGGAGCTATGGCCATGAAGAAGCGTGAGTTTCGCAACTTGCGCCAAGGAGGACGGACAGTTGGCCAGTATGCGGAGGACTTTAGTAAGCTAGCACGTTATGCCCCAGATGACGTTGCTACGGATGCATCTAAGCAGGAGAAGTTTCTGTAAGGACTGAATGATGAGTTGAGCATGCAGTTGATGGTAGCAACCTTCAACAACTACCAGGAGTTGGTAGATCGTGCTCTCATGATTGAAGGGAAGCAGCAGCAAATTGAGAACTGCAAGAGGAAGTATGGACAAGGGAAGTACAATTCAGGAGCTCAGCAGAAGCCACGTTTTACCCCTAGACCGGGAGGACATTTTCAGCATACCCATGGAGGAGGTAGCTCGCACAATCATAATGGCACCAAGAATGGTAATGGGAATGGAGGAAGCAACGGCCAGAACCGCACCAACCCATCGACCCCGGCCAAGAGAGACCTGAGCCAAGTCACTTGCTTTAAGTGCCAGAAGACCGGACATTATGCCAATGAATGTCCTGAATCCCAGAATGGAAATGGCAATGGAAGCTCTGGGAAGAAGCCGAACCCTTTCAACAGGGGACAGGTGAACCACGTTAACGTGGAGGAGGCTGAAGAGCAGCCGGATGCTGTAATCGGTAAGTTTTTGGTTAAGTCATTTACTGCAGTCGTTCTTTTTGATACTGGTGCATCGCATTCATACATATCAAGGGGATTTGTGGATAAGTAATAACCTTCCCACCAAAGTTCTTAGAACACCTATGTTAGTAAGCTCACCAGGAGCAGAGTATATGGCTAGCCAAGGATGTTTTCAAGTGCCATTGAGTATAGGTAGGCATGTGTTTCCCTCGGATTTAATCATTTTGGAATCACAAGGATTGGATGTGATTCTGGGTATGGATTGGCTGTCGATGTATGGAGGAAACATCAATTGCGCCAGTAAGTCGATCTTGCTTACCACCCCAGAAGGGAGAAGGATCAAGTATGTATCCCGACATGTACCGAAGAGGACTCAAGTAAATTGTCTAACAGGAGTCGTGTAGGAGGAAGTACCAGTAGTGAAGGATTTCCCTGATGTATTTCCAGAAGAATTGCCAGGCATGCCACCGGATAGAGATATTGAGTTTTTGATTGATCTTTTGCCAGGTACAGGGCCAATATCAAAGAGACCATATAGGATGCCCGCAAAGGATTTGGTGGGGATTAAGAAACAGATTAAGGAGTTACTGGATAAAGGATATATTCGCCCAAGTTCTTCGCCTTGGGGATCGCCAGTACTTCTAGTGGAGAAAAAGGATGGATCGTTAAGGATGGTTGTTGATTATCGAGGATTGAATGAAGTAACCATCAAGAACAAGTACCCACTACCAATGATCAATGATCTGTTTGATCGATTGCAAGGGGCTAAGGTATTTTCCAAGATCGATCTGCGATCAGGATACCATCAGTTGAAGATTCGAGAACAGGATATACCTAAGACGGCTTTTACCACCAGGTATGGGCTGTACGAGTATACCTTATGTCATTTGGTCTGACTAACGCACCTGCATATTTTATGAACATGATGAACAAAGTGTTTATGGAGTTTTTGGATAAGTTCGTCGTAGTGTTCATTGATGATATCCTGGTTTACTCGAAGAATGAAGAGGAGCATAAGGAGCATTTGCGTTTGGTTCTTGGAAATCTCAGAGAACATCAATCATATGCCAAGTTTAGCAAATGTGAGTTTTGGTTGAAGGAAGTTGGATTTTTCGGACACGTTATATCTGGAGAAGGTATAGCAGTAGATCCCACTAAGGTTGGTACCGTGACAAATTGGGAAGCCCAACAATAGTTGGAGAGATCCGGAGTTTTCTTGGACTCGCAGGATACTACCGGGGGTTTATTGAGAATTTCTCAAAGATTGCAAAGCCTATGACGGAGTTGTTGAAAAAGGATACCAAGTTCATATGGACTGAGGAATGTGAGGCTAGTTTCCAGGAGTTAAAGAAACGTTTGGTTACATCACCTGTGTTGATTTTGCCGGATCAGACCAAGAATTATGAGGTGTATTGCGACACTTCACGTCGAGGACTTGGAGCAGTGCTTATGAAGGAAGGAAGAGTTGATTCATATACCTCACGACAGCTTAAGCCTCATGAGTTAAATTATGCTACGCATGATTTGGAGTTAGCAGCCATAGTGCAAGCATTGAAAACTTGGAGACACTTTCTCATTGGAAATCATTGTGAGGTGTACACGGATCACAAGAGTTTGAAGTATATTTTCACGCAGAAGGAGTTGAATCTCAGGCAAAGGAGATGGTTGGATCTCATCAAGGATTATGATATGAGATTGCATTATCACCCCGGAATGGCTAACGTAGTAGCCGATGCATTGAGCCGTAAAAGTCATGTCAACACCTTAATGACGGGAGATTTACCAAGGGAGTTAGCCAAAAATCTTCAAGAGCTATGTTTGGAAATAATACCAAGAGGCTATGTAGCAGCATTGGAGATTCAGTCTACTTTCATGGATAAGATCAGAGACGCCCAGAAGACTCACAAGGAGATTGCCTCAATAAAGGAGAAAATGAGCAAAGGAAAAGCTAAGGGATTTTGTGAAGATGAGGATGATATCTTATGGTTTGAAGACCGTGTTTATGTGCCTAATGATTCAGAGATCAGGAAGTTAATTCTGCAAGAGGCCCATGATTCACCATATTCGATTCACCCAAGAAATACCAAGATCTATTTGGATTTGAAGGATACTTCCTGGTGGACCAGAATGAAGAAAGATATTGCGGAATATGTAGCAGTTTGTGATGTATGTCAGAGAGTAAAGGCAGAGCATCAGAAGCCAGCAGGATTGCTACAGCCATTGCCAATACCCGAATGGAAGTGGGATAAGTTAGCATGTATTTTATTACAGGTTTACCCAGAACTCGTTCAGGCTATGACTCAATATGGGTTGTAGTCGATCGTTTGACAAAGATAGCTCATTTCATTCCAGTGAAGACTACCTATACCAGTGCAAAGTTGGCAAAGATATACATGACCGGAATCGTATGTCTGCATGGAGTTCCAAGAAGCATTGTATCAGATAGAGGAACCCAATTTACCTCAAAGTTCAGGAATCAGTTGCATGAAACTTTGGGTACCAGACTGGAGTTTAGTACAGCTTTCCATTCGCAGACAGATGGACAGACCGAGAGAGTCAACCAGATTTTGGAGGATATGCTGAGAGCTTGTGCACTAGATTATGGATCTAGTTGGAACGAGAATTTGCCATATGCAGAGTTCTCTTACAACAACAGTTATCAATCCAGTTTGAAGATGACCCCTTTAGAAGCCTTGTACGGAAGGAGGTGCAGGACCCCATTGTCGTGGGATGAAGTTGGAGACCGCCAGTTGTTTGGACCGGATATGATTAAGGAGTCTGAACAGAAAGTGAAATTGATTCGCGATAGGCTCAAGGTAGCTCAGTCCAGGCAGAAGAGCTACGCAGATTTTAAACGCAAGGAGACAGTTTACGAAGTCGGAGACCAAGTTTATCTTCGAGTATCTCCACTTCGAGGAGTTAAGCGCTTTGGAGTTAAGGGAAAATTAGCGCCACGTTTTGTAGGACCATACAAAGTTTTGGAGCGTATGGGAGAAGTAGCCTATAAGTTGGAATTGTCTGAAGTATTGTCAGGAGTTCACGACGTGTTCCACGTTTCCCAGTTGAAGAAGTGCCACACAGAGATGGCTGATATACCGCTGAGAGATACAGTGCCACTAGAAGCGATTAAGTTGGACAGTGATTTGACCTATGAGGAGAAACCAGTTAAGATTCTAGAGTATGCCAGTCAAGTCACCCGCAGCAAGGTTATCAAGTTGCTTGTCATCAATTTAAATTGGTGAAGGATAAGCATAATGTAATTCTTATTCTTGTTTCATCGAGTAAATTCAATTATTCCGGAGGTTCATCAAATTCTCGGTTTCAATTGGTTCATCTTTTCTTTTTCCCGGAGTTCCAAGCTTTCATCCTTCATTTCGTTTGATCATTATTTTATTACCGGAGTTCTTCATGGAGGCTCTACATGACGGTTCATCAAAGATTTAATTCCTTCTCGAAGGATTCATCGAGATTCTTTTCAGAGGAGCTCAAGCATTCTTCATCTTGCAATCCGGAGTGCAATTCTTTCTATCGTATCATTGGAGGTGGTATTATGTCATTCTTGATAATTTGAGCTCATGTTTCATGATTCACATGTTGTTAAGAATGAGGTATTTTAAACCCATCACCTTCTTCCTTGGATTTATCTTGGGTTATACTTCACCTAAAGCCTTCCCTAAGGATTGTTGCTATCTATGGTGCTCATAAATGACCCAAGTTCTTTCATTTATCCCCCCGGTGAGATAAGTTTCTCGTCTCCTTGTTCATATCAATCCAATCTTTTGTTTTCGTTAGTGGCAGAATTTCACCTCATAATTTTGGGATGTTTTCCATAAGCCCACAACAAGCTTACTCTTTTCGTTGTTGGTTTTTCCAACAACTCCGTTCGAACCTTCTCCTAAGGATGCCTTTTCAAGCTCTTTTGTGACAGAAGTTGGCATTTTCTTCTCCATTCTTTTATTTCAATTATCTATCTTCTATGTCTTCCTTCCGGAGGCTTTGTGATGTTCCTCTCTTCAACCCATCTTCTTGTTTTGTCAGGATCGTGTTCTTTTCATGCTTATCCTTTTAACCGGGGTGTCAGGTCCTCTGCTCAAGTTCTTTTCTACTTATCTATTCTTGCTTCTCTTTTCTACCGGAGTGCTATCCGAATTTGTTCTTCCTTGTTCCTATTTTCTAACGGAGTGTTCTCAACTTTGTTCATCTTTGTTGTTTTTCTTTCTTTCAAGTTATTCAACCTTTCAAGGTTCGTGGTTTCACTCGGTTGTCAAAGAAGCAACTTAGTTTTACTTCTTCTCTTCCTCTTCCTTTTCCCTTCGGTGCCATCCTGGATCTCGGGATGAGATCCTCTTGTAGTGGTGGAGTGTTGTAACGCCCCAAGACCGGAGCTTCAGTTGCCTTCCAGGGTTCCCGGGTTTCTCGGTGTGTTTTATTTTTACTTGCTCCTTTTATGTTTGCTTTGCATCATGTCATCATGTCATAAATCTTTTGCATCTCATCTAAATAAATGGCATGGATCTTTGATCCATTTAAACCGAGGGAATTCACTTGGTGATTCTCTTTATAACATATCCTCCCGTTATTAGGGAGCTATTATAAATATTTCCATTCTTTTGAATTTACCCATGAACACACTTACAAATAATCACATGCCTTTTCTCGCTTTGAGTTTGGTCCCCAAACTTTGCTTTTATCCTTTCTCCATTTTCCGGAGCTCCACCAATATTCCGAACATTCTTGGACTCTCTAAAAATGTTTTCCTAATTCAAACTCATTTGAATCACATTCAAATGTGTTCGAATGCAATCCTTCCAAATGGTGCCAAATGTATTTTTCTTGGATCAAGCTCATTTTTATGAGTCCAAGAAAATTGGCGCCCTGCTCAATTTCTTCTCCTATCTCTCTCTACATTTCTTATTCCTCGGTTTATTTGTTAAATCAGGAAATAAAGGAGTAAAAGAGAATTAGAGGGAGAGAGAAGAGAGCCAGCCCAGCCAACCTCTTGGGTCTGTCCATCTAGACCGGCCCATTTGCGCAGCTAGCCCAACCTACCTAACCCTCTCTGATGGGCCGGCCTCCCTGGCCCAAGGAGTCTCGCAACCCACTGCTAACCCTAGCCGATCGCAACCACCCTCTCCATCTCTCATTCCCTCCTCCTCCCGTCCTTTTTCCTCGGCGCCGCCACCACACACGTATCGAGCACCAGAGAGAGACCCACAGCCCGATCCCTCTCCCCTTGTTCGTCTCCTCCCTCATCTTCTTAGTGCGACCAAGGGGGGATCCCAATCCCCATGGCCATGTACCGCGCCGCCGCACGCCCATAGCCAGCGCCAGAGGAACGCCCGTGCCCGTTCTGCTACAAGCCGCACCGCAGGCCATGCCTCAACCGGATCCTGCAGCCCCGCGCTGTCCATCTCGTGAACCACGCCGCCCCGTCAACCCACCTCGTCCTCGCGTCTCCCTTCCTCGTCCCTCACCCGAGCTCCTGGAGCCCGAGCCGTCCCGGAGCGTCTCCTCCTTGCTGCGTCGCTTGTCGCCGAGCAGGAGCTCCGCCGCCTCAAGTCCTGGTCCGGCCACCATCAGCAGCTCCCTCCCCGACCTCCGGCCTTGTCCAGGCCATCCCCGCCATCGCATCTCCAGCCGCATTGGCTCGCCGCCTCTGCTCTGCACCACACGGCCCTCTGCGTCCGTGGCTTCGCCTCCTCTTCTCGTCGCCTGTCCGCCGATGACCACCAGGAGCAATGCTGCCTCCACCTCGGTGCTCTTCGTCTGCCTCCTCCTCGTGCAAAAGCTCCTGTCTGAGCCGTCCCCTTCGTTCAACTTGGTTGCTGCCGCCGCTGCATTAATCTTCCCTGGTGTAGATCATTTCCAATGAATGGCAGCCCAGATGGTTTCCTCCACGCCAAGTACCATGACCCACAAGATGGAGAATGCCAAGCACCCCTTCGAACTATCAAGACCGCAGGACCACGCGGACGACTACCGCACCGGAACGTCAAGTACCTCTGCCGAAGACTCCCACCGAAGACACGTGTATGACTACTACATAAACGAGTACCAAACGAATCACCAAGACCTATGAGAATGACTTCGTGGACCGACAAGTACCACGACGTCCGTCGATCGCCAATACCCCTTCAGATACGCAAGTTCCTCGAAGGTCCACCGAGGCCTAGTACGACTACAGGACCGGAACAAAGTACCACGATGACCGTTGACATGTACCACTACACCGCACCAAAACGTCAAAACCGTCCCGGATATCGCCAAGTACCACTTCAGTTTCGGAACGCGATGAGTACCACGACTACCCTCGAGGACCTTGGTTCCATCAAGTTCGACTACTTCCACTACGGCATGAGTACAACTACTACCTCTACGAACGTGGCGAGACCGTCTACTTCCGCTAAGAACTTGATCCATTCCGAAAGGTCTCACCTCGAAGGTATAACCCCAAGACGACGCCCGTGAACGAATCAATGCATGTTGGATGAGATACACCCTTTGTCTGCATCGTGTCCGTATTGTCAGTCGTTTCCATGCCACTAACTCGTGGGACACCCGGTATCCGGGAGTGCCCCACCATCTGTTGCATGCATCCGCACACTTATCCTTTGCATCGGTTTCTCAATCGAGTTACCGGAACCGGAATGTTGTCGCGGCATCATTTTCGTTTCGTTGCCGTGGCACCCCTTTCTTTCTACCACGTGACAAATGCTCTCATCACCCTCATGTCAACATTCTCTTAAACTTGCATAACTTGAACATGACATCCGCATCATGATAACAACATTTAATATGTTTAAAATTGTTGTTGCACCAAATTGCTAAATGCATATGGGGATTTACCAGAATTGTTGTTTGATGGTTCCGGCCCCATTTAAATTGCTTCGATTGTGTAGTTTACTTTGCTTCACCTCTTGCCATGGTTAACAACATTTAATATTGTTGGGTACATAAACAAGATCGATCTAAATAAGTCATGTGGTGTTTTCTTCAATATGAAACTCCGTTGCATATTGAGCTCCACTTAATTTGTAGGATTGTTTGTGCATTTTTGCCATGCCATACTTCATTAAGCCGGACATGCATCATACTCGATTGTGCATCATGCCATGTTTATGTGTTGGTTGTTTACTATGTGGTTTGCTTCTTTTCTGGTGTTTGCTTCTTCGGTTTGGTTCGGGTAACGTCGTGTTTGTGAGGACCCATTTGTCAACGTCCATTTGTCTTCTTCATGGACTCGTTCTTCTTCCTTGCGGGATTTCAGGCAAGATGACCATACCCTCGAAATCACTTCTATCTTTGCTTGCTAGTTGCTCGCTCTTTTGCTATGCCTATGCTGCGATACCTACCACTTGCTTATCATGTCTCCCATATTGTTGAGCCAAGCCTCTAACCCACCTTGTCCTAGCAAACCGTTGTTTGGCTATGTTACCGCCTGCTCAGCCCCTCTTATAGCGTTGTTAGTTGCAGGTGATGATTGGAGCTTGTTCCATGTTTGGAACATGGGTATTTTGTTGGGATATCACAACATCTTTTATTTAATTAATGCATCTATATACTTGGTAAAGGGTGGAAGGCTCGGCCTTATGCCTGGTGTTTTGTTCCACTCTTGCCGCCCTAGTTTCCGCCATATCGGTGTTATGTTCCCGGATTTTGCGTTCCTTACGCGGTTGGGTTATAATGGGAACCCCTTGACAGTTCGCTTTGAATAAAACTCCTCCAGCAAGGCCCAACCTTGGTTTTACCATTCGCCACCTAGCCTTTTTCCCTTGGGAGTCACGCATCCTGAGGGTCATCTTTATTTTTAAACCCCCGGGCTAGTGCTTGTCTAAGTGTTGGTCCAACCCAGAGCACCGTGCGGGGCCGTCCCTTGGCAACTTGGGTTACCTTGGCTCCCGTACGCTTAGCTTATCCGCTGTGCCATGAGAACGAGATATGTGCAGCTCCTATCGGGATGTCGGCGCTTCGGGTGGTCTTGCTGGACTTGTTTTACCATTGTCGAGGATGTCTTGTAGAACCAGGATACCGAGTCTGATCGGAATGTCTCGGGAGGAGGTCTATTCCTTCGTTGACCATGAGAGCTTGTCATGGGCTAAGTTGGGACACCCCTACAGGGATTTGACATTTCGAAAGTCGTGCCCGTGATTATGGGCAGATGGGAATTTTTTAATGTCCGGTTGTAAAAAACTTGAAGTTGACCTTAATTAAAATACACCAACCGCGTGTGTAACCATGACGGTCTCTTCTCGGCAGAGTCCGAGAAGTGAACACGGTGTTGGAGTTATGCTTGACGTAGGTTGTCTAGGATCACTTCTTGATCATACTTTTATCGACCATGCTTTGCCTTCTCTTCTCGCTCTCATTTGTGTATGTTAGCCAGCATATATGCTAGTCGCTTGCTGCAGCTCCACCTCATACCTTTATCTTACCCATAAGCTTAAATAGTCTTGATCGCGAGGGTGTAAGATTGATGAGTCCCCATGACTCACAGATACTTCCAAAACCAGCTTGCAGGTGCCGTTGAACCGTGCAGGTGACGCAACCAAGCTCAAGGAGGACCTCGATGAAGATCTTGTCCTTTGTGTTGTTTCGTTCTAGTTGATCAGTAGTGGTGCCCAGTTGGGGTCGATCAGGGACCGTGTCGCATTTGGGGCTCTTCTTTTATTTTGGTTCCGTAGTCGGACCTTGATTGTATTTGGATGATGTAATGCTTTATTCATGTATTTGTGTGAAGTGGCGATTGTAGGCCAACTATGTATCTCTTTCCCTTATGTACTACATGGGTTGTGTGAAGATTACCTCACTTGGACATTGCTTTCAATGCGGTTATGCCTCTAAGTCGTGCTTCGACACGTGGGAGATATAGCCGCATCGAGGGCGTTACAAGTTGGTATCAGAGCCTTCCCCGACCTTAGGAGCCCCCTGCTTGATCGAATAGCTGGCGTTGTTGAGTCTAGAAAAATGTTTTGAGTCATTTAGGAATTATATATATCGGAGAGTTAGGACTTCTTTTTACTCCTCAGTCCCTTCGTCGCTCTGGTGAGGCATCCTGACGTAGAGTTTTGACTCTTCTCAAATTTCACAAAAAAAAATTAGGATCACGCGGGTATCTTGGAATCGTTCCGATGGTTTTGTGACGAGAACATTGTTCTTGGTGCCTCCTGACATTTAGGGGTTGTGGCAGTGTCCCGGGGAGTTGAGCTCCGAGGTGTTGTCGTCACAATTTTATCGTTGCAGTTCTGGAATACCTGAATTTAGTACGCCGACATCGAAAATCTCTTTTATGCAGTTCGTTGGTGAGATAACCTCGACGCCACCCAGTACTGGGGCGAGAGTTCGGGAGTATTGCCATAACTTGTATAACGGATGCTTTTCAAAGGTTGAGGTAGATGATTTCCAAAGGTTTCTTGGTTATGTGTTGAAGGATGGATACAGCTTGATGTAGGATTTGCTAGTTTTGGGTGAGATATTATGCTTCCCCTGTATCCCCAACACCTGATTGCATAACCGGAAAGGTTCGGGAGTTTCATAGGTGGGAAATCAAGTAGTTCTTAGGATATCTTTCCAACAGATGTATGATATGAAATTGGGGTTCGACGTCTAGTGGTCCGCCTATTCACGGTCGGTTTTACAGTGGTTTTGTTGTGTCTTAAAGAGTCCTTGGCTATGCCGACTCGGGGACGCTTCGTATGTCATGTGCACTGCCTTGTACATGATGGTGCTGTACGATCGAGCCCGTGTAGGCCCCACCACGAAAACTTCGGACGAAATCTTTATCATATGTTTGTTCCAGCTTATTCTGCAAGCCAACCCTTTGTTTTTGTTTTGAGTTGTGGTATTTGAGTTGCTTCAATGTCAAGTGTTGATTCCATACCTTTCCTGAATGGTGTTCTCATACTCCTATGTGAATACTAATCCTTCTTGTTCATCGAGATTGTCATGTCAATCCTTTTTAACCGGTGTGTTTCTCTTCAAGTGGATCCAATCTTTGTCAACATTCGCAAGATCAACTCAAGTCCTCTCAACGGTGTTCATTTCATTCGTCCCAAGCTGCCTTTGTTTTCCCGCCCTCCCACCCTTTTTCTTCGAGGACTCAGATTTCTTAATCAAGCATCCTTTTATTCTTGTGAAGTCTCTTCATTATTTTCTTCCAATGTTCTACCAGGTGGTTCACATGAAGATGCTCTTCTAGTTCATCATTCCTCACTCATTTTCCTTCTCCGGTGGATCGAATTCAAACTTTGGTATTGGGCATTGTCTTTTCTTTTTGTCCAATGTTTTTTCTTATGCCGGTGCACCTCATAATCATTCACTTCTCGCCATCCATTTGTTCCGGAGTGCTAAAGATATCTCAGAAGATTCGTGTTTCCACCCTTAATCCGTTCAAGCTATTTTGAGGATGTTATCTCATTCAAGCCTTTTAATTCAACCGGTGCAATCTCTCTTTTTAATCATTCTAACAGTGTTTTCTCTTGAGTGGGCCCTAACCCACAGGTATTTTCCCTAGGATCTTACCCGACTCTTCTAATTTCCGGAGTTATTCTCATATTCATCTCAAAGTTTGACGTAAGAATGATTTATCATCAGTCAAATGCCTTTCTCCAAGATCGGTTAAATTCTTTTCATCGTTGGCTCAACATTTCCATTCTTCATTCCGGAGTGTCTAAATAATTCATGGTGGGGTTTCTCGTCGTCATTCTCGGATTTTGAAGACCAAAGAAGAGTTTCTCTTTAATCTTGCTCCATTCTCTTCAAGATTCGTGATCCTAGCTTGTTGCCATCCTCTCATAATTGTTTTTGATTGTGAGAATTCTTTTCACCCATCTGAAGCAATTCAAGATTCTTTTCAGTTTGTTTCTCCGGAGCCCATCATCTCAGAATTTATTCATTCTCAGCTTTCAGCTATGGTTCTCCAAATCTTACCGGTGCTTCGTTCAAGTGATCTCTAATCAGTTCGTGATCCCTTCATTCTCATGTATCTAGATTCTCTCAAGTATCCTCGTTCATTTCATAATTCTTCTTGGTGTTCCTTTATCTTTCCTTCGGTCATTTAATTCTTACAGTGGTTCGTTCAAGACTTCTCTTCCTTCGTTATCATATCAATTTATTCGTTGTTTCAACCCTACCGGTGGTTCGTCGAAGACCTTCTCAAGTTTACGCTATATCTATCTTAATCCTTTCTACGAGAATAAGTAGTATGCCAAATCCGTTGCTTGTCATCAATTTAAATTGGTGAAGGATAAGCATAATGTAATTCTTATTCTTGTTTCATCGAGTAAATTCAATTATTCCGGAGGTTCATCAAATTCTCGGTTTCAATTGGTTCATCTTTTCTTTTTCCCGGAGTTCCAAGCTTTCATCCTTCATTTCGTTTGATCATTCTTTTATTACCGGAGTTCTTCACGGAGGCTCTACATGATGGTTCATCAAAGATTTAATTCCTTCTCGAAGGATTCATCGAGATTCTTTTCATAGGAGCTCAAGCATTCTTCATCTTGCAATCCGGAGTGCAATTCTTTCTATCGTATCATTGGAGGTGGTATTATGTCATTCTTGATAATTTGAGCTCATTTTCATGATTCACATGTTGTTAAGAATGAGGTATTTTAAACCCATCACCTTCTTCCTTGGAGTTATCTTGGGTTATACTTCACCTAAAGCCTTCCCTAAGGATTGTTGCTATCTATGGTGCTCATAAATGACCCAAGTTCTTTCATTTATCCCCCCGGTGAGATAAGTTTCTCGTCTCCTTGTTCATATCAATCCAATCTTTTGTTTTTGTTAGTGGCAGAATTTCACCTCATAATTTTGAGATGTTTTCCATAAGCCCACAACAAGCTTACTCTTTTTGTTGTTGGTTTTTCCAACAACTCCGTTCGAACCTTCTCCTAAGGATGCCTTTTCAAGCTCTTTTGTGACAGAAGTTGGCATTTTCTTCTCAGTTCTTTTATTTCAATTATCTATCTTCTATTTCTTCCTTCCGGAGGCTTTGTGATGTTCCTCTCTTCAACCCATCTTCTTGTTTTGTCAGGATCGTGTTCTTTTCATGCTTATCCTTTTAACCGGGGTGTCAGGTCCTCTGCTCAAGTTCTTTTCTACTTATCTATTCTTTCTTCTCTTTTCTACCGGAGTGTTATCCGAATTTGTTCTTCCTTGTTCCTATTTTCTAACGGAGTGTTCTCAACTTTGTTCATCTCTGTTGTTTTTCTTTCTTTCAAGTTGTTCAACCTTTCAAGGTTCGTGGTTTCACTCGTTTGTCAAAGAAGCAACTTAGTTTTACTTCTTCTCTTCCTCTTCCTTTTCCCTCCGGTGCCATCCTGGATCTCGGGACGAGATCCTCTTGTAGTGGTGGAGTGTTGTAACGCCCCAAGACCGGAGCTTCAGTTGCCTTCCAGGGTTCCCGGGTTTCTCTGTGTGTTTTATTTTTACTTGCTCCTTTTATGTTTGCTTTGCATCATGTCATCATGTCATAAATCTTTTGCATCTCATCTAAATAAATGGCATGGATCTTTGATCCATTTAAACCGAGGGAATTCACTTGGTGATTCTCTTTATAACATATCCTCCCGTTATTAGGGAGCTATTATAAATATTTCCATTCTTTTGAATTTACCCATGAACACACTTACAAATAATCACATGCCTTTTCTTGCTTCGAGTTTGGTCCCCAAACTTTGCTTTTATCCTTTCTCCATTTTCCGGAGCTCCACCAATATTCCAAACATTCTTGGACTCTCCAAAAATGTTTTCCTAATTCAAACTCATTTGAATCACATTCAAATGTGTTCGAATGCAATCCTTCCAAACGGTGCCAAATGTATTTTTCTTGGATCAAGCTCATTTTTATGAGTCCAAGAAAATTGGCTCCCTGCTCAATTTCTTCTCCTATCTCTCTCTACATTTCTTATTCCTCAGTTTATTTGTTAAATCAGGAAATAAAGGAGTAAAAGAGAATTAGAGGGAGAGAGAAGAGAGCCAGCCCAGCCAACCTCTTGGGTCTGTCCATCTAGACCGGCCCATTTGCGCAGCTAGCCTAGCCTACCTAACCCTCTCTGATGGGCCGGCCTCCCTGGTCCAAGGAGTCCCGCAGCACACTGCTAACCCTAGCCGATCGCAACCACCCTCTCCATCTCTCGTTCCCTCCTCCTCCCGTCCTTTTTCCTCGGCGCCGCCACCACACACGTATCGAGCACCAGAGAGAGACCCACAGCCCGATCCCTCTCCCCTCGTTCGTCTCCTCCCTCATCTTCTTAGTGCGACCAAGGGGGGATCCCAATCCCCATGGCCATGTACCGCGCCGCCGCACGCCCATAGCCAGCGCCAGAGGAACGCCCGTGCCCGTTCTGCTACAAGCCGCGCCGCAGGCCATGCCTCGAGCGGATCCTGCAGCCCCGCGCTATCCATCTCGTGAACCACGCCGCCCCGTCAACCCACCTCGTCCTCGCGTCTCCCTTCCTCGTCCCTCACCCGAGCTCGTGGAGCCCGAGCCGTCCCAGAGCGTCTCCTCCTTGCTGCTTCGCTTGTCACCGAGCAGGAGCTCCGCCGCCTCAAGTCCTGGTCTGGCCACCATCAGCAGCTCCCTCCCCGACCTCCGGCCTTGTCCAGGCCATCCCCGCCGTCGCATCTCCAGCCGCATTGGCTCGTCCGCCTCTGCTCCGCACCACACGGCCCTCTGCATCCGTGGCTTCGCCTCCTCTTCTCGTCGCCTGTCCGCCGACGACCACCAGGAGCACTGCTGCCTCCACCTCGGTGCTCTTCGTCCGCCTCCTCCCCGTGCAAAAGCTCCTGTGTGAGCCGTCCCCTTCGTTCAACTTGGTTGTTGCCGCCGCTGCATTAATCTTCCCTGGTGCAGCTCATTTCCAATGAATGCAGCCCATATGGTTACCTCCACGCCAAGTACCACGACCCACAAGACGGAGAATGCCAAGCACCCCTTCGAACTATCAAGACCGCAGGACCACGCGGACGACTACCGCACCGGAACGTCAAGTACCTCTGCCGAAGACTCCCACCGAAGACACGTGTACGACTACTACATAAACGAGTACCGAACGAATCACCAAGACCTACGAGAACGACTTCGTGGACCGACAAGTACCACGACGTCCGTCGATCGCCAAGTACCCCTTCGGATACGCAAGTTCCTCGAAGGTCCACCAAGGCCTAGTACGACTACAGGACCGGAACAAAGTACCACGATGACCGTTGACATGTACCACTACACTGCATCAAAACGTCAAAACCGTCCCGGATATTGCCAAGTACCACTTCGGTTTCGGAATGCGACAAGTACCACGACTACCCTCGAGGACCTTGGTTCCATAAAGTTCGACTACTTCCACTACGGCATGAGTACAACTACTACCTCTATGAACGTGGCGAGACCGTCTACTTTCGCTAAGAACTTGATCTGTTCCGAAAGGTCTCACCTCGAAGGTATAACCCCGAGACGACACCTGTGAACGAATGAATGCATGTTGGATGAGATACACCCTTTGTCTGCATCGTGTCCGTATTGTCAGTCATTTCCATGCCACTAACTCGTGGGACACCCGGTATCCGGGAGTGCCCCACCATCTGTTGCATGCATCCGCACACTTATCCTTTGCATCGGTTTCTCAATCGAGTTACCGGAACCGGAATGTTGCCGCGGCATAATTTCCATTTCGTTGCTGTGGCACCCCTTTCTTTCTACCACGGTGACAAATGCTCTCCTCACCCTCATGTCAACATTCTCTTAAACTTGCATAACTTGAACATGACATCCGCATCATGATAACAACATTTAATATGTTTAAAATTGTTGTTGCACCAAATTGCTAAATGCATATGGGGATTTACCAGAATTGTTGTTTGATGGTTCCGGCCCCATTTAAATTGCTTAGATTGTGTAGTTTACTTTGCTTCACCTCTTGCCATGGTTAACAACATTTAATATTGTTGGGTACATAAACAAGATCGATCTAAATAAGTCATGTGGTGTTTTCTTCAATATGCAACTCCGTTGCATATTGAGCTCCACTTAATTTGTAGGATTGTTTGTGCACTTTTGCCATGCCATGCTTCATTTAAACCGGACATGCATCATACTTCGATTGTGCATCATGCCATGTTTATGTGTTGGTTGTTTACTATGTTGTTTGCTTCTTTTCCGGTGTTGCTTCTTCGGGTTGGTTCCGATAACGTCGCGTTTGTGAGGACCCGTTCGACTACGTCCGTTTGTCTTCTTCATGGACTCGTTCTTCTTCCTTGCGGGATTTCAGGCAAGATGACCATACCCTCGAAATCACTTCTATCTTTGCTTGCTAGTTGCTCGCTCTTTTGATATGCCTATGCTGCGATACCTACCACTTGCTTATCATGCCTCCCATATTGTTGAGCCAAGCCTCTAACCCACCTTGTCCTAGCAAACTGTTGTTTGGCTATGTTACCGCCTGCTCAGCCCCTCTTATAGCGTTGTTAGTTGCAGGTGAAGATTGGAGCTTGTTCCATGTTTGGAACATGGGTATTTTGTTGGGATATCACAATATCTCTTATTTAATTAATGCATCTATATACTTGGTAAAGGGTGGAAGGCTCGGCCTTATGCCTGGTGGTTTGTTCCACTCTTGCCGCCCTAGTTTCCATCATATCGGTGTTATGTTCCCGGATTTTGCGTTCCTTACGCGGTTGGGTTATAATGGGAACCCCTTGACAGTTCGCTTTGAATAAAACTCCTCCAGCAAGGCCCAACCTTGGTTTTACCATTCGCCACCTAGCCTTTTTCCCTTGGGAGTCGCGCATCCTGAGGGTCATCTTTATTTTTAAACCCTCGGGCTAGTGCTTGTCTAAGTGTTGGTCCAACCCAGAGCACTATGCGGGGCCGTCCCTTGGCAACTTGGGTTACGTTGGCTCTCGTACGCTTAGCTTATCTGGTGTGCCCTAAGAACGAGATATGTGCAGCTCCTATCGGGATGTCGGCGCATCGGGTGGTCTTGCTGGACTTGTTTTACCATTGTCGAGGATGTCTTGTAGAACCGGGATACCGAGTCTGATCGGAATGTCTCGGGAGGAGGTCTATTCCTTCGTTGACCGTGAGAGCTTGTCATGGGCTAAGTTGGGACACCCCTGCAGGGATTTGACCTTTCGAAATCCGTGCCCGCGGTTATGGGCAGATGGGAATTTGTTAATGTCCGGTTGTAGAAAACTTGAAGTTGACCATAATTAAAATACATCAACCGCGTGTGTAACCATGACGGTCTCTTCTCGGCGGAGTCCGAGAAGTGAACACGGTGTTAGAGTTATGCTTGACGTAGGTTGTCTAGGATCACTTCTTGATCATACTTTTATCGACCATGCTTTGCCTTCTCTTCTCGCTCTCATTTGCGTATGTTAGCCACCATATATGCTAGTAGCTTGCTGTAGCTCCACCTCATACCTTTATCTTACCCATAAGCTTAAATAATCTTGATCGCGAGGGTGTAAGATTGCTGAGTCCCCGTGACTCACAGATACTTCCAAAACCAGCTTGCAGGTGCCGTTGAACCGTGCAGGTGACGCAACCAAGCTCAAGGAGGACCTCGATGAAGATCTTGTCCTTTGTGTTGTTTCGTTCTAGTTGATCAGTAGTGGTGCCCAGTTGGGGTCGATCGGGGACCGTGTCGCATTTGGGGCTCTTCTTTTATTTTGGTTCCGTAGTCGGACCTTGATTGTATTTGGATGATGTAATGCTTTATTCATGTATTTGTGTGAAGTGGCGATTGTAGGCCAACTATGTATCTCTTTCCCTTATGTACTACATGGGTTGTGTGAAGATTACCTCACTTGCGACATTGCTTTCAATGCGGTTATGCCTCTAAGTCATGCTTCGACACGTGGGAGATATAGCCGCATCGAGGGCGTTACAAAGTAACACTTTGATCATACCACCTACTACCCAGTTTTTATTGCATTAGATCAATCCTCACACATTGCGTGATTAGGATCTAAATAAATTGTGGGTTTGGGAAGTAGATGAGGTAGTACCTATTACCTGTTATTATCAAACCTTTGGGAGTTACTTCTACGTTGCTTATTATGCTATGCTATGCTTGTAGACGTGGATTGGGTGAGTGTATCCATGACAGATGTGAGATTGTTAAATTAATGGTTTATCTAAGGTGGCAACTTAAATACACATCTGGGTGGATTGAGGCACCTGGGTATTCCAGCAATTGCCTGTTTTCTTTAGACCGCCACCCAGGCTCAAAGGGATCATGAGATTATTCATGCTAGAAACTTCCGTGTGCAGCCACAAGCTACTATGGGCTCTAGCATAGTTGATTAAGTCGTGCGAACTCTTACGGTGGTAGACTAGCAGATGTAGGGGAAAGTAGGTGTAACGGTCTACCCGATCGTAAGGTGCTAGCGCTTCTGAAAGACTATGTCTCGGTCATCCATTTCTCAAACACCATGTAGTGCAAGAAATCAAACAGAGGCGACCGAGTCTTGTGGGGAAAAGTGCGCAAACCTCTGCAGAGTGTATAAACTAATCATGGTTAGCCGTGTCCCCGGTTATGGACATCTTGAGTATCTAGTACTTGGATTATCATGTGAATCTCATCATGTTACTCTAAATTAATTTTGTTGGGTTTTGTTTAATGATGATGCTTAATTGGGATTGAGAATGCTGTCAACCATTCTGAATGTTTAACAACTACCATGATAGTTAAATAAAATGTATTCCTTTGCAGTAGGGAAAAATTGGCTTTACGCAAAAACTGTAACCATAGAGCTTTCCACCAGCCAAATATGCATGTAGTATAGACTTATTCTTCCATTTCTCTCTATGTGTTACTTTGCCAGCATATTCCATGTGTTGACCCGTTTCGGGCTGCAATGTTAATGTTGCAGACTTTTCAGACGACGATTAAGGTGTTTTTAGCTCGTGGTTCTATACTCAGTGATGCCGTTGGAGTTGATGGACTCACTTATCTTCCAAGCCTTCCGCTGTTATCATTATTAGATAGCCTTAAGCCATATTTATTGTAATAAGTTCTCTTTTGAGACTTTCGATGTAATAAGTGTGTGATTACTACTCTGTCATAAATCTTTCAAGTACTGTGTGGTGTCAGCATTACTAATCCAGGGAAGACACCTGAGCACAGAGATTGGACCATTTGAGGTCTGGTCGCTACACTTGGTGACGGTGACTAGAGAATTCTGTCTATCACTATTTTATCTGGAAGATTAACTCCCATTTGATTCAAGTGATTGTAGTACCCAGACAATCTGAGCACAAGCTCACTGCTTGAGCTATTCTCCTCCATCTTTTAGCTATAGAACTTGTTGGAGACTTCATATCTCTCAACTCGGGTATTTGCTTGAAATATTAACTTCAACTCTTGGAACATCTCATATGATCCATGACGTTCAAAACGTCGTTGAAGTCCTGATTCTAAGCTGTTAAGCATGGTGCACTAAACTATCAAGTAGTCATCATATTGAGCTAGCTAATCATTCATAACGTCTGCATCTGCTCCTGCAATAAGTCTGTCACCTAGCGGTGCATCAGGACATAATTCTTTTGTGCAGTAATGAGGATAATCCTCAGATCACGGATCCAATCCGCATCATTGCTACTAACATCTTTCAACTTAGTTTTCTCTAGGAACATATCAAAAATAAAACAAGGGAGCTAAACGCGAGCTATTGATCTACAACATAGATATGCTAATACTAGCAAGACAAAGTTCATGATAAATTTAAGTTCAATTAATCATATTACTTAAGAACTCCCACTTAGATAGACATCCCTCTAATCCTCTAAGTGATCACCTGATCCATATCAACTAAACCATGTTCGATCATCACGTGAGATGAAGTAGTTGCAATGGTGAACATCACTATGTTGATCATATCTACTATATGATTCACGCTCGACCTTTCGGTCTCCGTGTTCTGAGGCCATATCTGTTATATGCTAGGCTCGTCAGGTTTAACCTGAGTTTTCCGCGTGTGCAACTGTTTTGCACCCGTTGTATTTGAACGTAGAGCATATCACACCCGATCATCACGTGGTGTCTCAACATGAAGAACTTTCGCAATGGTGCATACTCAGGGAGAACACTTATACCTTGATAATTTAGTGAGAGATCATCTTATAATGCTACCGTCAATCAAAGCAAGATAAGATGCATAAAAGATAAACATCACATGCAATCAATATAAGTTATATGATATGGCCATCATCATCTTGTGCTTGTGATCTCCATCTCCGAAGCACCGTCATGATCACCATCGTCACTGGCGCGACACCTTGATCTCCATCATAGCATCATTGTCGTCTCGCCAACTTATGCTTCTATGACTATCGCTACCGCTTAGTGATAAAGTAAAGCATCACAGGGCGATTGCATTGCATACAATAAAGCGACAACCATATGGCTCCTGCCAGTTGCCGATAACTCGGTTACAAAACATGATCATCTCATACAATAAAATATAGCATCATGCCTTGACCATATCACATCACAACATGCCCTGCAAAAACAAGTTAGACGTCCTCTACTTTGTTGTTGCAAGTTTTACGTGGCTTCTACGGGCTGAGAAAGAACCGTTCTTACCTACGCATCAAAACCACAATGATAGTTCGTCAAGTTAGTGCTGTTTTAACCTTCTCAAGGACCGGGCGTAGCCACACTTGGTTCAACTGAAGTTGGAGAAACTAACACCCGCCAGCCACCTGTGTGCAAAGCACGTCGGTAGAACCAGTCTCGCGTAAGTGTACGGGTAATGTCGGTCCGGGCCGCTTCATCCAACAATACCGCTGAACCAAAGTATGACATGCTGGTAAGCAGTATGACTTGTATCGCCCACAACTCACTTGTGTTCTACTCATGCATATAACATCTACGCATAAAACCTGGCTCTGATACCACTATTGGGAAACGTAGTAATTTAAAAAAAATCCTATGCACACGCAAGGATCATGGTGGTGCATAGCAACGAGAGGGGAGAGTGTTTTCTACGTACCCTCGTAGACCATAAGCGGAAGCGTTTATCAACGCGGTTGATGTAGTCGTACGTCTTCATGATCCGACCGATCAAGTACCGAACGCATGGCACCTCCGAGTTCAACACACGTTCAGCCCGATGATGTCCCTCGAACTCCGATCCAGCCGAGTGTTGAGGGAGAGCTTCGGCAGCACGATGGCGTGGTGACGATGATGATGTTCTACCGACGTAGCGCTTCGCCTAAGCACCGCTACAATATTATCGAGGTGGATTATGGTGGAGGGGGGCACCGCACATGGCTAAAAGATCAATGATCAACTATTGTGTCTGTGGGGTGCCCCTGCCCCCGTATATAAAGGAGCAAAGGGGGAGAGGCGGCCGGCCAGGAGAGGGGCGCGCCAGGAGGAGTCCTACTCCCATCGGGAGTAGGACTCCCTCCCTTCCTTGTTGGATTAGGAGAAGGGGGAAGGAGGAGGAGGAGAAGAAGGAAAGGGGGGCGCCGCCCCCTCCTTGTACAATTCGTACTAGAGTGGGAGGGGTGCGCGGCCTACCCTGGCCGCCCCTCCTCTTCTCTACTAAGGCCCATGTAGGCCCATTAAACCCCCGGGGGGTTCCGGTAACCCCCGGTACTCCGGTATATATTTGATAACTCCCGGAACCATTCCGGTGTCGGAATATAGTCGTCCAATATATCAATCTTCATGTCTCGACCATTTAGAGACTTCTCGTCATGTCCTGATCACATCCGGGACTCCAAACTACCTTTGGTACATCAAAACATATAAACTCATAATATAACTGTCATCGAAACTTTAAGCGTGCGGACCCTACGGGTTCGAGAACTATGTAGACAGGACCGAGACATGTCTCCGGTCAATAACCAATAGCGGAACCTGGATGCTCATATTGGCTCCCACATATTCTACGAAGATCTTTATCGGTCAAACTGCATCACAACATACGTTGTTCCCTTTGTCATCGGTATGTTACTTGCCCGAGATTCGATCATCGGTATCTCAGTACCTAGTTCAATCTCGTTACCGGCAAGTCTCTTTACTCGTTCCGTAATACATCATCCCGCAACTAACTCATTAGTTGCAATGCTTGCAAGGCTTATAGTGATTTGCATTACCGAGTGGGCCCAGAGATACCTCTCCGACAATCGGAGTGACAAATCCTAATCTCGAAATACGCCAACCCAACAAGTACCTTCGAAGACACCTATAGAGCACCTTTATAATCACCCAGTTACGTTGTGACGTTTGGTGGCACACAAAGTGTTCCTCCGATAAACGGGAGTTGCATAATCTCATAGTCATAGGAACATGTATAAGTCATGAAGAAAGCAATAGCAACAAACTAAACGATCAAGTGCTAAGCTAACGGAATGGGTCAAGTCAATCACATCATTCTCCTAATGATGTGATCCTGTTAATCAAATGACACCTCATGTCTATGGTTAGGAAACATAACCATCTTTGATCAACGAGCTAGTCAAGTAGAGGCATACTAGTGACACTCTGTTTGTCTATGTATTCACACATGTATTATGTTTCTGGTTAATACAATTCTAGCATGAATACATAAACATTTATCATGATATAAGGAAATAAATAATAACTTTATTATTGCCTCTAGGGCATATTTCCTTCAGTTGTTGCATAACGACACCGCCTTGTGAATCCTCCAAAACGAAAGAACATGACAAACACTTGGAAAAACAAATGAGGTTAGCAGAAGTGCAAAACCTATCATTCGTGTGGTAAGATACCCAACAAGTGTATGCATCATGCTCATCATAAGAAAGGACAAGGAAGCATTTTATAGTATGGATGCATATGATGCGATAACAACCAAATACAATAGGCGCAATCAAGCAAGCATGCATCACAAGTAAAGTGTCCAAGTCTCCAAGATCAATAAGCATAGATGCAACAATTGGAGGCAAGCAACAATGAACAAGATGTATCATGTGATAGGCATGAACATATATGTCATCAACCCAAGAAAGGGAGTAAGAAAGGAACATGGGTGATGCAACAAAGCAAGCAATCATAGCAATCAACTGGTGTGAGCTAGTAGTGTGAAGATGCAACATACTAGAGGGAATCATGTCAAGCATCTCATGTGTGCAAATGGTGGTCATGAATAATGCACAAGACATATCACAAGCATGAAGGCAAGATATGAGCAAAATATTATCAATGGATTGGCGAGAGGCCATATGTGAATAGTAATGGGACATCACGACTCTCCCAACACAACAAGCAACAATAGCATGAGGCACATGATAAACATGGAAATAGCTACTAGGGTCTCCACCAAGCATGCAAATACACATAGGAGTAGCATAATGGTGAATCATGGGTAGATGCAAGCAAGGGTCACAATTGCATGACAAAATCATGTAAAGAGGCATAACATGCAAAGTGAACACGATATAATGGGCATAAATGAACAAGTAGTATATAGCCCATAGCCGTGTGATAACCAAGTAGAAGAGATACGCGTAGTCCTTGCGCAAAAGGAATGGTGGTAAGGATAGTCCACGGGATCCCAGATCGTCGTTGCTCTCAAGAGCTCATTTCGTCAACTCTTGGGATTGAGAGGTTGACGAGTATACGTGAGTACCTATACAAAACAAAGACAAAGGGAAAATTGTGTGTGTGTGGTATATGTACACATCATCCATCATGATGCGCACGTGCAAGTGTTGGTTAGCACAAAATAGCCAATGCTCAAATAAATGAGATGCGTGATATAGAAACATGTCATCCATTGTAGCGACCAGACCTCAAATAGTCTGATCTCTGTGCTCCGGTGTCATCCCTGGATCAGTAATGCTGACACCACACAGTACTCGGAGGATTTATAGCAGAGTAGCAATCACACACTTATTACATCGAGTGTCTCAAAAGAGAACTTATTACAATAAATATGGCTTAAGGCCATCTAATAACGATAACAGCGGAAGGCTTGGAAGATAAGTGAGTCCATCAACTCCAACGACATCACTGAGTATAGAGCCACGACCTAAAAACTCCTTAATCGTCGTCTGAAAAGTCTGCAACATTAATGTTGCAGCCCGAAAATGGGTCAGCACATGGAATATGCTGGCAAGCTAACACATAGAGAGTAATGGAATGCAACAGCTATATTATATGCATATTTGGCTGGTGGAAAGCTCTATGGTTACAGTTTTTGCGTAAAGCCAATTTTTCCCTACTTCAAAGGAATAAATTTAATTACTATCATGGTGGTTGTTAAACATTGAGAATGGTTGACAGCATTCTCAATCCCAATTAAAGTAACATCATTAAACCCAACAAAATTAACTTTAGAGTAACATGTTGAGATTCACATGAAAATCCAAGTACTAGATACTCAAGATGTCCATAACTGGGGACACGGCTAACCATGATTAGTTTATTACACTCTGCAGAGGTTTGCGCACTTTTCCCCACAAGACTCGATCGCCTCCGTTTGGTTTCTCGCACTACAGGGTGTTTGAGAAACGGATGACCGAGACATAGTCTTTCAGAAGCGCTAGCACCTTACGATCGGGTAGACCGTACCACCTACATCCCCTACATCTGCTAGTCTACCACTGTAAGAGTTCGCACAACTTAGTCAACTATGCCAGAGCCCATAATGGCTTGTGGCTGCACACGGAAGTTTCTAGTATGAATAATCTCATGATCCCTTTGAGCCTGGGTGGCGGTCCAAAAGAAAAACAGGCAAGTCCTGGAAACCCCAGGTGCCTCAATCCACCCAGATGTGTGTTTAAGTTGCCACCTTAGATAAACCATTAATTATCAATCTCACATCTGTCATGGATTTCACTCACCCAATCCACGTCTACTAGCATAGCATGGCATAATAAGCAAACGTAGAAGTAACTCCCAAAGGTTTGATAATAAACAGGTAATAGGTACTACCTCATCTACTTCCCATCCCACAATTTAATTAGATCCTAATCATGCAATGTGTGAAATTGATCTAATGCAATAAAACTGGGTTGTAGAAAAAGGTATGATCAAAGTGTTACTTGCCTTGCTGATGATCCGCGAAACCTAGAGATTCGAAGTAACAGGCGGCGCACTCCGGGTATTCTATCGCAGACAAACAACAAGCATACAATAAGTACTCATCTAATGCACAGGTAAAACTCAAATAGAAGATCTAACCAGAAAGTTCAACTTAAGAACCCTGGTTTGCAAAAAGAATCAAATCGAACGAAGCAAAAGAAATCAAACGGCGAAAGAAAACAACTTCGTTCTAGTAATCTGGATCTAGGGCAAATTTTACAGTAGCAAAAATATGTTTAAGTTGATTATTCGGAAAGAGGGTTTCGAGACGAAACTCCAGGCGCTTGAATCGCCTGATTCCGATAAACGAGCGAAAAGTTATAGTAAAACGAAAATCGGATCAGAAATCGCGATCAGAAAATAACCGCGAAAAATCCGACGAAAAAGAAAAACGACGAACAGATTTTTTTCAAACTGCATGGAAAACAAGGCGGCGGCGAACCTCGGGCGGCACGCTGCTCCGGCGAGTCGGCGGCGGCGGCTGGCGGCAGCGGCAGCGGCTGGCGGCGGGGCTAGGGTTAGGGTTTCGGCTGGGCGGCTGGGATTTTGGGCTGGGGCGGCGGCTTATAAAGGCCTCGGCCGGCGGTGTCCTGGCCGAGTACGGCCCATAGTTGGTTCCGCATTTTTTTAATAATTCCGCTCGGAAGAAAATAAAAAAGAAATACTAAACGGACTCCAAAAATCACGAAATAAATTTTTCCGGGTTTCTAAAATCAAGCCCGATAAAGTGAACATTTATCTGGGCCCAAACTACAACTTTGAAAAACGCGCATTTTTCCTAAATTCAAATAAAATACCGAAAAACTCCGAAATAAATCTTATTTGATTTTTTTATTAAATCCTCAATATTTCTATATTTTGGGAAAGTCATTTTATTCCCGCTCTCATATTTTTGTAATAGAAATAATTGATGATAAAATAAATAAAATCAAATGATCCTGTTTACATAATTTGAGAAAACTCAAATATGTAAATAACGAAATCCCCAACTCTCTCCGTGGGTCCTTGAGTTGCTTAGGATTTTCTAGGATCAAAACCAAAAGCAAAATAAAATATGATATGCATGATGACCTAATGTATAACATTCCAAATTGAAAATTTGGGATGTTACAAACCTACCCCCCTTAAGATGAATCTCGCCCTCGAGATTCGGGTTGGCTAGAAAATAGGTGAGGGTGATCCTTGAGCAAATCTTCCTCTCGCTCCCAGGTGGCTTCATCCTCCGTGTGGTAGCACCACTGAACTTTGCAAAACTTGATAACCTTGCGGCGAGTAACTCGGCTGGCAAACTCAAGAATCTTGACGGGTTTTTCCTCATAGGTTAAATTGTTATCCAACTGAATTGCTTCCAATGGCACCGTGTCTCTCAAAGGTATGTCAGCCATCTCCGCGTGACACTTTTTCAACTGAGAAACGTGGAACACATCATGAACTCATGTTAATCCTTCTGGCAATTCCAACTTGTAAGCCACTTCTCCCATACACTCCAAAACTCGATATGGCCCTACAAATCATGGCGCTAACTTCCCCTTAACTCCAAAGCGCTTAATCCCTCGAAGTGAGGATACTCGAAGATAAGCTCTATCTCCAACTTCGTAAACTGTCTCCTTGCGTTTAGAATCTGCGTAGCTCTTCTGTCTGGACTGGGCTACCTTGAGCCTATCGCGAATCAACTTCACCTTCTGTTCAGACTCCTTAATCAAATCTGATCCAAACAACTGGCAGTCTCCAACTTCGTCCCATGACAACGGTGTCCTGCACCTCCTTCCGTACAAAGCTTCAAAAGGGGCCATCTTCAAACTGGTCTGATAGCTATTATTGTAAGAGAACTCTGCATATGGCAAATTATCGTCCCAACTAGATCCATAATCTAGCGCACAAGCTCTCAGCATATCCTCCAAAATCTGATTGACTCTCTCGGTCTGTCCATCTGTCTGCGGATGAAAAGTGTACTAAATTCTAGCCTAGTACCCAAAGTCTCATGCAACTGCTTCCAGAACTTTGAGGTAAACTGGGTTCCTCTATCTGATACAATACTCCTCGGAACTCCATGCAAACATACGATCCTGGTCATGTATATCTTTGCCAATTTAGCACTGGTGTAAGTGGTCTTTACTGGGATGAAATGTGCTACTTTCGTCAATCGATCTACTACAACCCAAATCGAGTCATAGCCTGAACGAGTCCTGGGCAATCCCATGATAAAATCCATGCCTAGCTTATCCCACTTCCATTCGGGTATCAGCAATGGCTGCAACAATCCTGCTGGCTTCTGATGCTCTGACTTTACTCCCTGACATACGTCACAAACTGCTACATACTCCGCCATATCCTTCTTCATTCCGGTCCACCAGAAAATATCCTTCAAATCCCAATACATCTTGGTATTTCCTGGGTGAATCGAATATGGTGAATCATGTGCCTCTTGCAGAATCAACTTCCTGATTTCCGGGTTATTGGGTACATAAACACGGTCTTCAAACCATAGGGTGTCATGCTCATCCTCACGAAATCCTTTAGCTTTTCCTTTGCTCAGTTTCTCCTTTATAGCGGCAATCTCTTTGTCAGTTTTCTGAGCTTCTCTGATTCTATCCATCAAAGTTGACTGAGTTTCCAACGCTGCTACATAGCCTCTCGGAACTATTTCCAAACATAGTTCACGAAGATTTTCTGCTAACTCCTTGGGTATTTCTCCCGTCATTAACGTATTGACATGGCTCTTGCGGCTTAATGCATCAACTACTACATTAGCTTTTCTGGGATGGTAATGTAATTTCATATCATAATCCTTGATAAGCTCCAACCATCTCCTTTGTCTGAGGTTCAACTCCTTCTGCGTGAAAATGTACTTCAGACTCTTATGATCCGTGTACACCTCACAATGATTTCCAATGAGGAAATGTCTCCATGTCTTCAATGCATGCACTACGGCTGCTAACTCCAAATCATGCGTAGCATAATTCAATTCGTGAGGCTTCAGTTGTCGTGAAGCATATGAAAAAACTCTCCCTTCCTGCATAAGCACTGCTCCAAGTCCTCGACGTGAAGCGTCGCAATACACCTCATAATCCTTGGTTTGATCTGGCAAAATCAACACTGGTGAGGTAACCAAACGTTTCTTCAATTCCTGAAAACTTGCCTCACACTCCTCAGTCCATTTGAACTTAGTATCCTTCTTCAGCAACTCCGTCATAGGTTTCGCGATCCTTGAGAAATTCTCAATAAACCTCCGGTAGTATCCTGCGAGTCCAAGAAAACTCCGGATCTCTCCAACGGTAGTTGGGGCTTCCCACTTGGTCACGGTTTCAACTTTAGCGGGATCTACTGCTATACCTTCTCCGGATATAACGTGTCCGAGGAATCCTCCTTCCTTCAACCAAAACTCACATTTGCTGAACTTGGCATATAATTGATGTTCTCTGAGCTTTCCAAGTACCAAACGCAAATGCTCCTTATGCTCCTCTTCATTCTTCGAATAAACCAGGATATCATCAATGAACACTACGACGAACTTATCCAAAAACTCCATAAACACTTTGTTCATCATGTTCATAAAATAGGCAGGTGCGTTAGTCAGTCCAAATGACATAACGGTATACTCATATAGTCCATATCTTGTGGTGAATGCTGTCTTAGGTATATCCTGTTCTCGAATCTTCAACTGGTGGTATCCTGATCGCAAATCGATCTTGGAAAACACTTTAGCTCCTTGCAATCGATCAAACAGATCGTTGATCATTGGTAGTGGGTACTTGTTCTTGATCGTTACTTCGTTCAATCCTCGATAGTCAACAACCATCCTTAACGATCCATCCTTCTTCTCTACTAGAAGTACTGGTGATCCCCAAGGCGAAGAACTTGGGCGAATATATCCCTTATCCAGTAACTCCTTAATCTGCTTCTTAATTTCCACCAAATCCTTTGCTGGCATCCTATATGGTCTCTTTGATATTGGCCCAGTGCCTGGCAATAGCTCAATCAAAAACTCAATGTCTCTATCCGGTGGCATGCCTGGCAACTCTTCGGGAAATACATCAGGAAAATCCTTTACCACTGGTACTTCCTCCTGCACAACTCCTGATAAGGAATTTACTTGTGTCCTCTTTGGTACATGCCGGGATACATACTTGATCCTTCTCCCTTCTGGTGTGGTAAGCAAAATTGACTTACTAGCACACTCAATATTCCCTTCATACTTTGATAACCAATCCATGCCTAATATCACATCCAATCCTTGAGATTCCAATACTATTAGGTCTGAGGGAAAAACATAGTTACCAATCCTTAATGGTAACCGATCACACCATAGACTAGCCACATATTCTGCTCCTGGCGAGGTTACTAACATGGGTGACCTAAGGGCTTGGGTTGGTAGGTTATACTTATCCACAAATCCCCTTGAGATGTATGAATGCGATGCACCAGTATCAAAAAGAACGAGTGCAGTAAATGACTTAACCAAAAACTTACCTATTACTGCATCGGGCTGAGCTTCAACCTCCTCCACGCTAACGTGGTTCACCTGTCCCCTGTTGAAAGGGTTCGGCTTCTTCCCAGAACTTCCATTGCCATTTTGGCCTTCAGGACATTCATTTGCATAATGTCCTGGCTTCGAACACTTATAACAAGTGACATGGCTCAAGTCCTTCTTGGCTGGGGTTGATGGGGTGTTGCGGTTCTGTCCATTGCTTCCTCCATTCCCATTACCATTCTTGGTGCCATTGTGATTGTGCGAGCTACCTACTCCATGGGTATGCTGAAAATGTCCTCCCGGCCTAGGGGTAAAACGTGGCTTCTGCTGAGCTCCTGAATTATACTTTCCTTGTCCATACTTCCTCTTGCGGTTCTCAATTTGCTGCTGCTTCCCTTCAATCATAAGAGCACGGTCTACCAACTCCTGGTAGTTGTTGAAGGTGGCTACCATCAACTGCATACTCAACTCATCATTCAGTCCTTCCAGAAACTTCTCCTGCTTAGTTGCATCCGTAGCAACGTCATCTGGGGCATAACGTGCTAGCTTACTAAACTCCTCCACATACTGGCCAACTATCCGTCCTCCTTGGCGCAAGTTACGAAACTCACGCTTCTTCATGGCCATTGCTCCTGCTGAAACATGGGCAGTACGAAAAGCCTGCTGAAACTGGTCCCATGTGACAGTGTCGACTGGGAAGGTGGCTGTGAAATTCTCCCACCAGGATGCTGCGGGTCCTTCTAACTGATGTGCGGCAAACTTAACCTTCTCCACATCTGTGCATCCTGTTGTGGTCAACTCCCTAGCTATCTTGCGGAGCCAATCATCTGCTACTATCGGCTCGGTGCTACTGGAAAACACTGGTGGATTTAGCCTAAGAAAACGGGCTAAGTGGTCAACAGGTGGTGGTGGTGGTGGGTTGTTGTTGTTGTTCCCCTGATTCTGATTCTGAACTAGCAACTGCATCAAGGTGTTCTGCTGCTGGATCAACTGGGTGAGCTCCGGCGGAAAGGCAAATCCGGGGTCACGTCTCGGAGGCATCTAAGGTTTAGAAAAGATGAGATATAAGAATAGAGGGGGTCTAAAGAGAAAACACTACCCATATGCACATGAGGCAAAAGCACACAATTCACTTCAATCAATCAAACAAAGGCATACAATCGATCTAACTATCGCAAAGTGCTCGGACTACTATATTTACATGGTGGACTACTACTACTGATGAGGTGGTCTACTAGAAATATTCTATGGTTGTAGACTCCATGATATCTGCTCCTGCTTCATCCACATAGTCATCATCGCTACTATCTTGTTCCGAGTCGGTGCCGTCAATGATGATGTAGTCTTCCGGGCTAATCTCCTTGGGTTCTTCATCTTTATCTATGGGCATAGGGCCTCCCATAAATACCGCTATGTTCATAGTTAGGTCGGCATTCTTATCCACCAATACTTCAATTTCTTCTTCATAATCTTCACGTGTAGCCTTGAGTTCTTCCTCCAGTTCCTTGATTCTAGTCTTAGCCTTCTTCAGATCTATCATGTCGGCGCACATCTGATTCTCCTGTCGTCGAATGTGCTGGTTTAACTCCTGGATAAAAGCTGCGATTGATCTATCCTTCCTGGTGCTAATCATCTCCCAGTGTTCATCTCGATGCCCACAAATCTGGTAGATAGCATCCTTAAGATCCTTGCAGTAGACTTCTCCAATGCGTCCCATGGCGATGTGAGCTGCCATGCTCTTTCCTAGACTCCAAGTTGGTGCATCAAAAGAAAACTCTATGGGCTCAGTGACTGGCATGAACGTCCTTCCTGGAACTTGAACTTGAATCATCCAGCGCTCTTCTTCAGGTAAAGTGGCGTTGTAGATTCCCGTGAAGCTTGGTACTCCTATGTTCAGGTATCTAGTGACTTCCTTCAAGTGGCGTCCAAAGGGTGTATCTTCATCTGGTTGTGTGAACTTGTTCCTTGCATCCGCCATCCTAAAGAGTAGAAAAGATGAGAAGTCAGAAGAGAAGAGAGTGAGTAGTGATCTAGGTCTTTAGCTTAGTGGTCGTGTCCTACAGTCAGCGTGTGCTCTGATACCATCTCTGTAGCGACCAGACCTCAAACAGTCTGATCTCTGTGCTCCGGTGTCATCCCTGGATCAGTAATGCTGACACCACACAGTACTCGGAGGATTTATAGCAGAGTAGCAATCACACACTTATTACATCGAGTGTCTCAAAAGAGAACTTATTACAATAAATATGGCTTAAGGCCATCTAATAACGATAACAGCGGAAGGCTTGGAAGATAAGTGAGTCCATCAACTCCAACGGCATCACTGAGTATAGAACCACGACCTAAAAACTCCTTAATCGTCGTCTGAAAAGTCTGCAACATTAACGTTGCAGCCCGAAAACGGGTCAGCACATGGAATATGCTGGCAAGGTAACACATAGAGAGTAATGGAATGCAACAGCTATACTATATGCATATTTGGCTGGTGGAAAGCTCTATGGTTACAGTTTTTGCGTAAAGCCAATTTTTCCCTACTTCAAAGGAATAAATTTAATTACTATCATGGTGGTTGTTAAACATTGAGAATGGTTGACAGCATTCTCAATCCCAATTAAAGTAACATCATTAAACCCAACAAAATTAACTTTAGAGTAACATGTTGAGATTCACATGAAAATCCAAGTACTAGATACTCAAGATGTCCATAACCGGGGACACGGCTAACCATGATTAGTTTATTACACTCTGCAGAGGTTTGCGCACTTTTCCCCACAAGACTCGATCGCCTCCGTTTGGTTTCTCGCACTACAGGGTGTTTGAGAAACGGATGACCGAGACATAGTCTTTCAGAAGCGCTAGCACCTTACGATCGGGTAGACCGTACCACCTACATCCCCTACATCTGCTAGTCTACCACTGTAAGAGTTCGCACAACTTAGTCAACTATGCCAGAGCCCATAATGGCTTGTGGCTGCACACGGAAGTTTCTAGTATGAATAATCTCATGATCCCTTTGAGCCTGGGTGGCGGTCCAAAAGAAAAACAGGCAAGTCCTGGAAACCCCAGGTGCCTCAATCCACCCAGATGTGTGTTTAAGTTGCCACCTTAGATAAACCATTAATTATCAATCTCACATCTGTCATGGATTTCACTCACCCAATCCACGTCTACTAGCATAGCATGGCATAATAAGCAAACGTAGAAGTAACTCCCAAAGGTTTGATAATAAACAGGTAATAGGTACTACCTCATCTACTTCCCATCCCACAATTTAATTAGATCCTAATCATGCAATGTGTGAAAATTGATCTAATGCAATAAAACTGGGTTGTAGAAAAAGGTATGATCAAAGTGTTACTTGCCTTGCTGATGATCCGCAAAACCTAGAGATTCGAAGTAACAGGCGGCGCACTCCGGGTATTCTATCGCAGACAAACAACAAGCATACAATAAGTACTCATCTAATGCACAGGTAAAACTCAAATAGAAGATCTAACCAGAAAGTTCAACTTAAGAACCCTGGTTTGCAAAAAGAATCAAATCGAACGAAGCAAAAGAAATCAAACGCCGAAAGAAAACAACTTCGTTCTAGTAATCTGGATCTAGGGCAAATTTTACAGTAGCAAAAACATGTTTAAGTTTGTTATTCGGAAAGAGGGTTTCGAGACGAAACTCCAGGCGCTTGAATCGCCTGATTCCGATAAACGAGCGAAAAGTTATACTAAAATGAAAATCGGATCAGAAATCGCGATCAGAAAATAACCGCGAAAAATCCGACGAAAAAGAAAAAGGACGAACAGAATTTTTTTTAAACTGCACGGAAAACAAGGCGGCGGCGAACCTCGGGCGGCGCGCTGCTCCGGCGAGGTGGCGGCGGCGGCTGGCGGCGGGGCTGGGGTTAGGGTTTCGGCTGGGCGGCTGGGCTTTCGGGCTGGGGCGGCGGCTTTCGGGCTGGGGCAGCGGCTTATAAAGGCCTCGGCCGGCGGTGTCCTCGCCGAGTACGGCCCATAGTCGGTTCCGCGTTTTTTTAATAATTCCGCTCGGAAGAAAATAAAAAAGAAATACTAAACGGACTCCAAAAATCATGAAATAAATTTTCCCGGGTTTCTAAAATCAAGCCCGATAAAGTGAACATTTATCTGGGCCCAAACTACAACTTTGAAAAACACGCATTTTTCCTAAATTCAAATAAAATACCGAAAACTCCGAAATAAATCTTATTTGATTTTTTTATTAAATCCTCAATATTTCTATATTTTGGGAAAGTCATTTTATTCCCGCTCTCATTTTTTTGTAATAGAAATAATTGATGATAAAATAAATAAAATCAAATGATCCTGTTTACATAATTTGAGAAAACTCAAATATGTAAATAACGAAATCCCCAACTCTCTCCGTGGGTCCTTGAGTTGCTTAGGATTTTCTAGGATCAAAACCAAAAGCAAAACAAAATATGATATGCATGATGACCTAATGTATAACATTCCAAATTGAAAATTTGGGATGTTACATCCATCATGATTTGTTTGTTGTTATGTATAGCATAATGGAGACTCAAATTGTGTAATGCATCACAAGAAATATGTAGAGCATTGTTATTCATGAAATGCATATGGTGCAAGCAATTATGAGAATCATGGAAAGTATGGAATGCATCAAAATCTCCTAATATGTATGAGGAAACTATGAGGGTCTCCTCATGATCATTAGTGGGAACATCACACGGAGAATATTGACAACATCCAAAACAATGCATATTTGGAACATTGTGATCATGGCATGGCATAGTAGATGAATCACGCAAATCATGTAAAGGAAGCATGGCAATATCATCACATAAAAAACAAAAACCAATGACCATCATCTTGTCATCTATGCCATAAGTGCAAATGGGATTTATTTTAATGGGACATGCATAGTTACTATGTTGAGATTGAAATTATGCAACATGGGAGATCTCACTCATATCATATGAAAAGTTTAATGGATTGTCAAACATGAAGTGACCAATAGAATTTTCACATGATATCCTATGGAGCATAGCATCACAACTAGGCAAATCAACATGCTCACCATCATATTCATCATAAATTGGTAAGTCATGACATGAAGAATTCACACTAGCATGAAGCATGGGAATAGGAGGATCAACATCATGCAAGCAATCATTGGTGAGATAGTCCACTAGTGGGACAAGAGAAGCACCATCGCCTATGTTACCTTTGGAGCATCGCTCATGTGTTGTAGGTGAGGTGTCAAAGACCAAGTTGTTGGGGAACTAGTAATTTCAAAAAAAAAAATCCTACGCACACGCAAGGATCATGGTGATGCATAGAGACGAGAGGGGAGAGTGTTGTCTACGTACCCTTGTAGACCATAAGCGGAAGCGTTTATCAACGCGGTTGATGTACTCGTACACCTTCACGATCCGTCCCGATCAAGTACCGAACGTATGGCACCTCCGCGTTCAGCACACACTCAGCTCGATGACGTCCTTGCCTTCTCGATCTAGCAAGAGGTGCGAAGTAGTAGATGAGTTCCGGCAGCACGACGGCGTGGTGACGGTGTTGGTGAAGAACAATCTCCGCAGGGCTTTGCCTAAGCAGTACGAAAACTATGACGGAGGATAAACTAGAGGGGACGGGGTTGCCGGCACACGGTTTGGTGTTTCTTGATGTTTCTTGGGTGATAGCCCTACCCCTCTTTTTATATGTTGAGCCTTGGGGTCGAAACTTGGAGTAAAAGCCTCCACAAAGTCGGTTTCACCCGAAAGGCAAGAGTCCTTCTCGGACTCCAGGGCCAGACGCCAGGGTTCCCGGCATCTGGACCCAGACGCCAGGGACCCTGGCGTCTGGCCCCTGGACTCCGCAAAACTTCCTTTTGCGCTTTCCAAAAACCTTGTGGGCTTTCCCCTTTGGCCCAAATAAAGTGTTCTCGTACCCAAACATTTCGAGAAACATCCGGAACCCCTTCCGGTGAATTCTGGAAATCTTCTGGAGACCAAACACTATTATCCCATATATCAAACTTTATCTATGGACCATTCCGGAGTTCCTAGTCATGTCCGTGATCCTATTCGGAACTCCGAACAACATTCGGTTACCAACATACATAACTCATAAATACTATATCGTCAACGAACGTTTAAGCGTGTGCGGACCCTACGGGTTCGAGAACTATGTAGACATGACCGAGGCACTTCTCTGGTCAATAACCAATAGCGGAACTTAGATGCCCATATTGGTTCTACATATTCTACGAAGATCTTTATCGGTCGAACCGCATAACAATATGCGTTGTTCCCTTTGTCATCGGTATGTTACTTGCCCGAAATTGGATCGTCGGTATCTCAATACCTAGTTCAATCTCGTTACCGGCAAGTCTCTTTACTCGTTCCATAATACATCATCCCGCAACTAACTCATTAGTTACAATGCTTGCAAGGCTTATAGTGATGTGCATTACCGAGTGGGCCCAGAGATACCTCTCCGACAATCGAAGTGACAAATCCTAATCTCGAAATATGCCAACCCAACAAGTACCTTTGGAGACACCTGTAGAGCTCCTTTATAATCACCCAGTTATGTTGTGACGTTTGGTAGCACACAAGTTATTCCTCCGGTAAACGGGAGTTGCATAATCTCATAGTCATAGGAACATGTATAAGTCATGAAGAAAGCAATAGCAACAAACTAAACGATCAAGTGCTAAGCTAACGGAATGGGTCAAGTCAATCACATCATTCTCCTAATGATGTGATCCCGTTAGTCAAATGACAACTCATGTCTATGGTTAGGAAACTTAACCATCTTTGATTAACGAGCTAGTCAAGTAGAGGCATACTAGTGATACTATGTTTGTCTATGTATTCACACATGTATTATGTTTCCGGTTAATACAATTGTAGTATGAATAATGAACATTTATCATGAAATAAGGAAATAAATAATAACTTTATTATTGCCTCTAGGGCGTATTTCCTTCAGTCTCCCACTTGCACTAGAGTCAATAATCTAGTTCACATCACCATGTGATTAACACCCATAGTTCACATCATCATCTGACCAACACCCAAAGGGTTTACTAGAGTCAATAATCTAGTTCACATCGCTATGTGATTAACACCCAAAGAGTACTAAGGTGTGATCATGTTTTGCTTGTGAGAGAAGTTTAGTCTAGGGGTCTGCCAGATTCAGATCCGTATGCATTTTGCAAATTTCTATGTCAACAATGCTCTGCATGGAGCTACTCTAGCTAATTGCTCCCACTTTAAAAATGTATCTAGATTGAGATTTAGAGTCATCTGGATCAGTGTCAAAATTTGCATCGACGTAACCCTTTACGACGAACCTTTTGTCACCTCCATAATCGAGAAACATATCCTTATTCCACCAAGGATAATTTTGACCACTGTCCAGTGATCTACTCCTAGATCACTATTGTACTCCCTTGCTAAACTCAGTGTAGGGTATACAATAGATCTGGTACACAGCATGGCATACTTATAGAAACTATGGCTGAGGCATAGGGAATGACTTTCATTCTCTTTCTATCTTTTGCCGTGGTCGGGCTTTGAGTCTTACTCAATTTCACACCTTGTAACACATGTAAGAACTCTTTATTTGATTGTTCCATTTTGAACTACTTCAAAATCTTGTCAAGTTATGTACTCATTGAAAAAACTTATCAAGCGTCTTGATCTATCTCTATAGATCTTGATGCTTAATATGTAAGTAGCTTCACCGAGGTCTTTCTTTGAAAAACTCCTTTCAAATACTCCTTTATGCTTTCCAGAAAATTCTACATTATTTCCAATCAACAATATGTCATTCACATATATTTATCAAAAAATGCTGTAGTGCTGCCACTCACTTTCTTGTAAATGCAGGCTTCACCGCAGGTCTGTATAAAACTATATGCTTTGATCAACTCATCAAAGCGTATATTCCAACTCTGAGATGCTTGCACTAGTCCATAGATGGATCGCTGGAGCTTGCACATTTTGTTAGCACCTTTAGGATCGACAAAACCTTCTGGTTGCATCATGTACAACTCTTCTTTAAGAAATCCATTAAGGAATGTAGTTTTGACATCCATTTGCCAGATTTCATAAAATGTGGCAATTTGCTAACATGATTTGGACAGACTTAAGCATCACTACGAGTGAGAAAATCTCATCGTAGTCAACACTTTGAACTTTGTCAAAAACCTTTTGTCGACAAGTCTAGCTTTGTAGACAGTAATACTACTATCAGCGTCCGTCTTCCTCTTGAAGATCAATTTATTTTGTATGGCTTGCCGATCATCGGGAAAGTCAACCAAAGTCCACACTTTGTTCTCATACATGGATCCCATCTCAGATTTCATGGCTTCAAGCCATTTCGCGGAATCTGGGCTCATCATCGCTTCATCATAGTTCGCAGGTTCGTCATGTTCTAGTAACATGACTTCCAGAACAAGATTACCATACCACTCTGGTGCGGATCTCACTCTGGTTTACCTACGAGGTTCGGTAATAACTTGATATGAAGTTACATGATCATCACCATTAGCTTCCTCACTAATTGGTGTAGTAGTCACAGGAACAGATTTCTGTGATGAACTACTTTCCAATAAGGGAGCAGGCACAGTTACCTCATCAAGTTCTACTTTACTCCCACTCACTTCTTTCGAGAGAAACTCCTTCTCTAGAAAGGATCCTGAGGGAGTCCTGGATTAGGGGGTGTCCGGATGGCCGGACTATACCTTCAGCCGGACTCCTGGACTATGAAGATACAAGATTGAAGACTTCGTCCCGTGTCCGGCAGGGACTTTCCTTGGCGTGGAAGGCAACCTTGGCGATACAGATATGTAGATCTCCTACCATTGTAACCGACTTTGTGTAACCCTAACCCTCTTCGGTGTCTATATAAACCGGAGGGTTTTAGTCCGTAGGACAAGATACAGAACAACAATCATACCATAGGCTAGCTTCTAGGGTTTAGCCTCTCTGATCTCGTGGTAGATCTACTCTTGTACTACCCATATCATCAATATTAATCAAGCAGGACGTAGGGTTTTACCTCCATCAAGAGGGCCCGAACCTGGGTAAAACTTCGTGTCCCTTGCCTCCTGTTACCATCCAGCCTAGACGCACAGTTCGGGACCCCCTACCCGTGATCCGCCGGTTTTGACACCGACATTGGTGCTTTAATTGAGAGTTCCTCTGTGTCGTCGCCATCAGGAAGGATGCCTCGCCCCGTCTTTAAAGACGACACCATTGCTAAGGGAGCTTTGGCTGTCGGCAAACCCTCTGGCTAGGTGGTTTTCTTATGACCGCCTGTTCGCTTCTGCGCTGACGATGACCTCTCGAGCCATCGAAAACAATCTTCATGTCAGCTCGGAACTCGCCGAGCAGTTAGATCCAATGGAGCTCTCCTCCATAAACGAGCTCTTGGATCGTATCGCCGCCCTAGGAGTCGCTACGGATCACGACCAGATTGGGCCTAAACCCGATCTGAGAGAGATTAACTCTCCCCAAGTCACCCATCATCTTGCCGTGGTAGAGGGACAGTGCGGCGACCCTTCATCTATCTTAAGGACTAGCTACGTCCGGATTCCCGATCCCTCCAAGCCGGATACCCGCGGAGGGGAGGATATCACTCAAGACCTGAACTTAGAGTCAGGCGACGGGCTGGATTCATTGGACAACATCCAGGAATCCAAATTTTTGAGTTTGGAAATTCCACGGCCTTTGAGCCTCAGATTGGGTGAGGATTCGGATTTAATTCCACCCACCCACCCGAACATAAGTGATCTATCCCAAATCAGGCAAGAGCCCGATGAAACAGTACATCATTACTGGGCCAGATTCCTCCTGGTCAGGAACAGGATAAGGGACTGCCGCGAGGAAGACGCAATCTCAATCTTCTGCAATAATTGCACGGACAAGGGAATCCTCAACGCCATAAGTCACCGTGATATTACATGCTTCGCTGACTTAGCTTCCATTGTATGAAAGTACTGTGCAATGAAAAGCGCCTGGAAAACTGAAATAAAATTTTGGGACGATCCGGCCCTGAATACAAGCCCAGTCCGAAATAAAAGGGTGCATCATCGCCAGACACCCGGGTCAAACACCAAAAAGCAAAAACCCTCTACAGGGCATGGAACCGTACTGGAAGGATGGCTTAATGGACCCTGTAAAATTCACAGTACAGAGGACGCCACACCAACTCACAGCCTTAGAGCATGTTGGATACTCCAGCAGGTGGCCAAAATTGGCAAAGATCTCCTAATTCCGGAGGCCACAGAAAGCCACCCCAGAGACACCAATACGGTATTAACAGTCTTCGAGACTTTCGCATCAAATAATATGCGAAAAAGGACACTCCACAGCCTTGCCGAAGTCTACCAAGTAGCAACAATAAACCCATGGAGTGACACGGCTATTACCTTTAACGCCAGTGATGAACCTAAATTCCGAACAGCCCGAGCACCAGCCGCATTGGTCCTCAGTCCAATAGTGGACGACTTTCGTCTTACCAAGGTACTCATGGACGGCGGCAGCGGATTGAACCTCATTTATGAGGAAACCCTTCAAAAATGGAAATAGACTGGAACCGCATTGAGCGAAGCAGCACAACCTTTAGAGGAATAATCCCCAGTCGGGAAGCGCGCTGTACAGGAAAAATCACACTAGATGTGGTGTTCGGCACGCCGGATAATTACAGGTCCGAAGAGGTCACGTTCCATGTGGCTCCGTTCAGCAGCGGTTATCACGCTCTGCTAGGGCGGGAAGCGTTTACAATCTTCCAAGCAATACCCCATTACGGGTACATGAAGCTCAAGATGCCCGGGCCTAACGGGATCATCACTCTCGCTAGTGATCCGGACATAGCACTCCGCGCCAAAAACAAGACAGCCGCACTGGCCCTCGAGGCACTATCCGAAGCCCTAGCGGCTGAGGAACTGACTGCGCTGCGCTCCATGGTGAATAGGGACGATGTGGTACTCGACAAAAGATCCAAGTCCACCTCCTTTAAACCGGCGGACGAAATAGTCAAATTCCAGGTCCATCCAACGGACCCCAATAAAACAGCTTCCATCGGGGCACAGTTAAACCCTGATGTAGACGCCGCACTGCGAGAGTTCCTACGAGAGAACTGGGACATTTTCGCCTGGCACCCTTCAGACATGCCAGGAATCCCACGCAGGCTGGCCGAGCACAGCTTAAATATCCTAAAAGGATTCAAACCTGTCAAACAAGCTCTTCGGCGTTTTTCCGAACCTAAGAGACAGGCCATGGGAGAGGAGCTAGCAAAGCTATTGGAGGCCGGATTCATCAGAGATATAAAACATCCGGACTGGCTAGCAAACCTGGTGATGGTACCAAAGAAGGACAAATCCTGGCGCCTGTGCGTTGATTTTAAAGACCTTAACAAGGCTTGCCCAAAGGATCCCTTCCCCCTCCCCCGCATCGATCAAATTATCGATGCTACCGCAGGACACGATTCGTTGTGTTTCCTCGACGCATATTCCGGCTACCATCAAATCAAGATGGCAGAATCAGACCAAGCCGCAACGACATTTATCACACCATACGGCCCATTCTGCTTCAACACAATGCCCTTCGGGCTCAAAAACGCCGGCGCAACATATCAGCGCATGATTCAGACATGTCTGGCAAACCAGATCGGCAAAACAGTGGAGGCATATGTAGATGATGTGGTCGTCAAAACAAGACATGTCGAATCTCTAGTAGACGACTTGAGGCTCACATTTGATAACCTCCGAACATACGACATCAAGCTCAACCCGGAAAAATGCGTTTTCGGCGTCCCAGCCGGAAAGCTCTTGGGCTTCATTGTATCCGGTAGAGGAATTGAAGCAAATCCAGCCAAGATCCGAGCTCTGTCACAATTGGATATCCCAAAGGACCTCAAACAAATACAAAAGTTAACCGGATGTGTAGCGGCTCTAAGCCGCTTTATCTCCCGCTTGGGAGAAAAGGCCCTACCCCTTTACCGCCTCCTTCGGCGCACCGAACACTTCGAATGGACGGATGCAGCCACGGCCGGACTCGACGAAATAAAAGCCATATTGGCAACAAACCCAGTCCTGGCCGCGCCAAACATTGGCGAACCAATGCTATTGTACATTGCAGCAACACATCAGGTTGTAAGCGCAGTGCTCGTCGTCGAACGAGAAACGGACGGACACAAATTCCCCCTTCAAAAGCCGGTCTATTATGTGTCCACTGTCCTCACTCCGTGCAAATCACGGTACCCGCATTATCAAAAGATTGCTTACGCGGTATTCATGGCATCCCGGAAGCTACGACACTACTTTCAAGAGTGTTCAATAACAGTAGCCTCGGAAGTACCACTTAACGATATTATAAACAACCGTGACGCAACGGGCCGGATTGCAAAATGGGCCATTGAGCTCCTCCCGTTCGACATAACTTATAAGCCACGGCGAGCCATCAAGTCGCAAGTTTTGGCCGACTTCGTCGCAGAATGGACGGAGGCCGAACTCCCTAAAGAGTACGACACATATTCAAATTGGATCATGCATTTCGACGGCTCCAAGATGTTGGCCGGACTAGGGGCTGGCGTCGTTTTGACGTCCCCCACAGGAGACACAGTTCAATACGTACTCCAGATTATGTACACAGACTCCAACAATGCAGCCGAATATGAGGCCCTTTTACATGGTCTCCGGATGGCAGTATCCATGGGCATTCAACGCCTAGAGGTGCGCGGGGACTCGAACCTCGCAATATCCCAAATAAATGGAGACTTCGATGCCAAGGATCCAAAAATGGCAGCTTACCGCAACGCCGTCCTAAAAATGTCAGCTCGGTTCGAAGGGCTTGAATTTCACCATATAGCCCGGGAAAATAATCAGGCGGCAGATGTCCTGGCACGCATCGGCGCAAAACGCGATGTAGTCCCCCCCCAACATCTTCTTGGAAAGGCTGTTCAAGCCATCCGTAGTATGGGAAGGGGAGCCGAACAATAACAGCCCGGACCCAACCGCACTGCCCGACACCGAACATTCTGACACAATCGGAGGCTCTGCCAATGAAATAACACCTTCAGCCCACGTAATAATGGCCGTCATCGCCCCGTGGACAGAACCATTCCTCGCCTACCTTACTAGGCAGGAACTCCCCGAGGACCAAAATGAGGCACGCTGCATAGTGCGGCGATCCAAAGCCTACAAAGTCCACGAGGGAGAGCTTTATAAGAAAAGCACTACCGGAGTCCTTCAAAGGTGCATCTCCGAAGAGGAAGGGCGGAACCTCCTGGCTGAAATTCATGCCGGACTCGGCGGTCATCACGCTGCAGCTCGGTCCCTTGTAAGCAAGGCCTTCCGTACAGGCTTTTATTGGCCGACGGCCCGGGCAGACGCCCAGGACTTAGTCCAACGATGCGTCGGTTGCCAGCTCTTTGCAAACCAAAGCCATATGCCACCCACCGCCCTCCAAACTATCCCCATCACTTGGCCCTTCGCGGTCTGGGGGCTTGACATGGTTGGACCCCTTAAAGGCGGAACCCACAAGCAAAAATACTTACTGGTCATGGTGGATAAGTTCACCAAATGGATAGAAGCCAAGCCTGTTAAGACGGCCGAATCCGGACCGGTGATAGACTTTATATCCGGGGTTGTACACCGTTACGGCGTCCCCCACAGCATCATCACTGATAACGGCACGAACTTTACGGCCGACGAGGTAAAACTCTGGTGCAAAAACATGGGCATCAAGCTCGATTATGCTTCCGTCTATCACCCACAAACTAACGGCCAGGTCGAACGTGCAAATGGTCTTATCATGAGCGGCATCAAACCCAGATTAGTGCGGTCCCTCAAGGAATCTAACACGCACTGGGTAGAGGAGCTCGACTCCGTACTCTGGGGGCTGCGGACCACGCCGAATCGCACCACCGGATACACACCATTCTTTATGGTGTACGGCGCAGAGGCAGTTTTGCCTTGCGACATAATTCATGACTCACCTCGAGTGCGCATGTACGAAGAAAGAGAAGCCGAGCTCGATCGGCAGGACAGTTTGGACGCATTGGAGGAGGAGCGTGACGTGGCAAAAGCCCGTTCCGCATTCTATCAACAGCAGGCTCGAAGATACCAAAGCAGAGAAGTACGGGCCAAAAATTACAACGTTGGCGAATTAGTTCTACGCCTGCCGGACAAGAAAAAGGACAAACTCAAGCCCAAGTGGGAAGGTCCCTTCATAATTGACCAAGTCCTGACTGGTGGAGCGTACCGCCTGCGAGATGCATCGGATAACCGACTCGAGCCGAACCCATGGAACGCAGCCCGTCTCCGAAGATTCTATGCCTAGCGCCGGACTCTGTGTTCGTCTCCTTCCTCTGTCCATTTTTTATATACTGTCTGTCTTACATTTCTCTCCTTCTCCCCTTCCTTTCTCTTATAGCCTTTAAAGGCTCATCAAATGACGTGCTATTCGCACTCATTAAACCTGGGGGCTTCTTTTAATAGAAGCTTATTTATACGGGCTTCATGCCCAACACATGTGTTACACTTCCGCATGTACCTTTTATTTCACCATTATATGCATCGATATGACTTAAGTTTTGGCCAAGCTGGGTTGCCTGGCTCCTGTGCTTACCCCTACGTTCTCGATTATTCGGCTAGGCGGTAAAGGGAGCACCTCTGCGATTGTTACTGCCGGATCAGCCGGATGTGTACCTCAGACTGGGTGAAGCCGAAAGCTAGCGTTCTTAAGGGAATATTTGGTCGGTGACCTAAAAGATGATTTTTTTTTCACTTATTTATTTATGCGCCCCTAGATGCTTTTTTCCGCGTCTTTTTCACAGAATGGGCATGCACTTTAGGGCATGCCTCCCAGGGAAAGGAACCCCTAACGGAACTATTCTCCCTGGAAGATGTTTCTTACTAACCATGTAATATAACATAACTAGTCGAGCACTTGTCTGTTCACGCACTAATGACCCCTACGCCTGGTCTCCATGCATTCCCCGGTTCTTATATAACCGCATGGGAATTCGGACACACTCCGGACCGTCAGGTCCCGAGGCTGAAGCGAAAAGGTCGGCCATGACAAACGATCTAAAATCCGGCTAGAAGGCATTATAAATGTCAATTAAATTACATAGTCATTCTGACCAATTGTATTCCTCTTCAATACCATCTAACAGGCTGTCTAATTTACAGTCCTGCTGGGAATACTTTGCGGCCAATTCTACTTGGCCGTATACTAAGCTTACAGGGATCTCCTTCCCATCGGGCCCCACAGGACCGACCTCGGCCATGTGGTTGGGGTCAGCCTTTGTGTACCGCGTCTTCACCATGGCCCAGGCCTCCCTAGCGCCTTGACGGCAGGCCGATATCTTCCACAATCGGAAGCGCCGCCGTGCTCCCTTTAGCTTCTCCGCAAGCTCTCCAAGACCTTCGGGCATGGAGATGGATGGCCACAAGGCCTGGGCGACGCCTTGCATCGCCTGCCGAACTCGCTCGAGCAGTTGCGAGAGCTCGGGAAGAAGGTCACCCGTAGAACCGGGCATCTCCTCTGCAGGACGACCTGTTAGCACACCTACAGACATTACTCTGTTAGTCGACTTCCCCGCCGAACTTTTTTTCAAAGGTTCGTTCAAGCACTTACTAAATATGCCGCGCCGAAGCCGCTGATTCTCCTTAACGGAGTCTGACAGCTGGGCACGAACATCTTTCAGGTCGACGCCCAGCTTGGTGTTGGCATCTTGGAGATCGTTCTTCTCCCGCCTCACCTTTGTCAGCACCTTCTCACCAGCCTTCAGCTGGCGTAGGAGTGTTGCCTTTCCGGATTCAATCCGGCGCCATCTGCAATTTCATTTGTCAGATTCGCACCCATGCCGTGCTTCGCAAAATACTTATCTTTCGAAGTGTATATTACCAGAGGGGGTCTCCTTGGGCTCCCCTGCCGCGGCTAGTGCGGCCTCAAGTTGGGCTTTGCACTCTTCCAGCTCCTGGGACAGTAGGGAATTCTTTTCTGTAAGAACCTGCATAACAAATGATCCTTAAATCAGTTATTCTAACTGTTTCAAGTCTCGGGGGCTACTGGTATATATATATAATTACCAAAATTTTCTTACCCGTATGTCTTTTACATATTGCTCCGTGGCTCTGGCTAGACCATTTTGAGCGGCACGGAGGTACGCATCTCCCGAATTGAAGGCATCTAATGCCTCTCGGGAGAAACAAGCGTCGCGAAGAATTGTCCGGCGACGCCTGTGGTTCATGGCACTCTCCACCTCAGAGTTGGTGGCAGACAACCTGTCCACATCCTCCGTCGGAGGAGCGTCCGGTGCGCGCCTTGTGTTCGCCTCCGCCTCCGGACCAGGCTTTGGAGCCTGGCTGGTGGAGGCGCGATTGGCAGCCTCTCCGGATATAGTCCGGCGAGGTCTCTTTGTCCTGAAGAGAGCACGAGTGTTAATATGCCTTGAAGGTATAACACCTGGGATAAGGGGGCGCGCCATACCTTTGCGCTGACGCCTCGGTCCGGACTGCACCTCTTTTCTGCCGACGGGGCCCTGCGGCCCTTGTTGGCTTGTCGCCGCAGGTTCGGCCTCCCGTCTCAAAAACCTCCCCTGCAAAGCTCGGTTGTAATCAGGAAACTAAAAACACGAGAGGGCGGACCCCTATTCGGGGTACTGGGACTTCGATCTCAGTTACCTGGGAGGCCGGGATTATCCCTGGGTAATCGGCCGTAATGGCCACCAAGGCGTTGTCCTTGCTCAATTGATGGAACACTCCATCAATCAGCTCCACAGATAAGTCCGGATCCTCTTGAGAAGCCGGGTCGAGGGACCGTCCTGGGTCCTCGGGTTGTGGAGGAGGGATGTTTATTTCTTTAACCGCCTGGCGCAGTTCCTGCGTTAAAGTCGTTAGACTGAATATTTAACAATGGGAATATAAAACGGATGGGCAAGTAAACCACTTACCCAGCTTGGGGGATTGTACATAGAAAATCCACCATGCGGGTTGACGCGGAGAAATTCCTCCTCTTCTCCCTTGTACAAAGCGGACAAGGTCTTTATTAGGGCCGCAGCCGAATCCGGTCCCTTATGGCCGTAGCGGGTGGCGTCGTCCTCCCCGTTGAAATCCCACATGGGGTGGCCTCTGTACTGTAGCGGCTGCACCCCTCGCATGATGGATGCGGCCATGACCCCGATCATGGTCAGTCTAAAATGAGCTAACAATCTTATCCGGCTCATCAGGTAACGGACGTCCTTGTCACTTTCCCTCTGAGGGCTCCGTGGACGCCAACTTAGGCGCTTCTTTAGTGGAGCACTGTCGAACTCAGGGAGGCCGATTCGGACAGGATCCGGCAGCGGGACGTCCTCTATGTAAAACCATTCCGAAGGCCAGTCCTCGGACACCTTCTTTGGGGTTCCGGATAGATATCTGGTCCCGGCGATGCGCCACACTTCGCCTCCGCCCACTTGATATATCGACCCCTTCTGAGAGCGGGGCACAAGGCAGAATAGCTCTTTCCACAGCCCGAAATGAGCCTCAACCCCCAAAAATAGCTCGCAGAGGGCTACGAAGCCCGCGATATGCAATACGGAGGCAGGCGTAAGATTGTGTAGCTGGAGGCCATAGAACTCTAGGAGCCCCCGGAGAAACGGATGGATTGGAAATCCGAGCCCTCTTATTAAATAAGGGACGAGGCATACCCGCTCTCCTTTGGAGGGATTAGGGGCACTCTCCGCTTTCTCTCCGCCATTATAGATGGCAAGACCGGCTCGAACCGGGACCATATATGCCGGGGGGAGAAATCCCTTGGTCTGGAGCGTCACTAGCTCGCTATGCGGGATGGAGCATCTCTCCCAATATCCAGGCTGAGGGCTGGAAGGGCGAAAGGAGGAGTTGCGATGGCTGGCCATGGTGGTATGGACCTTTGTCGGATGCGCTCTGATGAACACTCGCGAAGGGGAGAAGGTGTGGTTTGGATCTAAATCCTCGTCCCCTTAAATGGGCGGCTCATTTACGCGGCTAGGGGCGTGGATGTAAAAACACCCAGACTTTTCATATTCATTTGACATGTGGGAGACGGCCATTATTGGGCGTAGAAGCCGAGGAGCGCAACATTTACAAGAAACCGGACTTTATTCGATAGGTACACGGAATTTGAAGGAGAACCCGCCTTGCAATGCTGAAGACAATCTGCGCGTCGGACTCTTCGCCATTGAAGCCTGGTTCGGGGGCTACTGAGGGAGTCCTGGATTAGGGGGTGTCCGGATGGCCGGACTATACCTTCAGGCGGACTCCTGGGCTATGAAGATACAAGATTTAAGACTTCGTCCCGTGTCCGGGAGGGACTTTCCTTGGCGTGGAAGGCAAGCTTGGCGATACAGATATGTAGATCTCCTACCATTGTAACCGACTTTGTGTAACCCTAACCCTCTCCGGTGTCTATATAAACCAGAGGGTTTTAGTCCTTAGGACAAGATACAGAACAACAATCATACCATAGGCTAGCTTCTAGGGTTTAGCCTCTCCGATCTCGTGGTAGATCTACTCTTGTACTACCCATATCATCAATATTAATCAAGCAGGACGTAGGGTTTTACCTCCATCAAGAGGGCCCGAACCTGGGTAAAACTTCATGTCCCTTACCTCCTGTTACCATCTGGCCTAGACGCACAGTTCGGGACCCCCTACTCGAGATCCGCCGGTTTTGACACCAACAGATCCATTCTTAGCAATGAATAACTTGCCTTCAGATCTGTGATAGAAGGTGTACCCAACTGTCTCCTTTGGGTATCCTATGAAGACACATTTCTCCGATTTGGGTTTGAGCTTATCAGGATCAAACTTTTTCTTATAAGCATCGCAACCCCAAACTTTAAGAAACGACAACTTTGGTTTCTTGCCAAACCAAAGTTCATACGGTGTCGTCTCAACGGATTTAGATGGTGCCCTTTTTAACGTGAATGCAGCTGTCTCTAATGCATAACCCCAAAACTATAGTGGTAAATCAGTAAGAAACATCATAGATTGCACTGTATCCAATAAAGTACGGTTATGACATTCAGACACACCATTATGCTGTGGTGTTCCAGGTGGCACAAATTTGTGAAACTTATTCCACATTTTTTTAATTGAAGACCAAACTCGTAACTCAAATATTTGTCTTTGCGATCAGATCATAGAAACTTTATTTTCTTGTCACGATGCTTTTCCACTTCACTCCGAAATTCTTTGAACTTTTCAAATATTTCAGACTTATGTTTCATCAAGTAGATATACCCATATCTGCTCAAATCATCTGTGAAGGTCAGAAAATAACAATACCCACCGCGAGCCTCAACACTCATCAGACCGCATACATCAATATGTATTATTTCCAATAAGTCAGTTGCTCGCTCCATTGTTCCGGAGAATAGAGTCTTAGTCATCTTGCCCATGAGGCATGGTTCGCAAGCATCAAGTGATTCATAATCAAGTGATTCAAAAAGTCCATCAGCATGGAGTTTCTTCATGCGCTTTACACCAATATGACCTAAATGGCAGTGCCACAAATAAGTTGCACTATCATTATTAACTTTGCATCTTTTGGTTTCAATATTATGAATATGTGTATCACTACGATCGAGATCCAACGAACCATTTTCATTGGGTGTGTAATCATATAAGGTTTTATTCATGTAAACAGAACAACAATTATGCTCTAACTTAAATGAATAACCGTATTGCAATAAACTTGATCAAATAATATTCATGCTCAACGCAAACACTAAGTAACACTTATTTAGGTTCAACACTAATCCCGAAAGTATAGGGAGTGTGCGATGATGATCATATCAATCTTGGAACTACTTCAAACACACATCGTCACCTCGCCCTTAACTAGTTTATGTTCATTCTGCAACTCCCGTTTCGAGTTACTAATCTTAGCAACTGAACTAGTACCAAATACTGAGGGGTTGCTATAAACACTAGTAAGGTACACATCAATAACATGTATATCAAATATACCTTTGTTCACTTTGCCATCCTTCTTATCCGCCAAATACTTGGGGCAGTGCCGCTTCTGGTGACCAGTCCCTTTGCAGTAGAAGCACTTAGTCTCAGGCTTAGGTCCAGACTTGGGCTTCTTCACATGAGCCGCAACTTGCTTGCCGTTCTTCTTGAAATTATCTTTCTTTCCCTTTGCCCTTTTTCTTGAAACTAGTGGTCTTGTTAATCATCAACACTTGATGCTCTTTCTTGATTTCTACCTTCATCGATTTCATCATCATGAAAAGCTCAGGAATCATTTTCGTCATCCCTTGCATACTATAGTTCATCATGAAGTTCTACTAACTTGGTGACGGTGACTAGAGAATTCTGTCAATCACTATTTTATCTGGAAGATTAACTCCCACTTGATTCAAGCGATTGTAGTACCCAGACAATCTGAACACATGCTCACTGCTTGAGCTATTCTCCTCCATCTTTTAGCTATAGAACTTGTTGGAGACTTCATATCTCTCAACTCGGGTATTTGCTTGAAATATTAACTTCAACTCCTAGAACATCTCATATGATCCATGACGTTCAAAACGTCTTTGAAGTCCCGATTCTAAGTTTTTAAGCATGGTGCGCTAAACTATCAAGTAGTCATCATATTGAGCTAGCCAAACGTTCATAACGTCAGCATCTGCTCCTGCAATAGGTCTGTTACCTAGCGGTGCATCAATGACATAATTCTTCTGTGCAACAATGAGGAGAATCCTCAGATCACGGATCCAATACGCATCATTGCTACTAACATCTTTCAACTTAGTTTTCTCTAGGAACATATCAAAAATAAAACAGGGGAGCTAAACGCGAGCTATTGATCTACAACATAGATATGCTAATACTAGCAGGACTAAGTTCATGATAAATTAAAGTTCAATTAATCATATTACTTAAGAACTCCCACTTAGATAGACATCCCTCTAGTCATCTAAATGATCACGTGATCCAAATCAACTAAACCATGTCCGATCATCAGGTGAGATGGATTAGTTTTCAATGGTGAACATCACTATGTTGATCATATCTACTATATGATTCACGCTCGACCTTTCGCTCTCCAGTGTTTCGAGGCCATATCTGCATATGCTAGGCTCGTCAAGTTTAACCTGAGTATTCCGCGTGTGCAACTATTTTGCACCCGTTGTATTTGAACGTAGAGCCTATCACACCCGATCATCACGTGGTGTCTCAGCACGAAGAACTTCCGCAATGGTGCATACTCAGGGAGAAGACTTATACCTTGAAATTTAGTGAGAGATCATCTTATAATGCTACTGTCGATCTAAGCAAAATAAAATGCATAAAAGATAAACATCACATGCAATCAATATAGGTGATATGATATGGCCATCATCATCTTGTGCTTGTGATCTCCATCTCTGAAACACCGTCATGATCACCATTTTCATCGGCGCGACACCTTGATCTCCATCATAGCATCGTTGTCGTCTCGCCAACTATTGCTTCTACGACTATTGCTACCGCTTAGTGATAAAGTAAAGCAATTACAGGGCGATTGCATTGCATACAATAAAGTGACAACCATATGGCTCCTGCCAGTTGCCGATAACTCGGTTATAAAACATGATCATCTCATACAACAAAATATAGCATCATGTCTTGACCATATCACATCACAACTGCCCTGCAAAAACAAGTTAGACGCCCTCTACTTTGTTGTTGCAAGTTTTACGTGGCTGCTATGGGCTGAGCAAGAACCGTTCTTACCTACGCATCAAAACCACAACGATAGTTTGTCAAGTTAGTGTTGTTTTAACCTTCTCAAGGACCGGGCGTAGCCACACTCGGTTCACCTAAAGTTGGAGAAACTGACACCCGCCAGCCACCTGTGTGCAAAGCATGTCGGTAGAACCAGTCTCGCATAAGCATACGCGTAATTTCGGTCCGGGCCGCTTCATCCAACAGTACCACCGAACCAAAGTATGACATGCTGGTAAGCAGTATGACTTGTATCACCCACAACTCACTTGTGTTCTACTCGTGCATATAACATCTATGCATAAAACCTGGCTCTGATACCACTGTTGGGGAACATAGTAATTTCAAAAAAAAATCCTATGCACACGCAAGGATCATGGTGATGCATAGAAACGAGAGGGGAGAGTGTTGTCTACGTACCCTCGTAGACCGTAAGCGGAAGCGTTTATCAACACAGTTGATGTAGTCGTACACCTTCATGATCCGTCCCGATCAAGTACCGAACGTACGGCACCTCCGCGTTCAGCACACGTTCAGCTCGATGACGTCCTCGCCTTCTCGATCCAGCAAGAGGGGCGAAGTAGTAGATGAGTTCCGGCAGCACGACGGCGTGGTGACGTTGTTGGTGAAGAACAATCTCCGCAGGGCTTCGCCTAAGTACTACGAAAACTATGACGGAGGATAAACTAGAGGGGACGGGATTGCCGGCACACGGTTTGGTGTTTCTTGATGTTTCTTGGGTGCTAGCCCTACCCCTCTATTTATATGTTGAGCCTTGGGGTCGAAACTTGGAGTAAAAGCCTCCACAAAGTCGGTTTCACCCGAAAGGCAAGAGTCCTTCTCGGACTCCAGGGCCAGACGCCAGGGTTCCCGGCGTGTGGACCCAGACGCCAGGGACCCTGGCGTATGGCCCTTGTACTCCGCAAAACTTCATTTTGCGCTTTCCAAAAACCTTGTGGGCTTTACCCTTTGGCCCAAATAAAGTGTTCTCGTACCCAAACATTTCGGGAAACATCCGGAGCCCCTTCCGGTGAATTCTGGAACCCTTCCAGAGACCAAACACTATTATCCCATATATTAAACTTTATCTCCGGACCATTCCGGAGTTCCTCGTCATGTTCGTGATCTTATCCGGAACTCCAAACAACATTTGGTTACCAACATACATAACTCATAAATACTATACTGTCAATGAACGTTTAAGCGTGCGGACCCTACGGGTTCGAGAACTATGTAGACATGACCGAGACACTTCTCTGGTCAATAACCAATATGAAGATCTTAATCGGTCGAACCGCATAACAATATACGTTGTTCCCTTTGTCATCGGCATGTTACTTGCCTGCGATTCGATCGTCGGTATCTCAATACCTAGTTCAATCTCGTTACCAGCAAGTCTCTTTACTCGTTCCGTAATACATCATCCCGCAACTAACTCATTAGTTACAATGCTTGCAAGGCTTATAGTGATGTGCATTACCGAGTGGGCCCAGAGATACCTCTCCGACAATCGGAGTGACAAATCCTAATCTCGAAATACGCCAACCCAACAAGTACCTTTGAAGACACCTGTAGAGCACCTTTATAATCACCTAGTTATGTTATGACGTTTGGTAGCACACAAAGTATTCCTCCGGTAAACGGGAGTTGCATAATCTCATAGTCATAGGAACATGTATAAGTCATGAAGAAAGCAATAGCAACAAACTAAACGATCAAGTGCTAAGCTAACGGAATGGGTCAAGTCAATCACATCATTCTCCTAATGATGTGATCCCGTTAATCAAATGACAACTCATGTATATGGTTAGGAAACTTAACCATCTTTGATTAACGAGCTAGTCAAGTAGAGGCATACTAGTGACACTATGTTTGTCTATGTATTCACACATGTATTATGTTTCCGGTTAATACAATTCTAGCATGAATAATAAACATTTATCATGACATAAGGAAATTAGTAATAACTTTATTATTTCCTCTAGGTCATATTTCCTTCACAAGTCGTGGTCATCTTCATCTTGATGGAACCATGTGGGGGTGCATCTTCTTCCACCATGGCCATCGTTGTCTCCATTAGAGGTATGGACTCATCAAGGATAGGCGTGTCGTCATGTAGGAGACCTAGCACCAAAGAAGAAAGCACACTCGAAGTAGAGGTTAAGTCGTTAGAAATCATAGTGGCCTCACATGCCGTGTCAGCTACCTGACTCACTAAGTGTTGTGGCTCACTCTCTCCTGGTATGATGCTCTCACTCATATGGTTGGTGGAGTCACTCAAATGGATCTCAACCTCACATAGGATGTGTGGCATGCTCTCAAGTGTGGGGCTAGTGGTGGTCACACTCATCCCCTCATAGGAAATGCTCTCAATGTCACGTATGGTGGAGTCAATCATCTCACTCATGGGGTGGTGGCTCTCCTCACATGGCAATTGGGGCATCTCGTCATATGTGGGTGTCAGAGAGATGTAGGTGCAAATGTCTCCATGCTCAATCATATTGTAGTCGTAGCCATGGATGAAGGCCAAGGATGGCACATCATCACTCTCCTCTAAGACCAAAGATAAGGTCTCATGTGTGGTCTCGTAGCTTGACTCGGAGTATGAGTCTGATATGGGCGTCGTCTTTATGTTGTTGAAGAGGTTAATGCTCGTCGCCGTGGTCGAAGGGGATGGCCCTTGCTCGACCTTCTTGTCACCGTCTTGTTGTTGGAGGCCCATATGATGTGGCACCTCGTAGCTCGTTTCCATGACTGAAGGTAAATTCCCATGCTTGTCCATCTTCCTTGAGGGGCTTCCGAAGATGGAAGTGTCGCCCTCACTTGTAGGTGGTCGCCTTGGACTTGATGAAGTCGTTGTAGGCGTACTTGTGGGAAGTAGGTGAAGATGTCGTACTTCCAAAGGAGAAGATGCCTTGATAGCACTTATTGGAGATGCCAAAGTGGTGGTGGTGGTAGCCGTAGCGCCATCTTAGTTGTGGTTGTCTCGCGGTCTTCTCTTTTGCTCATGAAGCATGGACTTGGCGTGAAGTAGGGCTTGTTGGGACTTGTGCATTTTCTCTTGGTGAGCATCATCATGATGATGTTGGTGTTGTCGCACTTGAGCTCATAGTAGATGTCGTTCGCCGTCGTCGTGCACACGTTGCTTGGAGGTGACTTGCCCTTCATGATGAGGTGGATCACGAACATGATGGTGGTCACCATGGATATGTGGACGTGGACGACTTGCGCTTGCATCATTTTTGCGCTCTGAAGACTTGTGACTTGAACGTCGCCGCCTTGAGGATGATGAAGGGGAAGAACGGTTGATCAACAAGGTCCGAATCTCGTCCATCCTTGCATCTTGCTCCTTTTGTGCGGAAAGCTTGTTGTCGATGTAGTCCCTTTTCCTTGCTTCGGAGTGACGAATGTCGATGGAGAGGTTCTCGATGCGCTCTCGCAATCTTGATTGTGCGCCTTGCATTTGTCGTTGTAGATCTAAGATTAATGCTTTGGTGATGTAGTTGTTCACACCGTCGTTGTTGTCGAAGACCGGAGATGAAATGCCTTGCCTATCCATCACAATACTCGAGCAAATATGAGTGGAGAAAGGAGAAGAACTATACCAAATGTACCTTGACTAATGTTGAAGATGGATCAATGATCACTCAATGATGTAACAAGGAAATGGCACAATTGGTACCAATTCTTGTCGGTTTCTCACACCTACACAAAATAAGGCTTATGGTGGAGCTCGGTGAGGATAGTGGCACAAAAATTTGATGCAAAATGTTAGCAAGAGTCAATAATGTTGAAAGAGATTCACAAATTTGCAAGTGAAACAAGTAGACCAATAGCAATGAATGGCACACAAAAACACACACACGGATAGATAAATGGGGTCGTGCAACCAAGGATGAGTACAAAATGTGGAATCCACGGAAAATGCTCGTGTTGCACAACTCAAGAGAGACGCTAGCACGATTGCTCTATAGGTGGATACAACACTTGTGCACCACCTATAAGATGCAAAATGTAGGAGTTTTCTATCACAAGTATGGTATGTATGTATGTATGTATGTTCCGGTGGTCTGATCCAAGATGATCTTATATGCAATGTGGTATGATGCTATGACACTTACTTACAAGCTCTTTGCTCACTCTTTTTCTTTGCTTAAAAGCTTATTATTCTTTTTTTGTGTATCGCCACTTTGTGAAATGCACAAACCAAGATAGTAATTGTGTGTATGCGGGAACAAACTTGAGGCACACAAGATGATATGATACCAAGATGGTACCTATGGTATGGTATGTATGCAATGGAAGGTGTAGCTCGATGATCACTAATGTGCACAAGTAACGTTGCCGGAAATACTCAAAGGCTAGTCTAGATAGGCAAGTGATGCAAAATGCGCTAGGGGTTAACAATGCAGTGGCAAGGGAATATACAATGGAGGGATAACATGATACCAAGATGATATGGAGGTTACCGTCCTTGGCGATGATGAGTGGCGGTGTTCTTGATGTAGATACCAAGATGATGGATACTCGTCCCTAAGTAGCCGAAACACCTTAGCAAACGGAAAAACCACGAACTCAAAATCTCAAACATCAAATGTCAAAATGGTGGTAGCGGGAATGCGGTGGTGGTTTTGTGGAAGCTCAAAGGAATTGCGGAATGGCAATGATGGGTTGTGGAGTACGCAATGTGGAAGTGGAGGGAAAGGTGGTGAACTATACACGGTGTCGGAGTTGGAAGCACGGTCCCTAAGTAGCCGAAACAACTTAGGAGACACAACTCACAACACAAACAAAATTGGGTTAAGTTGGGGTGGCGGAAGTGTATGGTGGGTAAGTCTATGCAGTAGTGGTGGTGGTGGATGATGAAGAAGCAACCGTCCCTAAGTAGCCTAGACACCTTAGGAGACTCAAATCACTCCTCAAGCAACCACTAATGCGATGGGGAACAAAATTGGTTAGGTTGCGGAAGTCGGTGGTGGTGTCGTGGATGATATGTTGGAAGCCCTAGGCAAAGATGCCAAAACTGTCAAAATTTGATGGAGTCAAAAGATGTTGGTGGTATTTTTGTGGGAAGGGGGATGTCAAGAGCTTCAAAACGAGCTAAAGAACGTCAAAATCAGAGTTGGATGAATTAGTTACGAGCGAAACAAAAATCAGCCAAAGTCTGAAACTACAGGTTACGGACGTCCGTAAAAGGATGGATGTCCGGGGGCTGGATGATGTCTACTACACAACCTTCTTCTTGTAGACGTTGTTGGGCCTCCAAGTGCAGAGGTTTGTAGGACAGTAGCAAATTTCCCTCAAGTGGATGACCTAAGGTTTATCAATCCGTAGGAGGTGTAGGATGAAGATGGTCTCTCTCAAGCAACCCTGCAACCAAATAACAAAGAGTCTCTTGTGTCCCCAACACACCCAATACAATGGTAAATTGTATAGGTGCACTAGTTCGGCGAAGAGATGGTGATACAAGTGCAATATGGATAGTAGATAATAGTTTTTGTAATCTGAAATAATAAAAACAGCAAGGTAACGAATGATATAAGTGAGCGTAAACGGTATTGCAATGTGCGGAAACAAGGCCTAGGGTTCATACTTTCACTAGTGTAAGTCCTCTCAACAATACTAACATAACTGGATCAGAAAACTATCCCTCAACATGCAACAAAGAGTCACTCCAAAGTCACTAATAGCGGAGAACGAACGAAGAGATTATGGTAGGTACGAAACCACCTCAAAGTTATTCTTTCCAATCAATCCGTTGGGCTATTCCTATAAGTGTCACAAACAACCCTAGAGTTCGTACTAGAATAACACCTTAAGACACAAATCAACCAGAACCCTAATGTCACCTAGATACTCCAAGGTCACCTCAAGTATCCGTGGGTATGATTATACGATATGCATCACACAATCCCGGATTCATCTATTCAACCAACACATAGGACCTCAAAGAGTGCCCCAAAGTTCTATCGGAGAATCACGACGAAAATGTGTGCCAACCCCTATGCATAGGTTCCCAATGTCACGAAACCCGCAAGTTGGTCACCTTAACATACATCAAGTGGCACGTGGTATCCCATTGTCACCACAGATATCCACGGCAAGACATACATCAAGTGTTCTCAAGTCTTTAAAGACTCAATCCGATAAGATTACTTCAAAGGGGAAACTCGATTCATTACAAGAGAGAAGAGGGGGGAAGAAACATAATATGATCCAAATATAATAGCAAAGCTCGCGATACATCAAGATCGTATCATCTCAAGAATAAGAGAGAGAGATCAAACACATAGCTACTGGTACATACCCTCAGCCCCGAGGGAGAACTACTCCCTCCTCGTCATGGAGAGCTCCGGGATGATGAAGATGGCCACCGGTGAGGGTTCCCCCCCTCCGGCAGGGTGCCGGAACAGGGTCCCTATTGACTTTTGGTGGCTACGGAGGCTTCTGGCGGCGGAACTGCCGATCTATCTTGCGTTCTGGAAGTTTTAGGTCACGTAGGTATATATGGGTGCAGGAGGTACGTCAGGGGAGCCACGAGGGCCCCACGAGACAGGGGGCATGCCCTAGGGGGGGCGCCCCCCACCCTCGTGAGCACCTCGTTCCTTCCTTGACATGGGGTCCTAGTCCATCGGGTGTGTTTCCTTCCAAAATTAACTTCTCTAGTTGATTTCGTTCCGTTTTGACTCCGTCTGATATTCCTTTTCTTCAAAACACTGAAATAGGCATAAAACAACAAATCTGGGCTGGGCCTCCGGTTAATAGGTTAGTCCCAAAAGTAATATAAAAGTGGATAATAAAGCCCAATATTGCCCAAAACAGTAGATAATGTAGCATGGAGCAATCAAAAATTATAGATACGTTGGAGACGTATCACTGGACATCCGGAGTGCTCAGAAATCCGTAAATTCTGCTCGGGTTAGGGGGTTCCAGTCGTCCGTAAAGTTGCGACGTCCGGTCGTTCCAGGGGCTCCGGACGTCCGTAAAATGTCGGTCGTCCGGTGGGTCGGGGTCAACGCGAAATTTCAGATATGGGACGCGATTTTGAGCGGAATTTGGGGATTTAGGGGTCAAAATTGATGAGATTTCATGGATGAAAGATGGGGAAACTTGGGGAGATGCTAGATCCACTTGAAACCAAGCAAATCCATGGATCAAAATCAACAAAACTTCATCAAACCAACAAATCACCAAAAAAATTGGGGCTATTTTTGGTGGGGATTTTCGAAATTTAGGGAAGAACACAACAAAATCAAGCTAGAAAACGAAGAGGGGAGGCTCCGAAATCGTGATCAATGTGGCTCATGATACCAATATGATGTGGTAAGGAAACCTAGATGGCATATCTTTCACGAAAGGAGTGGATCCCGCGAAGAACACGAAGAACATGAGGGAAAACACAAAGGGGAACATGAGAGGAACACTCAAACCAACAAGTATGATCACAAATGTGCTAGATCCATGAACACAAAAGGAGATACATGATCCACGATCAACAAGGGATGATACACGGTAACTGTTTCTTCTTCATTGAGGAGGTCTTGAATCCACGAGGGGATCTTCCCATGAGGGGTCTTGAATCCAAGGTGGATCTTCTCCGTAGAGGCCACGGTCTCTCTCGTGGAGTAGATCCGTATGGATGAGCGAGGTTCTATCTCACAAATGAGCTATCACAACACTGACCCTAACTAGGAGGAGGAGGAAGTATATTTATAGTCTTAGTGCACATGGGGGGTGAAGTGAAGGGGTACATGGGCCTCAGCCCGCAACTGGACACAGCCAGGGGTCGGACGTCCGGAGTCTCAGGACGCTCCGGACGTACGTAGATCTTCAGACTTCCGTAATTTGCGTTCCGTGTAGGATGGGCCGGACGTCCATAGATCCTCGGATTTCCGTAGATTACGGTCTGTTGGCATGGCGAAGGTCGTCCAGAGGGGCTGGGAGGTGTCGGACGTCCGGTCCAGGACGGATGTCCGGCCACTGTAGCATGCATTGGCCTGGTTTCCTTGGGCTGGTGTGACCTTCAGGGGCTGGACGTCCGGGCCTGGTCGATCGTCCGGTGGCTGGGGCTTCTTCTCTTGTTCCTCGCGCTTGGTGTCCTCGCCGTCTTGCCCATGGTCTTCCTCTTGGTTCCCGGTCATGCATAGCACATGTGTTTGAGGTAGTAGCCATGTCTCACATATGGAAAGTGATGGTTCGAAGAGGAGCGAGTTCACCTTGTGTCCAATGGTGTATAGTCGAGGTCTCATCTTATGTATCCTTGGGGTTTGGAGAGTAGTCGGAGTGTACATGGGGATGAATGTGGGATGCTCCGCACAAATAGGTACCACCCCCTTCTTTGCGCTGCACATGTTCTCTCCCAACAAAATTTTTCTTAGCGGCGTGTCCTCCAATTAGGCTGCCACTTCTCACGCGTCGGTGCCAATCTACAGCAAGCCACCATGGCACCCACCGTAACACACCCTTCTCCCTGATCCCTCCCTCCCAGTGTTGCATTCCGCAAGATCACGATTACATATGTAAGTCTCCTCTCCCATTATTCCTGCTTTGTGATCTGATCTCTGTCTATCTTCATTTTCTTTGGGCCGCCATTGGAAAAGAGAATGAGAGGATACAAAAGTGATGTGTTCATTGCACAATTGCATCTCACAAGAAATTTTAGTAACTTGCATTTGTTGTGCCCAATGAGCTACTCTAATGTAGTAGAATTCTTCTTATTCTGTATGTATGGTTTTGACTGGCACGTCCTACCTCCTAGAGGAAGATCTGGTGGGATCCTACTAGGGGTTTGGTGTGAAACACTTGAGGTCCTTAACGTCGTTCGAGGCGATTTTGCGGTTAAGTTTTGGGTGAGATCAAAATTGGATGGTTTCCGATGGTCTCTCATGGCTGTGTATGGAGCAGCACAACCTGAACTTAAACCAGATTTCTTAGTCGACCTGGTGCGGATCTGTGGAGATGAGACTCTACCGATCCTTGTCGGTAGTGATTTCAATATAATTCGGAGTAGAGATGAAAAGAATAATGACAATTTTGATATTCAGTGGGCTATGATGTTTAATATGATTATCGAGAGTCTTAATTTGAGAGAAATAGAACTCACCGATAGATAATTTACTTGGGCCAACTCGCTGCCCACTCCAACGTATGAGAAGTTGGATAGGGTACTTGCTAGTGTGGAATCTCAGATCAATCTCAGATCATACACCACTGCTTGTAGACTTGGGAGAGGCTACGCACATTGCGAACAAGAATGTTTTTTCTTTCAAACTTAGTGGGTTCGAGAAAGAAAACTTCTTAGAGATCATCGCACGTGAATGGGAAATTCCGGCTAGTGGAAGCACTAGTCTTGAGAGATGGCAAAATAAGATCCATCATTTGAGACAGTTTTTGCGAGGTTGGGCCAGAAATGAAAGTGGGATTTACAAACAAGAAAAAGAGAGACTTACTCATTTGATCGAAGTTTTAGATTTAAAAGCTGAAAATAACCTGCTTACGGTGAATGAGCAAACATCAAAGTCTAAAGCTGAACTAAGCCTTCGAGCGCTTCTTAGAGAAGAGGAGCTCAAATGGGCACCACGTGCCAAAGTGCTTAAGGTTGTCCAAGGGGATGACAATACACAATTTTTCCATATGATTGTGAATGACAAGCATAGGAAGAAGAAAATCATTCAGCTTGAACAAGATGAGGGGACAATTATGGGGCATGAGAACCTGAAAGCCTATATCTCTAATCACTATAAGCAATTGTTTGGTCATCCGGAAGCAAGTACGCTGGCCCTAGACGAATCTGTAAGTGGAGATATTCCTCAGCTCCAGGTAGAAGAGAACAATATTTTAGCTGCACCGTTTACTGAGAAAGAGATTCTGGATGCAATCTCTCAAATGAAACCGAATAAAGCACCGGGTCTAGATGGGTTTCCAGCTGAATTCTAAAAGAAATGTTGGCATATTATTAAGGATGATCTTATGCCTATGTTTCATGATTTCTTTAACGGTCATTTAGAGTTGTTTCATCTTAACTCTGGCATGATTACGCTATTGCCAAAGAAAGAAGAGGCAGTTTGAATTGAACAATTCTGGCCAATTTGTCTTCTTAACGTGAGTTTCAAAATCTTCACAAAAGTGGGTACCGTCGTGGATCTAAGACTGATAGTAGAATGGGGGTAGGTATGAGGAGGCAGGATCCTAGCTATGGCGAAGTTGTACACACGAGTTTTACGAGTTCAGGCCCTTCGCTGAGGAAGTAACAGCCATACATCTCGGTGCCCGGAGGCGGTCGACTGGATTATGTGTATGTGTGTTACAGGGGGGTGCCAACTCTTGTGCCAGTGGAGGGGGGTGGCTTATATAGAGTGCGCCCAGACCCCTGCCAGCCCACCTTACAAGGGTTTAAGGTACATCAAGAGGGGGCGTTACTGGTAACGCTAGCAATAAAGTGACTAAATTCCCATTAAGTCTATGAAGTAAACGTCCGACAGTTGCCGTGCAGAGTGACTTTAGATCTTCTGTCTGTCGAGTGGTAGTTGTCGTGGTCGAGTGACTTTGAGTCTTCCGAGTGGAATGTTTCATTGTCGAGTGGATGATGCTATCCCTTGAATGTTTCTGGTTTTAGGGTGATGTCCTAGGGGAGGGTGTCTAGGTCAGGCCTATGAACCTACCCTAGGTACATAACTTCATCATTAGCCCCCGAATGGTTCAGGGCTCGAGTGGAGAAGGAGTTGAGAGTACCTCCGATTCAATTTTTGCGCTTCAGAAGCGTCTTACTGGGACCAAATGAACAATCATGATGACTTCAACTTCTTATTCAATCGCCTTGATCCATTCTTGGTTTTGCCGAGTGAACTTTTACTGCTAAGCTTCGAGTGTTGATATGGAAAAAATCTTCCGTCTGACAGGTTGCTCTGCTGCTCGCGGATCTCGTGGGATTCGGATTTTGGGAAGCGTGTGGGACAGAGGAGGCCGCAGTAATCGGGTTGGATTAGGCAGAGCCGCCTCGATCACTATGCCACCTTTTTCGCCACGTATTGCGCGCGCGACTGTTGCGGGATTTGATAGGATCGCCTGGGCCCACGGGTCAGCCACTCAGAAACGACCTCATATAAGGCGCCGGATTGGGGATTTTTTTGCATAGTGTGTTCCCACTCTTCCCCTTTCTCCGCCATTTCTCCACCGCATCCACCTCTGCTCCCGGCGCCACTGCTCAGTTCAAGCTCCGCCCGCTGCAATGGGGAAGGAGAAGACAATGGCCTTGGAGCGCACGAAGAAGCCGACGGCGAAGGCGAAGGGGAAGAAGTCCAGCCGGGGCGGATCTTCGTCGAGGTCTGTCCTGCCGCGCGGCTGGATCCAGGGTGATTGGATTCGGTCGATGATTAGCCAGGACGACATCGATGATCTGACTGAGGGGGGGTATGATTCCCCACAAGTCAGCACGTCTCCCGGAGGATGAGACCGAACCACGGCCGCGGGAGGGTGAGTGCGTGCTCCTCGCCACCCACGTCGACCGTGGTTTTTCTTTGCCTCCCCACCCTTTCTTCTGAGGATTCTTGAACTTCTTTGGTGCACAACTTCACCATTTTCCCCCAACTCTATCGTGTGTCTTGCTGCATTCGTGTCCATGTGCGAGAATTTCTTGGGTTGTCGGCCACACTGGGGCCTCTTCAAACACATCTTCACCTGTCGTTCTCAGTCGGTCAAAAAGGCTAGTCCGAGTGATGACAGGACACATGTGATCCAGATGTGTGGGGGTCTTGGGATCCAAATGAGAGGTAAAAGCACTTTCCCAGCCATGATTCTTCCCGAGTCAGTTAGAGGGTGGCAGTCGACCTGGTTCTACTGCAAAGACCAGCCGACTCCAGGTCAGTCAACTGGACTTCCCCCTTTTCCATGGCTCGAGTCGAGAAGCCCTCCGCCTTGAAAGTGACCCCGGAGGAGAAAGCGTAGGTGAAGGTGCTGGTCGAGCGAGTGGTCCAGCTCGTCCGCGATGGCGTGACCGGCATGGGTCTGTTGGAGGTCTTCCTCAGGCGACACATTCAGCCGCTTCAAGCTCGTGATCATCCGATGTGGATGTATTCGGGCATTGATGATTCCACTCGGATCCACCCAGAAGAGGTCGACGAGGATACGGTGGAGAAGTGGTTGAGGGGTATCACTGGCAACAAAGATAACCCTAGGGGGTCTAGGAGAGTCCCTCCACTCGACAACTCATATGAACCAGACAAGGTCCAATTCTAAATTGCCGAGTGTTTTCTTGATTTATCATGTAACTGCTTGTTGTCATCGGACTGACTTTTTGTTTCGCTTGTTGTCTTTTAGAACCTTAATGATATGTACTTGATGCCCAACGGGGAGCAGGAGTAGGATCCAGAGTGGGGGCGAGCGGAGGTGAGAGCAGCGAGTGGCACTCTGATGAAGAGGAGGACGAGGAGAGTGACGACCCGAGTGATGAAGAAGAGGTCGACTCACCTCCCCATAGGGAAAAGCGATCCAAGCATACTAACGACCCGGCAAGCATCCGTGACAAAGCGACCACGCAGACCGGGCAGTCGTCAAAGCGCCCTCGGACGTCTTCTCCAGCGCCAACTGAGAAGGCACCGAAGCAACCGAAAGTTGCACCGTCAAAACCACAGAAAGCCTTGCCCAAGATCAAAGTGGCCATTCCCACTATTTCCAGGTAATAGTTGGACCTGATTTCTTGGTTTAGTATGAATCGAGTTTTGATCGTCCCGCCGTGATAGACATGACCGGCTGAATCTTGAAATTTGCAGTGCTGCTACCTTCGGGACTTCTGCTTACAGGAATGAAGATGAAGAAGTGGAAGATGTAGTCACCTCCAACCTGGGTACAACTCTTGTAATCCCATCCTCAGTTACTCGGCCGTTTTGTCGTTCGATTAAATTCTGGCGATTGATTCTTTTTGCAGCTCCTCCCAATGTCATTGAACTTCCATACGACAACGAGGACGTGCCACTAAGGCCCAAGAGGAACAAGAAGGCATCAGATGGCAAGACATCCGAATCGGTGCTGGTGGTAGAGTCAGCTATTCAACAGCCTGAAGATGTGACTCAGGCTTCTGTTACTTTCACTGATCCAGTGTCGAGTGAATGCCCCACATCATCGACTGTACTAGTGTTTGCTTCAACTGTCCAGCCTCATGCCTCTGAACTTCAAGCTGCCACGTCTGCACCGTCAATCCCATTCTTCACCACTCATCACGTTCCAGAAAGTCAGGCAGACGCCGCCGCAGAATCCATTCGCCAAGCTGGCATAATGATGGAGCGAGTGAAGGTGGTGCATGAAAATAGTCAGGCTGCTTATGACGCCAGCGCGGCCCTTCGAGCCAATGTCTAGGTAAGTTGGCTTCTGACTGAACTCTTATCTTGTTGCTTGTTCTGTTAGGATATGCTACCTGAAAACTTTTCTCTGTGCAACTTCTTGTTATTCTGCACTTCGCATCTGCGCACCAACTAGGTGTTTGTTGTCTTTGTTGTTTCACTCTTCCACTCGCTCTGGGAGGACCACGTGGAGTGGAATCTGAACCAATGGGGGCACGCTAAGTGCACCCACTGAGTGTAGTCCCCGAGACCACAGTCGACTGCTGGCAGTCGGTTGGGGTCTGAGTATGTCTTTCTCTCTTCTTTTTTTTTATTTTCCACTCGGTCTGGACAGACCATGTCGAGTGGAATCTGAACCAGTGGGGGCACGATAAGTGCACCCACTGGGTGTGGTCCCCGAGACTGCTGTAGAATGTTTGATTCTGTAGTAGTCTTAAAGTTTTATTCACTCGGAAGCAAATGATCTTTGATATTGTCCATTGACATATCCTTTACTAATTGTAGACATCCTGTGCGCTCATCTCCAAGTTTGCTGAATTCGAGGAGAAGCAGAGACAACTCACCTTGACTTAGAGCTGGCACATCAGAACTTGAAAAAGGCTAAAGATGAAGTGGCTGGTACGGAAGGTAATGACCTGTCGACTGTTTATTTTGACCATCCCTCAAGTTATCTCTTCGTTCTTCTGTCTGACCCAAGTGTATATCTTGCAGAGAAAATGAGGCAGGCTCTGGCGAAGAAGGATCTTGATCTTGCAGCTGCGCAAAAGGAGGCTCAGGAGAAGACTGCACTGGCTGACAAGAAGCTGGCTTCGGTCGCTGCGCTAGAGGAGGAAATCATCAAGCTGAAGACGTCTCTTGCCGAGTCCAACCAAGAAGCGGCCCATCTGAAGAAAGATAAGGTGACTCTGGACGAGAAGCTGGAGGGCATTTCTCGTAGGAGAAACAACCTGGAAGCTTATCTGAAAGCACTTGCCAAGAAGCTCTTCCTTATGCTCGAATGTACTTTTCTTTATCCGACTGATTTACTGTTTGCAAGTCACCATGAACCGGTTGACTCATTAACTCCTTGAATCTACAGAATTCTACCAAAACTTTGAAGAAGAAACTGGAAGGATCGGGACAGGCTTGGACCCCATCCTTTCTCCTGTCGGCGATGAGGCTGCCATGAACGTGCTTCGACTGGAATCTCGTGTTGCTAGTGTTACGAGCTATCTTGCTCGCCTGAAGGTGGCGGTGTCGCGCATTGATACATCACTTTGGCCAAGGACAACGCTTCAAAATGACCTCGATTCCCTGATGACTCGACTCAATGAGGTTCCTGGTCGAGTGCATGAATGGAAGAAGTCTTCTACCCGATGCGGTGCTGACGTGGCTCTGTCGCTAGTTCGGGTCCACTGCAAAGAAGCTCGAGAAGAGAAGCTGGCAGCGATCAAAGTTGCCAACACCAAAAGCCATGACTTCCAATCCTTCATGGAAACCTTCATTGATGTTGCCACTCGGATCGCTGACGGAATTGATCTGGACGAGTTCGTCGAGCCTGCAAGCCCTCCTCCTGCGGAGTGAACAAACTTTATACCTCGCCTTAAATTTGCCTCGGAATGCCGAGTGATTTTGTAACCATTAAACTCCTTCGGGCCTGATGCCCGAATACTTTTATCCATGTTATGGAACTTTAGGATTTATCTGAACTTGGTTTATCTTCTAAATATGCTTGTGTTTGCCTTCGAGTGGAACTTGTTCTTCACTCGGGATAATCTTTGTACTTGAGATGTAGCTGTGAGGAGGAGGTCCCAGTCGACCTGTACCTCGTCGTCCTTGTAGGCCAGGATGGAGCGCACATTATGCTTGTGGCGCAGCCCCGAAGAGAAGGTTGCAGTGGACCTGTGCCTCCTCGTCCTTGCGGAGGAGCATGGAGCGCACGTTGTATTTGTGGCGTAGCTCCGAAGAGAAGGTTGCAGTTGACCTGTGCCTCCTCGTCCTTGCGGAGGAGGATGGAGCGCACGTTGTATTTGTGGCGTAGCTCCGAAGAGAAGGTTGCAATCGACCTGCACCTCGTTGTCCTTGCAGGTAGGGACGTGTTTCAAACTTAGGCGAGTACTAGACCGCAGCTAAGCCCCCGAGTGAGAGAATTTCTTACCACTCGGTAGGATTTTCTAAACTTAGGCGAGTACTGGACTGCAGCTAAGCCCCCGAGTGAGAGAATTGCTCACCACTCAGTACGATTTTCTAAACTTAGGTGAGTACTGGACTGTAGCTAAGCCCCCGAGTGAGAGGGTTGCTCACCACTCGGTAGGGTTTTCTAAACTTAGGCGGGTCTTGGACTGCAGCTAAGCCCCCGAGTGAGAGACTTGCTCATCACTCGGTAGGATTTTTCAAACTTAGGCGAGTACTGGACTGTAGCTAAGCCCCTGAGTGAGAGACTTGCTCATCACTTGGTAGGATTTTTCAAACTTAGGCGAGTACTGGACTGCATCTAAGCCCCCGAGTGAGAGACTTGCTCATCACTCAGTAGGATTTTTCAAACTTAGGTGAGTACTGGACTGCAGCTAAGCCCCCGAGTGAGAGACTTGCTCATCACTCGATAGGATTTTTCAAACTTAGGCGAGTACTTGACTGCAGCTAAGCCCCCGAGTGAGAGACTTGCTCATCACTCGGTAGGATTTTCCAAACTAAAGCGAGTATTGGACTGCAGCTAAGCCCCCGAGTGAGAGACTTGCTCATCACTCGGCAGGATTTTTCAAACTTAGGCGAGTACTGGACTGCAGCTAAGCCCCTGAGTGAGAGGCTTACTCATCACTCGGTAGGATTTTTCAAACTTAGGCGAGTACTGGACTACAACTAAGCCCCCGAGTGAGAGGCTTGCTCATCACTCGGTAGGATTTTTCAAACTTAGGCGAAACGGATTCGTAGCTAAGCCTCCGAGTGAGAGGCTTGCTCACCACTCGGTAGGATTTTTTTTAAACTTAGGCGAAACAGATTCGCATCTAAGGAACCCACTGGGGGATTTAGAACATATAGAAAAGGAACAACAATCATTTAAGAGACTATAAAACTGTGTCTTTGATAATCAAACTAAAGGGTATTTCTTATTACATCTCAATAGTCTGAATGCTTAAGTGTAAAAGGGGCGGAGCAGCTCCGCATTCCAAGCGCGTGGCTCGTCTTTCTTGTGCTCGACATTGTTTAAGTGGTATGCTCCGTTGTGGAGCACTCTGGTGATAATGAAGGGGCCTTCCCAAGTAGGGGCGAGCTTGTGTGGTTTCTGTTGATCCACTCGAAGAACCAAGTCTCCTTCTTGAAATGCTCGACCCCTCATGTTTCTGGCATGGAATCAACGCAGGTCTTGCTGATAAATGGTCGACCGGATCAGGGCCATCTCTCTTTCCTCTTCCAGGAGATCAACTGCATCTTGCCGAGCCTGTTCTGCTTCATCTTCTGAGAAAAGCTTGACTCTGGGTGCATTGTGAAGCAAGTCACTCGGAAGTACAGCTTCAGCTCCATACACCAAGAAGAATGGAGTTTGGCCAGTCGACCGATTAGGAGTTGTCCTTAAACACCAAAGCACTGATGGAAGTTCATCGACCCAGGCACCTACTGCGTGCTTGAGATCACACTTCAGTCGGGGTTTCAGTCCTTTGAGAATCAATCTGTTTGCTCTTTCAGCTTGTCCATTCGACTAGGGATGGGCGACTGAAGCATAGTCGACTCGAGTGCCTTGGGAAGCGTAGAAGGCTCTAAACTCATCAGAATCAAACTTCGACCCATTGTCAGTAATGATGCTATGCGAAACACCATATCTGCATGTTAACTCTCTGATGAAACTGACTGTAGTACTGGCTTCAAGACTTTTGATAGGTTTGGCTTCAATCCATTTGGTGAACTTGTCGACTGCCACGAGTACATGAGTGAAGCCGCTCCTACCCGTTCTCAGAGGTCCAACCATGTCCAAACCCCAAACGGTGAAGGGCTAGATGAGTGGAATGGTCTTCAGGGCTGATGCAGGCTTGTGAGACATGTTGGAGTAAAACTGGCAACCTTCACATCTGTCGACTATTTCTTGTGCCATCTCATTTGCCCGTGGCCAATAAAATCCCGCTTAGTATGCTTTGGCCACAATGGTCCGAGAGGACGCATGGTGACCACAGGTCCCCAAGTGGATGTCGTTGAGGATCACTCGACCTTCTGATGGTGTTATGCATTTCTGGCTGACTCCAGTTACACTTTCTCTGAACAGCTGCCCTCTTATCACAGTAAAAGCTTTGGATCGGCGGACGATCTGTCGGGCCTCTTCTTTGTCCTCTGGGAGTTCCTTCCTAAGAATGTATGCGATGTACGGCATTGTCCAGTCGGGAGTGATGACCAAAACCTCTAAGATCAAGTCGACCATGGCTAGGACTTCTACTTCAGTCGGATCAGTGGCGCTCTTTGGTTGTGGGGGCTCTTCAGTGAAAGGATCTTCCTGGACTGAAGGTGTATGAATATGTTCCAAAAACACATTACTGGGAATGGCTTCCCTCTTGGAACCTATCTTCGCCAAATCATCCGCTGCTTGATTTTTCAGTCGGGGTATGTGATGGAGCTCTAAACCTCAAACTTCTTCTCTAACTTTCTCACTGCATTACAATAGCCAGTCATAGCCGGACTTCTGACGTCCCACTCCTTCATTACTTGATTCACCACCAAATCTGAGTCGCCGTAGACCATGAGGCGACGGACGCTGAGTGAAATGGCCATACGCAACCCGTACAAAAGTGCCTCATATTCAGCTTCATTGTTGGAGGAATCAAAATGAATCTGGAGAACATAGCGCATCTTGCCACCTCGGGGGGATACCAATACTACCCTAGCACCAGAACCATTCAACATCTTAGATCCATCAAAGAACATGGTCCAATGGTCCGAGTGAATCTGAGTTGGCAGTTGCTGTTCCGTCCACTCGGCGAGGAAATCTGCTATTGCCTGGGACTTGATAGCTTTCTTTGCCTCAAACTTGATATCCAAGGGGAGGAGTTCAATCGCCCACTTTGCCACTCGACCAGTTGCATCTCTGTTGTTCAGAATTTCTGACAATGGTGCGTCGCTGACGACTGTAATGGAGTGATCAGAGAAATAATGTGCAACCTTCTTCGTGGTCATGTAAATTCCATAAACAAGCTTCTGATAATGTGGATATCTTTGCTTGGATGGAGTCAGAACTTCAGAAACATAGTATACTGGGCGCTGAACTTTATAGGCTTTTCCTTCTTCTTCCCGCTCGACCGTGAGTACTGTACTGACAACTTGTCTAGTGGCTACAATATAAAGCAGTAAAGGCTCTTTGCTGATTGGGGCAGCGAGCATTGGCTGGGTGGGAAGTAGGGCTTTGAGATCTGCAAACGCTACATCAGCTTCAGGAGTCCACTCGAACTTGTCAGATTTCTTCATCGGTCGGTAAAGAGGCAATGCCTTTTCACCGAGGCGAGAAATGAATCGCCTCAAGGCGGCCAAACAACCAGTAAGCTTCTGGACATCATGCACACGCACAGGGCGCTTCATCCGGAGTATGGCACCAAATTTCTCTGGGTTCGCGTTGATCCCTCATTCGGAAACGAGGAAGCCAAGTAACTTTCCGCCAGGAACTCCGAATGTGCACTTTGATGGGTTAAGCTTGACATCATATCTTTTCAGGTTGGCAAAGGTTTCAGTAAGGTCAGTCAGCAGGTCAGAACCTTTACGCGACTTGACCACAATGTCATCCATGTATGCTTCCACATTCCGACTGATTTGAGTGAGCAGACACTTCTGAATCATCCTCATGAATGTAGCTCCAGCGTTCTTGAGACCGAACGGCATGGTGACATAACAAAAACACCCGAATGGTGTGATGAAAGCTGTTTTTATCTCATCGGGTCCATACAGACGGATCTGATGGTACCTAGAATAGGCGTCTAGAAAAGACAAACGCTCACACCCCGCAGTAGAGTCGACAATCCGGTCGATGCGGGGGAGAGGAAAATGATCTTTTGGGCAAGCCCAATTGATATGCTTGAAGTCAATGCACATGCGAAGTGAGTCGTCCTTCTTGGGGACCATGAAAACATTGGTGAGCCACTCAGAGTGGTAAATCTCTTGGATGAACTCAGCTGCCAGGAGCAGAGCCACTTCCTCACCAATTGCTTTTCTCTTCTGTACGACGGACCGTTGAAGATGTTCTTTGACTGGTTTTACTTTCGGGTCGACTCGCAAACGATGCTCAGCCAGTCCCCTGGGTACACCCGGCATGTCAGAAGGTTTCCATGCAAAGATGTCCTAGTTCTCACGGAGGAACTGGATGAGCACTTCTTCCTATTTGCTGTCGAGTGGTGTTGAGATATGAGTAGGAGCAGCATTAGGATCAGTTGGGTGAATATGAATCGGCTTGGTTTCACCGGACGACTAAAATGCAGAATCTGTGGCAGGCTTCTTGGAGCGCAGCAAATCACTCGGATCTACATTTTTCTGGTATTCTTACATTTCGACTGCTGCCATTTGTCCATCGGTGATTTTTGAGCCCTTCTGGAAGCACTCTTCTGCCTTCTGCCAATTGCTAGTGATAGTGATCACTCCTCTGGGACCAGGCATTTTCAATTTGAGGTACACGTAACATGGTCGAGCCATGAAACGTGCATAGGCAGGCCTACCCAGAATAGCATGATAAGCACTCTGGAAATTGATACGTCTCCAACATATCTATAATTTTTGATTGGTCCATGCTATATTATATCTTGTTTTGGACATTATTGGGCTTTATAATACACTTTTATATTATTTTTGGGACTAACCTATTAACCGGAGGCCCAACCCAGAATTGATGTTTTTTGCCTATTTCAGAGTTTCGCAGAAAAAGAATATCAAACGGAGTCCGAATGGAATGAAACCTTCTGGAACGTGATTTCCGAAACGAACATGATCCAGAGGACTTGGACCCTACATCAAGAAAGCAACCAGGAGGGCACAAGGTAGGGGGGCGCGCCTAACACCCCATGCGCGCCCTCCACCCTCGTGGAGCCCACGTTGCTCCACTGACGTACTTCTTCCTCCTATATATACCTACATACCCCCAAACTACCAGATACGGAGCCAAAACCCTAATTCCACCGCCGTAACTTCCTGTATCCGTGAGATCCCATCTTGGGGCCTTTTCCGGAGCTCCGTCGGATGGGGCATCGATCACGGAGGGCTTCTACATCAACACCATAGCCTCTCCAACGAAGTTTGAGTAGTTTACTTCAGACCTTCGGGTCCATAGTTATTAGCTAGATGGCTTATTCTCTCTTTTTGGATCTCAATACAAAGTTCTCCCCCTCTCTTGTGGAGATCTATTCGATGTAATCTTCTTTTGCGGTGTGTTTGTTGAGACCGATGAATTGTGGGTTTATGATCAAGTTTATCTATGAATAATATTTGAATCTTCTCTGAATTCTTTTATGTATGATTGGTTATCTTTGCAAGTCTCTTCGAATTATCAGTTTGGTTTGGCCTACTAGATTGTTCTTTATTGCAATGGGAGAAGTGCTTAGCTTTGGGTTCAATCTTGCGGTGTCCTTTCCCAGTGACAGTAGGGGCAACAAGGCACGTATTGTATTGTTGCCATCGAGGATAACAAGATGGGGTTTATTTCATATTGCATGAGTTTATCCCTCTACATCATGTCATCTTGCTTAAAGCGTTACTCTGTTCTTTTGAACTTAATACTCTAGATGCATGTTGGATAGCGGTCGATGTGTGGAGTAATAGTAGTAGATGCAGGCAGGAGTCGGTCTACTTGTCTCGGATGTGATGCCTATATACATGATCATACCTAGATATTCTCATAACTATGCTCAATTCGGTCAGTTGCTCAACAGTAATTTGTTTACCCACCGTAATACTTATGCTCTCGAGAGAAGCCACTAGTGAAACCTATGGCCCCCGGGTCTATTCTCAATCATATTAATCTCCATCAACAAGCTATTTCCTTTTCCGTTTATTTTGCTTTCTTTACTTTGCATCTTTATCATTAAAATACCAAAAATATTATCTTATAATATCTATCAGATCTCACTTTCGTAAGTGACCGTGAAGGGATTGGCAACCTTTATTGCGTTGGTTGCGAGGATTTTATTTGTTTGTGTAGGTGCGAGGGACTCGTGCGTGGCCTCCTATTGGATTGATACCTTGGTTCTCAAAAACTAAGGGAAATACTTATGCTACTTTGTTGCATCACCCTTTCCTCTTCAAGGGAAAATCAACGCAGTGCTCAAGAGGTAGCAAGAAGGATTTCTGGCGCCGTTGCCAGGGAGTCTACGCAAAAGTCAACATACCAAGTACCCATCACAAACCCTTATCTCCCGCATTACATTATTTGCCATTTTCCTCTCGTTTTCCTCTCCCCCACTTCACTCTTGCCGTTTTATTCACCCTCTCTCTCCGCCCTCCTTCTCTTTCTCTATTTGCCTCTTTTTGCCCGTCTCTTGTTTGCTTGTGTGTTGGATTGCTTGCTTGTCACGACGGCTCAAGATAATACCAAATTGTGTGACTTTACTAATACCAATAACAATGATTTTATTAGCACTCTGATTGCTCCTCTTACCAATGCTGGATCTTGTGAAATTAATGCTGCTTTGTTGAATCTTGTCATGAAAGATCCGTTTCCGGCCTTCCTAGTGAAGATGCCGCTACCCATCTAAACAACTTTGTTGATTTGTGTGATATGCAAATGAAGAAACATGTGTACAATGATATAGTTAAATTGAAGCTATTTCCTTTTTCGCTTATTAGGGATCGTGCTAAAGCTTGGTTTTCATCTTTGCCTAAAAATAGTATTGATTTGTGGAATAAGTGCAAAGATGCTTTTATCTCTAAGTATTTTCCTCCCGCTAGGATCATATCTCTTAGAAACGATATCATGAATTTTAAGCAACTTGATCATGAACATGTTGCACAAGCTTGGGAGAGGATGAAATTAATGATACATAATTCCCCTACACATGGTTTGAATTTTGCTTCTAGAAATCTTTTAGATTCGGCCGTGGCAGGCACTTTTATGGAAATCACTTTAGGAGAAGCTACTAAACTCCTAGATGATATTATGGTTAATTATTCTCAATGGCACACTAAAAGATCTACTAATAAGAAAGTGCATGTGATAGAAGAAATTAATGTTTTGAGTGGAAAGATGGATGAACTTATGAAATTATTTACTAATAAAAGTGTTTCTTCTGATCCTAATGATATGCCTTTGTCTACTTTAATTCAGAATAATAATGAATCTATGGATGTGAATTTTGTTGGTAGGAATAATTTTGGTAACAACGCGTATAGACGAAACTTTAATCCTAGGCCGTATCCTAGTAATTCCTCTAATAATTATGGTAATTCCTAAAACAATTCTTATGGAAATTTTAATAAGATACCCTCTGATTTTGAATCTAATATTAAAGAATTTATTACTTCGCAAAAGAATTTCAATGCTTTGATTGAAGAAAAATTCCTTAAGATTGATGAGTTGGCTAGGAACGTTGATAGAATTTCTCTTGATATTGATTCTTTGAAACTTAGATCTATTCCACCTAAGCATGATATCAATGAGTCTCTCAAAGCCATGAGAATTTCCATTTATGAGTGCAAAGAAAGAACCGCTAGGATGCGTGTTCTTCTAGTTTCCATGATAATAAAGATGAAGATCTAAAAGTTATTGATGTGTACCCTATTAAATCTTTGTTTTGAAATATGAATCTTGATAATGATGGGACTGAATATGATCCACCTTTACCTAGAAGGCGTTCCAAAAATTCGGAGTCTTTAGATCTTGATGCTAAAAAATTTAAAAGTGGGATTGAAGAGGTCAAAACTTTAAATGCCAATGAACCCACTATTTTGGATTTCAAGGACTTTAATTATGATAATTTCTCTTTGATATATTCTATTTCCATGTTGCAATCCGTGCTAAATTCTCCTCATGCTTATAGTCAAAATAAAGCCTTTACCAAACATATCATTGAAGCTTTGATGCAATCTTATGAAGAAAAACTTGAGTTGGAAGTTTCTATCCCTAGAAAACTTTATGATGAGTGGGAACCTACTATTAAAATTAAAATTAAAGATCATGAATGCTATGCTTTGTGTGATTTGGGTGCTAGTGTTTCCATGATTCCAAAGACTTTGTGTGATTTGCTAGGTTTCCATGATTTTGATGATTGCTCTTTAAACTTGCGCCTTGTGGATTCAACTATTAAGAAACCTATGAGAAGAATTAATGATATTCTTATTGTTGCAAATAGGAATTATGCGCCGGTAGATTTTATTGTTCTTCACATAGGTTGCAATCCTTCATGTCCTATTATTCTTGGTAGACCTTTCCTTAGAACGATTGGTGCAATTATTGATATGAAGGAAGAGAATATTAGATTCCAATTTCCGTCAAGGAAAGGCATGGAACACTTCCCTAGAAATAAAATTAAATTACCATATGAATCTATTATGAGAGCCACTTATGGATTGCCTACCAAAGATGGCAATACCTAGATCTATCCTTGCTTTTATGCCTAGCTAGGGGCGTTAAATGATAGAGCTTGTTGGGAGGCAACCCAATTTTATTTTTATTCCTTGATTTTTTTTTCTCCTGTTTAGTAATAAATAATTTATCTAGCCTCTGTTTTGGTTGTGTTTTTTGTGTTTAATTAGTGTTTGTGCCAAGTAGAATCGTTGGGAAGACTTGGGGAAAGTCTTTTTAATCTTGCTGTAAAAAACAGAAACTTTAGCGCTCACGAGAATTGATGACATTTTTACTTGGAAAGTGCTATTTAGTTAATTATTTTTGAAGATGATTAATAGATAAATTCTTCACGTCCAGCAATTTATTTTAGAATTTTTGGGGTTCCAGAACTTGCGTTAGCTACAGATTACTACAGACTGTTCTGTTTTTGACAGATTCTGTTTTTCGTGTGTTGTTTGCTTATTTTGATGAATCTATGGCTAGTAAAATAGTTTATAAACCATAGAGAAGTTGGAATACAGTAGGTTTAACACCAATATAAATAAAGAATGAGTTCATTACAGTACCTTGAAGTGGTGTTTTGTTTTCTTTTGCTAACGGAGCTCATGAGATTTTCTACTTTAAGTTTTGTGTTGTGAAGTTTTCAAGTTTTGGGTGAAAGATTTGATGGATTATGGAACAAGGAGTGGCAAGAGCCTAAGCTTGGGGATTCCCATTTTAACGCCATCGATGCGGCTATATCTCCCACGTGTCGAAGCATGACTTAGAGGCATAACCGCATTGAAAGCAATGTCGCAAGTGAGGTAATCTTCACACAACCCATGTAATACATAAGGGAAAGAGTAACATAGTTGGCTTACAATCGCCACTTCACACAATACATGAATAAAGCATTACATCCATCCAAATACAATCAGGGCCCGACTACGGAGCCAAAATAAAAGAAGAACCCCAAATGCGACAAAGGTCCCCGATCGTCCCCAACTGGGCTCCACTATTGATCAACTGGAAACGAAACAACACGAAGGACAAGATCTTCATCGAGCTCCTCCTGAGCTTGGTTGCATCATCTGCATGGACTCATCGGCACCTGCAAGCTATTTTTGGAAGTATCTGTGAGCCACGGGGACTCAGCAATCTCGCACCCTCGCGATCAAGACTATTTAAGCTTATGGGTAAGGTAAAGGTATGAGGTAGAGCTGCAGCAAGCGACTAGCATATATGGTGGCTAACATACGCAAATGAGAGCGAGAAGAGAAGGCAAAGCACGATCGAGAAAACTATGATCAAGAAGTGATCCTAGAACAACCTACGTCAAGCATAACTCCAACACCGTGTTCACTTCCCGGACTCCGCCGGAAAGAGACCATCACGGTTACACACGCGGTTGATGCATTTTAATTAAGGTCAACTTCAGGTTTTCTACAACCGGACGTTAACAAATTCCCATCCGCCCATAACCGCGGGCATGTCTTTCGAAAGTTCAAATCCCTGTAGGGGTGTCCCAACTTAGCCCATGACAAGCTCTCACGGTCAACGAAGGAATAGACCTCCTCCCGAGACATTCCGATCAGACTCGGTATCCCGGTTCTACAAGACATCCTCGAAAATGGTAAAACAAGTTCAGCGAAGCCGCCCGATGCGCCGACATCCTGATGGGAGCTGCACATATCTCGTTCTCAGGGCAACACCGGATGAGACATCCTACGAGTAAAACCAGCCCTCAAGTTTCCCCGAGGTGGCCCCGCAGTCTACTCAGTTCGGACACTTAGACAAGCACTAGTCCGGGGGGTTAAAATAAAGATGACCCTTGGGCTGGCCTAACCCAAGGGAAAAAGAGGCTAGGTGGCGAATGGTAAAACCAAGGTTGGGCCTTGCTGGAGGAGCTTTATTCAAAGCGAACTGTCAAGGGGTTCCCATTATACCGAACCGCGTAAGGAACGGAAAATCCGGGAACATAACACCGATATGACGGAAACTAGGGCGGCAAGAGTGGAACAAAACACCAGGCATAAGGCCGAGCCTTCCACCCTTTACCAAGTATATAGATGCATTAATTAAATAAGATATATTGTGATATCCCAACAAGTAAACATGTTCCAACAAGGAACAACATCTCCATGTTCCAACAAGGAACAAACTTCAATCTTCACCTGCAACTAACAACGCTATAAGAGAGGCTGAGCAAAGCGGTAACATAGCCAAACAACGGTTTGCTAGGACAAGGTGGGTTAGAGGCTTGGTTCAACAATATAGGAGGCATGATAAGCAAGTGGTAGGTATCGCAGCATAGGCATAGCAAAAGAGCGAGCAACTAGCAAGCAAAGATAGAAGTGATATCGAGGGTATGGTCATCTTGCCTAAGATCCCGCAAGGAAGAAGAATGAGTCCCTGAAGAAGACAAACGGACGTAGACGAATGAATCCTCACAACACGACGTTACCGGAACCAACCCGAAGAAGCAACACCGGAAAGAAGCACACAACATAGTAAACAACCAACACATAACATGGTATGATATGCGGGATGCGGTATGCGATGCATATGCATGATTTGCAAGGGAATGAATGAACCTGGCCTCAACTTGGAAATCCAAGTGTGCCACTGGAAAGATGAGATGAAATCAACACATGAACATTGTATGATATGCGGGATGCGGGATGCGATGCATATGCATGATTTGCAAGGGAATGAATGAACCTGGCCTCAACTTGGAAATCCAAGTGTGCCACTGGAAAGATGAGATGAAATCGCTTGAAAACGATATAAAGAACGCAGGAATCGGAGGCACGGTTTGGAAATGGCAAGAAAAAAAATATGGCATCGGTCTGCGATAAACAGCAAGTAGCCATCTAAATGCATCAAGATAATAATGCTACAGCACTCAAACATGGCAACAAAATACATGGCATGGATCCATACATGATGCTTAACAAAAGATGTAGACTGAGATACGGCCAATTCATCCATTAACAGGTTCAAACAAGCATGGCAAAAATGCATTAGATAAACAGATTTCAAACTTGGTGAAATTAACACTTGTCTGGAATTTCAGATCAGGTAGCACACTTTGGAGCATAAGAACTATAAGCTACAGGGCCTGAACATGGCAAAGAAAAGCATGGCATGGAGATACTCAAAGAGCTTAACAAAAGTCCCTTAGTGACCTTGCGCCAAAAGGGATCAGAAAAAACATTTGCAAGCATGTGAACATGGCAAAAAACATAATCAGATCACAGACTTAGGGAAAAACTGGAGCATGCAAATCAGAGATCAAGTAAGCATGTTTACGAGCTCGATGCACTCACTACAGAGCAAGTCATGGCAATCTAAGCATACACCCATCAAGAATACACATTATACAAGCTAGACATGGCAAGAACATTAACATAGCATGCATGGATCAACTGCAACATCCTCGGCAAAATCGCTAACAAGTAGACAATCTGCCCAGATTCACGAAATAGCAAAAGTAGAACTCGATTGACTCAAGCTAGGGTGCTCCGTAATTGCAAACAAAGACATGGATGGATAGAGAACTACAAGATTAACAAAACATCCTTACTGATCATCCTCAAAAGAGGCACGGATCACTGGGAAACAACATGAACATATGGCATATTGATAAACTCAGTCCAAGGACTTAGTGGAATTACTAAGTCCCTGAAATCAGCATTAACGAATGCACCACTTTGCAAGCTTGTGCTAGTCACCACACACATCACAAAAATACAAGGGTTGCACCTCTGGAAAGATTACATGGCATATAACAAAACACATGTAGAGCTCAGGAGCATATCATGCACACATTAATCATGGCAAAAATGACAAATAGCTATTTGATGCAGCAGATCTGACAATTATCTCAAATAGCACTCTTCCAACAGCATTTCGGGCATCAAGATGAGCTCAAATGAAAATGATGCAATGAGATGAAATTATGTACTCTCTGAGACGAACATTTTGATATGCTACACGCATGAATCGGAGCTACGGATGCAAAGTTACGATGCGATGAACATGGGCGTATGAAACATGGAAAACTCGGGGACTTAGTGAAAATCGCCAAGTCTGGAACTGGGCGTAAGATAATATGTCGCGCACGGGGCAGGGAATAGTGGTGGCTCACCCATGGGCTTTGGCCCAAAATGAAGAGGAAGGAGGCCGGCGAGCTGGGCCAGACTCGGGCGCGGCTTGCGAGGCCCGCGCGGAGGGTTGACGTTGACGCCGTCGTCTCCGAGCGGGACGAGGCCGACGAAGGTGGCGGGCACGGCCGGCGGGATCCGGGCGGCGCTCCGGTGAGGGGAGGGCCGGCCGCGAGCAGGAACGGACGGATCCGGGCGCGGGACCCCCGGATCTGGCGATAGCGGGGCCGGCCGGGGACGCCATGGAGCGGGGCGGCGCACTCCGATGACCACCGGTGAGGAGGGCGGCGGCGCAGGCGAAGGGTGGTCCGAGGAGGCGGTGGAGGAGCGGCGTACGGCGAGCGGGGCGGCAGGGATCCTCGAGCGCGTGGCGGCGAACGGGCGCGGGGCGGCGGCCCAGATCTGGCCCGGGGCGGGCCGGCCTCGGGCCCCGGCGGGCCACGGCGGGCGCGGAGGAGAGAGAAGGCGGCAGCGCTGATGTGGCGAGACCGGATTGGTCCGGCGCGGCAGCGCGGACATGTCCAGCGGCGCGGGGGGTTTTTGTCCGGGCGCGAGGTAGAGGGAGGCTAGGGTTTCATCCGCGAATTTCGGGAGGGGAGCACATATTTATAGGTAGAGGGAGCTAGGAGAGTCCAAATGAGGTGCGGTTTTCGGCCACGCGATCATGATCGAACGACCGAGATGATGGAGAGGGTTTAGGTGGGTTTTGGGCCACTTTGGAAGGGTGTTGGGCTGCAACACACACGAGGCCTTCTCGGTCCCTCGGTTAACCGTTGGAGCATCAAACGAAGTCCAAATGGTACGAAACTTGACAGACGGTCTACCGGTAGTAAACCAAGGCTGCTTGGCAAGTCTCGGTCCAATCCTTAAATGTTTAATCCCCACACACGAAAGAAAGGTAGAAATGACCACCGGAGGAGAACGGAGCACCGGAATGCAAAACGGACAACGGGGAAAATGCTCGAATGCATGAGACGAACATGTATGCAAATGAAATGCACATGATGACATGATATGCAATGCATGACACGCAAGCAATGACAAGGCAACGACAGCGAATAACTGGAGGACACCTGGCATATCGGTCTCGGGGCGTTACATCCATGGCACCCCAAGATAATCTAAGGACACCTAAAAGCCCAAGCTTGGGGATGCCCTGGAAGGCATCCCCTCTTCCATCTACTTCCATCGGTAACTTTATTTGGAGCTATATTTTTATTTACCACATGATACGTGTTTTGCTTGGACCGTCTTGTATTATTTGAGTATTTATCTGTTAGTTTTACACAATCATCCTTTATGTACACACCTTTTGAGAGAGACACACATGATTTGGAAATTGTTAGAATACTCTATGTGCTTCACTTATATCTTTTGAGTTATATAGTTTTTTGCTCTAGTGCTTCACATATATCTTTTAGGGCACGGTGGTGGATTTGTTTTATAGAAACTATTGTTCTCTCATGCTTCACTTAGATTATTTTGAGAGTCCTACAAAACAACGCGGTAATTTTCTTTAATTATGCTAGGCATTCAAGATTAATAAAAAAATTCTTATGAGTGTGTTGAATACTATGAGAAGTTTGATACTTGATAATTTTTTTGAGATATGGAGATGGTGATATTAGAGTCGTGCTAGTTGAGTAGTTGTGAATCTGAGAAATGCTTGTGTTGAAGTTTGTGATTCCCGTACCATGCACGTATGGTGAACCGTTATGTGAAGAAGTTGGAGCATGATTTATTTATTGATTGTCTTCCTTATGAGTGGCGGTCGGGGACGAGCGATGGTCTTTTCCTACCAACCTACCCCCTAGGAGCATGCGCGTAGTACTTTTCTTCGATAACTAATAGATTTTTGCAATAAGTATGTGAGTTCTTTATGACTAATGTTGAGTCCATGGATTATACGCAGTCTCACCCTTCCACCATTGCTAGCCTCTGTAATACCGCGCACCTTTCGTCGGTATCATACACCCACCATATACCTTCCTCAAAACAGCCACCATACCTACCTATCATGGCATTTCCATAGCCATTCCGAGATATATTGCCATGCAACTTTCCACCGTTCCATTTACTATGACACGCTCCATCATTGTCATATTGCTTTGCATGATCATGTAGTTGATATTTTAGTTGTGGCAAAGCCACCGTTCATAATTCTTTCGTACAAGTCACTCATGCATCATTGTTGTCCCGGTATACTGCCGGAGGCATTCATATAGAGTCATACTTTGTTCTAGTATCGAGTTGTAATCATTGAGTTGTAAATAAATAGAAGTGTGATGATCATCATTCATAGAGTATTGTCCAAAAAAAGAGAAAGGCCAAATAAGAAAAAGGCCCAAAAATATAAAAATGGACAATACTACTATCCTTTTTTCCACACTTGTGCTTCAAAGTAGCACCATGATCTTCATGATAGAGAGTCTCCTATGTTATCACTTTCATATACTAGTGGGAATTTTTTCATTATAGAACTTGGCTTGTATATTCCAATAATGGGCTTCCTCAAAATGCCCTAGGTCTTCGTGAGCAAGCGAGTTGGATGCAGACCCACTTAATTATTTTCGTTGAGCCTTCATATACTTATAGCTCTAGTGCATCCGTTGCATGGCAATCCCTACTCACTCACATTGATATCTATTAATGGGCATCTCCATAGCTCGTTGATATGCCTAGTTGATGTGAGACTATCTTCTCCCTTTTTGTCTTCTCCACAACCACCATTCTATTCCACATATAGTGCTATGTCCATGGCTCACGCTCATGTATTGCCTGAAGATTGAAAAAGTTTGAGAACATTAAAAGTATGAAACAATTACTTGGCTTGTCATCAAGGTTTGTGCATGACTTAAATACTTTGTGTGGGGAAGATGGAGCATAGCCAGACTATATGATTTTGTAGGGATAACTTTCTTTGGCCATGTTATTTTGAAGAGACATAATTGCTTAGTTAGTATGCTTGAAGTATTATTATTTCTATGTCAATATTGAACTTTTGTCTTGAATCTTTCGGATCTGAATATTCATACCACAATTAAGAGAATTACATTGAAATTATGCCAAGTAGCATTCCACATCAAAAATTCTATTTTTATCATTTACCTACTCGAGGACGAGCGGGAATTAAGCTTGGGGATGCTTGATACGTCTCCAACGTATCTATAATTTTTTATTGTTCCATGCTATATTATATCCTGTTTTGGACATTATTGGGCTTTATTATAAACTTTTATATTATTTTTCGGACTAACCTATTTACAGGAGGCCCAGCCCAGAATTGCTGTTTTTTTTCCTATTTCAGAGTTTCACAGAAAAAGAATATCAAACGGAGTCCAAATGGAATGAAACCTTCGGGAACGTGATTTTTGGAACGAACATGATCCAGAGGACTTGGACCCTACGTCAAGAAAGCAACTAGGAGGGCACGAGGTAGGGACGCACCTACCCCCCAGGCGCGCCCTCCACCCTCATGGGGCCCACGTTGCTCCACCGACATACTTCTTCCTCCTATATATACCTATGTACCCCCAAACTACCAGATACGGAGCCAAAACCCTAATTCCACTGCCGCAACTTTCTGTATCCGTGAGATCCCATCTTGGGGCCTTTTCTAGAGCTCCGCCAGAGGGGGCATCGATCACGGAGGGCTTCTACATCGACACCATAGCCTCTCCGATGAAGTGTGAGTAGTTTACTTCAGACCTTCGAGTCCATAGTTATTAGCTAGATGGCTTATTCTCTCTTTTTGGATCTCAATACAAAGTTCTCCCCCTCTCTTCTGGAGATATATTCGATGTAATCTTCTTTTGCGGTGTGTTTGTTGAGATTGATGAATTGTGGGTTTATGATCAAGTTTATCTATGAACAATATTTGAATCTTCTCTAAATTCGTTTATGTATGATTGGTTATCTTTGCAAGTCTCTTCGAATTCTCAGTTTGGTTTGGCCTACTAGATTGTTCTTTCTTGCAATGGGAGAAGTGCTTAGCTTTGGGTTCAATCTTGCGGTGTCCTTTCCCAGTGACAGTAGGGGCAGCAAGGCATGTATTGTATTGTTGCCATTGAGGATAACAAGATGGGATTTATTTCATATTGCATGAGTTTATCCCTCTACATCATGTCATCTTGCTTAAAGCGTTACTCTTTTCTTTTGAACTTAATACTCTAGATGCATGCTGGATAGCGGTCGATGTGTGGAGTAATAGTAGTAGATGCGGGCAGGAGTCGGTTTACTTGTCTCGGATGTGATGCCTATATACATGATCATACCTAGATATTCTCATAACTATGCTCAATTCTGTCAATTGCTCAACAGTAATGTGTCTACCCACCGTAATACTTATGCTCTCGAGAGAAGCCACTGCTGAAACCTATGGCCCCCGGGTCTATTCTCCATCATATTAATCTCCGTCAACAAGCTATTTCCTTTTCTGTTTATTTTGCTTTCTTTACTTTGCATCTTTATCATTAAAATACCAAAATTATTATCTTATCATATCTATCAGATCTCACTTTCGTAAGTGACCGTGAAGGGATTGACAACCCCTTCATTGCGTTGGTTGCGAGGATTTTATTTGTTTGTGTAGATGTGAGGGACTCGTGTGTGGCCTCCTACTGGATTGATACCTTGGTTCTCAAAAAACTGAGGGAAATACTTACGCTACTTTGCTGCATCACCCTTTCCTCTTCAAGGGAAAACCAACGCAGTGCTCAAGAGGTAGCAGAAATCCACTACTTCAAATGTCAACTTTTCCCTGTGGTAATTCTTGGAATCACCGAAAACCACATCAAGGGCGATCTGGCCGAGTGATTCAGCCTTCTTGCCAGGTATAACGCCATGGAAACTCATATTGCTTTCGCCGAGCTTGGACATCGGAATCTCCATTCACTTCAAGGTTTCAGCATAAAGGATATTCAGGCCGCTACCACCATCCATCAGCACTTCAGTTAGTCGAGTGCCTTCAACAACTGGGTCGACCACCAACACTTGCCTCCCAGGGGTGGCTATACGTGCTGGATGGTCACACTGGTCAAACGTGATGGCAGTCTGGGAGCACTTCAAATAACTTGGTGTTGCCGGAGCAACCATGTTCACTTCTCTGTTGATAACTTTAAATCGACTATTTCTCTCAACATTAGCAAAAATCATCAGAGTGGAGTTGACGTTGGGAAAACCATCATCATCCTATTCCCTATCCTCACCCTTGTCCGACTCTTTTTTCCTTCTCATTGGGTTGTTTCTCTCAGAACTGTTGGATCAGGAGTCGACACTGCCGAGTGGTGTGTTTAGGATAAATCATATTACCCTCTTCATCTTTCTTGGTGTGAATGTGGCATGGTAAATCCAACACATCATTTCCGTCTTGATCTTTCACTTTCTTGGGGTTCCAACGCCCTTTGGGCTTCCCCTTGAACTTTCCTTGAGCCACAACTAAAGCCTCACCAGGAGCAGCTGGCTCGGCCTTACGCTTCAGTTTCCAATTGGAAGTACCTCCACCGGTGTCCTGGGCGACTATTTTGTGCTTGCCACTCCGGAGTCGGTCTGCTTCTTCGCCGTTAGCGTATTTGGTGGCAATCTCCATCATCCGAGTCAGGGACATATCTCCTGTCCGACCGAATTTCAGATTCAATTCCCGATACTTAACGCCTTCTTTGAAGGCACAAACTGCTTGGTGATCTGACACATTCTCCACTGTATGGTGTAACGTGATCCATCTCTGGATATAGTCTCTCAGGGTTTTATTCGGTTTTTGCACACAATGCTGCAACTCAGTCAAACCCGCTGGTCGCTTGCAAGTACCTTCAAAAGTCCTAACAAACACTTGGGCGAGTTCCTCCCAACTGAATATACTGCCAGATGCTAACTGGTTCAACCATGCTCTGGCCGAGCCTTCCAACATCAGAGGAACTCACCCGTAAACTTGCTGACTCCAGTCGCCAACCTAAAATTGGGAGGAATCATTGCGACCCTGAAAGTGCAACTATCCCTAGGTGGTTTTGGTAATTCATAACAACATATAGCTCATTGAGCTAATACTATTCCAAGATAATTATTTCAGGAAAGCTCAATGATTGGCATGGCATGGATGTGAAAGTGGAACCCTCAAAATGCTAAGGACTATGGATTGGCTCAAGCTCAAAAGCTCAAGACTCTTCATTTTATATTTTAGTGATCCAAGATCACATTGAGTCCATAGGAAAAGCCAATACTATTAAGGAGGGATGAGGTGTTGCTTAATGAGCCTCTTGCTTCACGTGCTTAGTGATATGCTCCAAAAACCCTCAACTACTTTCCCATATCCACATATGACCTAAACTCTAAGCCAAACTCGGTCCTACCGATTCTTCCTATCCGGCGCCACCGAGTTTCACTTGTCATTAGCCACTGCCAAACCCTAGCAATTCGGTTCTACCGATAAGGATCTCGGTCCCACCGAGATGGGGTTGCAAACTCTCTGTTTCCCTTTCGTAACTTTTCGGTCCCACCGAAAGAGCGAATCGGTCCCACCGAGATTGCAATGTAAACTCAGTGTTTCCCCTTTGTAACTTTTCGGTCTCACCGAGTTCCACTCGGTCTCACCGAAAGAGCAAATCGGTCCCACCGAGTTTGCCTGACCAACTCTCTGGTTAGCTAATTACCAAATTCGGTCTCACCGAGTTTGTGTAATCGGTCTCACCGAGATTACGTTATGCCCAAACCCTAACCGAATCGGTCCTACCGAGTTGCATGTCAGTCCCACCGAAATTCCTAACGGTCACTAGGTTTACTATTTCGGTCAGACCGAGTTTTCTGATTCGGTCCCACCGAGATTGGTAAATTGTGTGTAACGGTTGGATTTTGTGTGGAGGCTATATATACCCCTCCACCTCTTTCTCATTCAGTGAGAGAGCCATCAGAACACACACACCATTCCAACTCATATGTTCTGAGAGAGAACCACCTACTCATGTGTTGAGACCAAGACATTCCATTCCTACCATATGAATCTTGATCTCTAGCCTTCCCAAGTTGCTTTCCACTCAAATCTTCTTTCCACCAAATCCAAATCCTATGAGAGAGAGTTGAGTGTTGGGGAGACTATCATTTGAAGCACAAGAGCAAGGAGTTCATTACCTACACACCATTTGTTACTTCTTGGAGAGTGGTGTCTCCTAGATTGGCTAGGTGTCACTTGGGAGCCTCCGACAAGATTGTGGAGTTGAACCAAGGAGTTTGTAAGGGCAAGGAGATCGCCTACTTCGTGAAGATCTACCGCTAGTGAGGCAAGTCCTTCGTGGGCGATGGCCATGGTGGGATAGACAAGGTTGCTTCTTCGTGGACCCTTTGTGGGTGGTTGCTTCTTCGTGGACCCTTCGTGGGTGGAGCCCTTCGTGGACTCGCGCAACCGTTGCCCTTGGGTGGAGCCCTGTGTGGACTCGCGCAACCGTTACCCTTCGTGGGTTGAAGTCTCCATCAACGTGGATGTAGGATAGCACCACCTATCCGAACCACGGGAAAAACATCCGTGTCTCCAATAGCGTTTGACTTCTCCAAACCCTTCCCTTTATACTCTTGCAAGTTGCATGCTTTACTTTCCGCTGCCCATAAACTCTTTGCATGCTTGCTTGAATTGTGTGATGATTGCTTGACTTGTCCTAAAATAGCTAAAATCTGCCAAGAACTAAAATTGGGAAAAGGTTAAGTTTTTAATTGGTCAAGTAGTCTAATCACCCCCCCTCTAGACATACTTCGATCCTACAAGTGGTATCAGAGCCTTGGTCTCCATTTGCTTGATCTCCATAGCTTTTGGTGGTCATAGCCTTGGTTTCACAACCTAGGAGAGTATGGCGTCTAGCGAGGGAAATTATCACCGAAGAGGTCCTTACTTTGATGGTACTAATTTTGCTAGTTGGAAGCATAAAATGAAAATGCATATTCTTGGACATAACCCCGCTGTTTGGGCTATTGTGTGTGTTGGTTTGCAAGGTGACTTCTTTGATGAGAGAGAACCAAACCGTGAAGCTACCGCGGATGAGTTGAAGATGTTGCAATACAATGCTCAAGCTTGTGATATTCTCTTCAACGGATTATGCCCAGAAGAATTCAACAAAATCAGCCGCCTTGAGAATGCAAAGGAAATTTGGGACACTTTGATTGATATGCACGAAGGTACCGACTCCGTCAAGGAATCCAAGTTGGATGTGCTTCAAAGCCAACTTGACAAGTTCAAGATGAAGGATGGTGAAGGTGTCGCTGAAATGTACTCTAGGCTTGCTCTCATCACAAATGAGATTGCCGGCTTAGGAAGTGAAGAGATGACCGATAGATTCATCATCAAGAAGATCCTAAGAGCCTTGGATGGAAAATATGATACCGTGTGCACATTGATCCAAATGATGCCAATTACAAAGATCTCAAGCCAACGGAAGTGATTGGAAGAATTGTTGCTCATGAGATGTCACTTAAGGATAAAGAGGAACTTCACAACAAGTCAAGTGGTGCCTATAAAGCCTCATGTGAAGCCCCTACATCATCAAGTGAGAAACAAGACTTCAATGAAGAATTGAGCTTAATGGTGAAGAACTTCAACAAGTTCTACAAGAGTAGAAGCAAAGATAGAAGCTCCAAGTCAAGGTCCTACAATGACAAAAGATCTTCTAGTCGAGAGAGAAACTGTTACAATTGTGGAAGACCCGGACACTATTCCAACGAGTGTACGGCTCCCTACAAGAAAAGAGAAGATTCTCCAAAAAGAAGAAGCAAAGGATCACCACCAAGAGAGAGAAGGAGTAGAGATGATCGTTATGAACGAAGATACTCACGGAGAAGCAAGGATTCGGAAAGGAAGGAAAAATCATCAAGGAGCTACACAAGACGAAGACATCAAGCTCATGTTGGTGAATGGGTATCCGGCTCCGACTCCGACAGCCACTCCGAGAGAAGTTATCACTCCGACTCCGAAGATACTCAAGATGAAGGTGTTGCCGGTCTAGCACTTGTGTCAACCAACTCCTACGACATATTTGACTCACCAAATGAAGGAATTGGAAGATGCTTCATGGCCAAAGGTCCTAAGGTAACACACCCCGAGTATGTTGATTTCGATAGTGATGAAGATGACTTGTTAGGTGATGATTTGCTTGGTGACAACTCTAGTGATGAATACTATGATGAAAGACCAATTAATCATGCTAATCAAGATAAAACGAATGACAATGATAAGGAGAAGATTGAGGCTCTAACTAAAGAACTAAAAACTCTTAAGTTAGCTCATGACACTATCTTCGAAGATCATCGAGAACTTTTAAGAGCTCATGAGAAGCTACGCTTTGAAAAGCTCAATCTTGAGCAAGAGCATGAGTTCTTAAAGGCAATCAATGATGATCTCCGCAAGAAAAGTTCTTCTTACATTGCCAAGCGTTTACTCTTATCCACTTACATGCCTCAAGTCAAATCTAACAAGAAAGATTCTTCCGCTAGTAGTAACAATGATCATGCTAAATCCAATATTGTTGCTTCTAGTAGTTCTCTTGATTCCACTAATGATTCTCTTAGCCAAGTTACACTTGAGCAAGAAAATAGCTTATTGAAGGGAATTATAGAGAAAGGAGTGTACAAAAGCCTTGCCGGGAGTAAGCAATTCGAGGAAATTGTGCGCAAGCAAGGAATGCACCGGAAGAATCAAGGTATTGGTTTTGAACGAAAGTTCAATGCCAATGGAGTTGAATGGGAAGAAGATCAATACCCCAAGACAAAGTTTGTCCCTCAACAAGAGAAGTTTTTCAAGGGGACACAAGCTCAAGATGATCTTCCACCACAAGACTACGAGCAAAAAGGCAAGAACAAGCTTCAAGAGGAAATTGATGCATTTGAAGAAGCTCCTAAGACCTTAGTCAAGTGGATTCCCAAGACTACTTCAAGCTCCACTTCATCAAGTACGACTACAACTCCAAGGATTCCCATCAAGATGATGTGGATCCAAAAGAAGAAGAACTAGAAAGTTCTTGAGGGTGACTCCGCCAACATACTTCACTCTTATCATTTTGGCAAGAACAAGTGCAATCAACTTCCACATCTTGCACTAGTTCAAGGAGTCACAAACCCTCTTGTTGGTAAGACAAGGGACAAGGTAACCTAAAAGTTTTCATGGACATCATCTTTTGTGTGCATCACTCTATGTCTATGGATATCCTTGTTTGTTCCTTGTGGGACTAACCCATGTAGGTATTGAAAGTGCAATTCACTCAAATGGATAGCTCCAAGAGATCTACATCAACATTGAGCATCCACATCTTCAATGTCTACATGAAGTCATCATCGACAAAACCCAAGGTTAGTTCATCCCTCTTAGGGGGGATATCACATCTAGGGGGAGCTTTACTCTAAGACTGAGCTAAAGCAACTCTAAAGATGTGAACAAAACAATGCTTTATGTAAAAGTGGTAACCCCACTTGAGCTTAAACGATGAGTATGACCTACGATCAAGTGTTCTCACTTGACTCCTAAGTCAATATACTCATATATAGATGACCTAGTCATCGCAAATTGCTTGATAGATGCTAGAATTGGTTGTGCATGCTTTGCCACATATTCCATTTGCTATCTTATTGTGTGAGCATGCTGATTGCATATTTTACTCATTCGAGGACATCCACTTGTTGCTTTGATTGTTCGGCTTTATCTTCTTTTGCCAAGTGGATGGACAAGAATGCCTAAGAACCTCCTCTAGCTATCTATGCTTTTCTCGTCTCAAACTCTATTCATGCTGCATCACAAAATTTGATCAAGTCAGATTCGAACCACTCTGTGTGAGGAGCGCTCGGAGTCCCCGATTCGTCATAGACTTAAACTTCCAAAACCTCTTTATGATTCTCGGTCTGACCGATACTCCACTTTCGGTCCTACCGAGATCATTAAGTTGATCTAAGTTTTCAATCTCGGTGCAACCGATTTGAACCTTTCGGTCTCACCGAGTTTCAGTAACTGCACGCAGTTATGAATCTCGGTGCCACCGAGTTGTTCAACTCGGTCACACCGACAGGGTCGGGCTATATATAGTCACGGGCAAAATTTGGAAATTTCTCCGAACCCCTTCGCCCGCGCGATAGCCTGCTCTGCCCTTGAGGTCTCCGGATCGTCTTCTCGCCGCCAGCAGCCTCCAGTCGCTGGTCTCCGTCGCCGTCAACGGGATTTCTGCCCAGCCGTTGCCGCCGTAGCAAGTCCACGCCGAACTAGGGTATGGACTTGATCTTTGTGCTATTCCTCAATCTGATTCCTAGCACATTGTGATCATATTGTTTCTGGCCACGTTTGATAAACTTCTATCCAGTCAAAACGCTCATAGATTAGGTTTGATTCGAAAATTCTAGGTTTAGGTTTCCGCCGAAACCATCTCGGACCCACCGAGTTGAAAAACTCGGTCCCACCGATTTGGCTTATGCCATTGCACAAGTAAGACTCGGTCTGACCGAGAATTACTTATCGGTGTGACCGATTTTTGAACTCAGTGAAACCCTAGCAGTCTCGGTGCCACCGAACTGTGACTCGGTCCTACCGAGTTCACTAGTTTAGGTTCCAAAACTGCTTCGGTATCACCGAGTTTGAAAATCGGTAGATCCGAGATGATTTCAGTGGGAAACTAAAACTAAGTTTTTGGATCATTCTTTTTGCAAAAATCTCTGCATTTTGTGATGCTCATCCACTCTATCTCTTCTATAATCTATTCACAGGCTCAGCAGTCAGTTTGCAACATGTCAGACCAGAGTGACAGCCAAAACTTGTCAGAGCAGCAAGTGCAGTTGAGTGAGGGCACTAGCCCCTCAAGTTCCTCAGATGAAGGCAGCAGGAGCACTCCTAGCAATTTGCCAAAAGCTGCCACGAGACAAAGGAAGAAGAAAACCTCAGATTCTGAAGATGAGGACTATATGGCAGAGGAAGAGGCCACCTCCAAGAGAGTTGAGCCAGCTCAAGGCTCAAAGCCAGGCCTGAAAATCAAGAGGCCAGCAGGCAGGCAACCCATGTCAAAGGCTAGAGCCTCAACTGAGAAGCCTGCTCCCATTGAGCCCGTTGCAGCTGAGGGCAAGAAGAGGAAAGAAAGAGTGAAGAAGACTGTAGCCAGAGTGCTTGGGAAAGCCTCCATCATGGTAGAAGAGGAGGAGGAAGAAGAGGCAGCTGCACCAGCGCCCAAGGCAGCCAAACTTATGGGAGATGCCATAAGGTCAGGGGAGCTGCATCCAAGCCCAAGGAAGCACCTAAGGCTGCATCTAAGCCTAAGAGTGCACCAAAGAGGAACACACGGAGCATTCCTGCAGCTGAGAAGAACAAGGCCCCAGTGCCTGAGACTGTTGCTGAGGATGAGGAAGAGAGTGTCCTTCGGAAGCTCAAGCCCAAGATCCCAGACCACAACGATGCTCATCCTGTGGCTGAGGATATGAAGCTCAGGAGAGACTCAGGGCTCAGGAAGTGGAGAGAAGCAGATCCATATGCTTCTAGGAGAAGGACTGCAGTGGACTACAGATTTCATACCAAGGAGCAGCAAGATTTCTATGAGACAGTGCTACTTGACAAGAAGCCAATCGTATGTGACATGAGATGGGTCGACTGGACCTATATCAAGGACAATGAAGAGTACTACCCAGGAGTTCAGGACAGCTTCAAGGCGTGTGGAGTAGAGGACTTTGTTGGGCAGAAGCTCACAAAGTGGAACGAGGAATTGATCATGCAATTCTACTCCACAGCACACTTTTATCCGGATGGCAGGATCACATGGATGTCAGAAGGTACAAGGTACAACTCTACTGTTGAGGAATGGGCGAAGCTAATCAATGCCCCAGAGGAGCAAGCAGATGACTTGGACATTTATGCCAAGAAAAAGATGGACCACAACTCCATGTCCAACATGTACAAGGAGATTCCGAATGAAGCACTTGACACGTTCAAGTTTGGCTCAGTGCATTATCTGCTCTCAGGATTGCCTACGATCAACTGGATCCTTAGGCACACCCTTCTGCCCAAGTCTGGAGATCACAAGATGATCAGAGGTCACGCGATCAATTTGCTTCATGTTTTTGACGTGCCTCAAAAATTCAAAGTTATGAGCCTCATAGTGGAAACGATCAAAAGGACTGCGGCAGATCAGAAGAGGAGCTGTGGATATGCCCCTCAGATTCAGGAGCTCATCAACTCCAAGATGGGCACGGGCGTATATTTGTTGGATAAGGAACACCTGCCCATCCGTCCAGATTTCGAGAACAATGAAGTTGTGATGACAGAGAATGAACCATCATCTGCCCATGCACAAGCTCAGAAGGAGAAGGCGAAGAAGGAGAAAGCTGCCAGGATGCCTACTCAAGCGGAGGCATCTGATTACTTCCTGAAAACCAAACAAGAGCAGCTCAGTTACTTGATTGCGTCCACCCTGCGGATTGAGCAGAGTATAGCCACCCTGACTCAGAACCAGGCGAGCTTAGAGAGGATCATGGAACAAAGATTCTATGACTTGGACATCAAGGTGACAGAGATACAGACTGCCGTGGAGCAGCTCCAGGACGACATGAATGAGAGGAGAGGCAGGACCACGACTCATGCTTTTGCGAGGGTGCCACGAGGTCCGAGGTCGTCTGCACTGCCAGTTGCTGACACCAGAGCTACAACGTCTGCACCAGCCACAGCCTCCGTTCCACCAGCTCCAGCATCCACTTCAGCCTCGACTCCGACCACGTCTACCGAAGGCTTTGTCCTTGGAGTGCTCCGGACTCCACCACCACCTGAAGATCAAGCCTGAGCGTCGATCTAGTGCTATGCATTTTCTAGGAACTTTTTGGTAACTTGTTGCCAAAGGGGGAGAAGATGAATAGATCATAGGCTTCGAGAGAGAGAGTGTTGCTTTTCTCTCTTGCTTTATTTGGTGGTTTTTCGAACCTTGTTTGCTTGTGTGTGAGATACTACGTCCTTATGCTTGTGAGACATCGATGATCATGTGTTTGATCATAAGCTACACTTAATGTTCGCTTAATGCTTGCTTAAATATTACCATTCTATCTATCGTTTGTGATCATTCACTATTCTTGGTGATGAGTGCATGCATTTCAATCTCATCATTTTGAGCGCTCCACCAAGATGTATGTGACATGGAAGAGTAACCCATGACTCTAACTCTTTGTGCATTTGCAGTCCAAAGCAAATTTTAAATATGCACAAATTTAGGGGGAGCTCTTACTTATCACATACTTCTCAAAGCGACGATATATTTCATGCTTATTATCTTTTGTCGAAGCTTTGATCTATATGTTGTCATCAATTACCAAAAAGGGGGAGATTGAAAGTGCAACTATCCCTAGGTGGTTTTGGTAATTCATAACAACATATAGCTCATTGAGCTAATACTATTCCAAGATAATTATTTCAGGAAAGCTCAATGATTGGCATGGCATGGATGTGAAAGTGGAACCCTCAAAATGCTAAGGACAATGGATTGGCTCAAGCTCAAAAGCTCAAGACTCTTCATTTTATATTTTAGTGATCCAAGATCACATTGAGTCCATAGGAAAAGCCAATACTATTAAGGAGGGATGAGGTGTTGCTTAATGAGCCTCTTGCTTCATGTGCTTAGTGATATGCTCCAAAAACCCTCAACTACTTTCCCATATCCACATATGACCTAAACTCTAAGCCAAACTCGGTCCTACCGATTCTTCCTATCCGGCGCCACCGAGTTTCACTTGTCATTAGCCACTGCCAAACCCTAGCAATTCGGTTCTACCGATAAGGATCTCGGTCCCACCGAGATGGGGTTGCAAACTCTCTGTTTCCCTTTCGTAACTTTTCGGTCCCACCGAAAGAGCGAATCGGTCCCACCGAGATTGCAATGTAAACTCAGTGTTTCCCCTTTGTAACTTTTCGGTCTCACCGAGTTCCACTCGGTCTCACCGAAAGAGCAAATCGGTCCCACCGAGTTTGCCTGACCAACTCTCTGGTTAGCTAATTACCAAATTCGGTCTCACCGAGTTTGTGTAATCGGTCTCACCGAGATTACGTTATGCCCAAACCCTAACCGAATCGGTCCTACCGAGTTGCATGTCAGTCCCACCGAAATTCCTAACGGTCACTAGGTTTACTATTTCGGTCAGACCGAGTTTTCTGATTCGGTCCCACCGAGATTGGTAAATTGTGTGTAACGGTTGGATTTTGTGTGGAGGCTATATATACCCCTCCACCTCTTTCTCATTCAGTGAGAGAGCCATCAGAACACACACACCATTCCAACTCATATGTTCTGAGAGAGAACCACCTACTCATGTGTTGAGATCAAGACATTCCATTCCTACCATATGAATCTTGATCTCTAGCCTTCCCAAGTTGCTTTCCACTCAAATCTTCTTTCCACCAAATCCAAATCCTATGAGAGAGAGTTGAGTGTTGGGGAGACTATCATTTGAAGCACAAGAGCAAGGAGTTCATTACCTACACACCATTTGTTACTTCTTGGAGAGTGGTGTCTCCTAGATTGGCTAGGTGTCACTTGGGAGCCTCCGACAAGATTGTGGAGTTGAACCAAGGAGTTTGTAAGGGCAAGGAGATCGCCTACTTCGTGAAGATCTACCGCTAGTGAGGCAAGTCCTTCGTGGGCGATGGCCATGGTGGGATAGACAAGGTTGCTTCTTCGTGGACCCTTTGTGGGTGGTTGCTTCTTCGTGGACCCTTCGTGGGTGGAGCCCTTCGTGGACTCGCGCAACCGTTGCCCTTGGGTGGAGCCCTGTGTGGACTCGCGCAACCGTTACCCTTCGTGGGTTGAAGTCTCCATCAACGTGGATGTAGGATAGCACCACCTATCCGAACCACGGGAAAAACATCCGTGTCTCCAATAGCGTTTGACTTCTCCAAACCCTTCCCTTTATACTCTTGCAAGTTGCATGCTTTACTTTCCGCTGCCCATAAACTCTTTGCATGCTTGCTTGAATTGTGTGATGATTGCTTGACTTGTCCTAAAATAGCTAAAATCTGCCAAGAACTAAAATTGGGAAAAGGTTAAGTTTTTAATTGGTCAAGTAGTCTAATCAACCCCCCCCTCTAGACATACTTCGATCCTACAGACCTTGATGGCTCTGCTGAAACACTCGGGACATGAAACGTGCACTCTGCCACTAGTCAGATAATCTCTGTCATGGCCTTCTCTGTGTGCTCTGTTCCTATCAACCCGACCTTGAACAAGAATAGATCTCGCATCAAAGCCTGGCTCTCTTGGGTCGACTGGTATTCTTCGCTCGCCGTTGTGAGGGCATCTGTCATCATGCCACCGAGGCACATATGACTGAAGGAAATATGCCCTAGAGGCAATAATAAAGTTATTATTTATTTCCTTATATCATGATAAATATTTATTATTCATGCTAGAATTGTATTAACCGGAAACATCATACATGTGTGAATACATAGACAAACAGAGTGTCACTAGTATGCCTCTACTTGACTAGCTCGTTAATCGAAGATGGTTATGTTTCCTAACCATGAACAAAAGAGTTGTTATTTGATTAATGGGATCACATCATTAGAAGAATGATGTGATTGACATGACCCATTCCATTAGCTTAGCACCCGATCGTTTAGTATGTTGCTATTGCTTTCTTCATGACTTATACATGTTCCTATGACTATGAGATTATGCAACTCCCGTTTGCCGGAGGAACACTTTGTGTGCTACCAAACGTCACAACGTAACTGGGTGATTATAAAGGAGCTCTACAGGTGTCTCCAAAGGTATATGTTGGGTTGGCGTATTTCGAGATTAGGATTTGTCACTCCGATTGTCGGAGAGGTATCTCTGGGCCCTCTCGGTAATGCACATCACATAAGCCTTGCAAGCATTGCAACTAATGAGTTAGTTGCGAGATGATGTATTACGGAACGAGTAAAGAGACTTGCCGGTAACGAGATTGAACTAGGTATTGAGATACCGACGATCGAATCTCGGGCAAGTAACATACCGATGACAAAGGGAACAACGTATGTTGTTATGCGGTCTGACCGATAAAGATCTTCGTAGAATATGTGGGAGCCAATATGAGCATCCAGGTTCCGCTATTGGTTATTGACCGGAGACGTGTCTCGGTCATGTCTACATTGTTCTCGAACCCGTAGGGTCCGCACGCTTAAGGTTTCGATGACAGTTTCATTATGAGTTTATATGTTTTGATGTACCGAAGGAGTTCGGAGTCCCGGATGAGATCGGGGACATGACGAGGAGTCTCGAAATGGTCGAGACGTAAAGATCGATATATTGGACGACTATATTCGGACATCGGAAAGGTTCCGAGTGATTCGGGTATTTTCGGAGGTACCGGGGAGTTACGGGAATACGAGGAAGAAGCAATGGGCCTTAATGGGCCTTAGTGGGAAGGACCAGGAGGTGGCGCGCGCCCCTCCCAAGCCCAGTCCGAATTGGACAAGGGGTTTGGGGCGCGGCCCCTCTCTCCCTTCCTTCCCCTCTTCCCCCCTTTCCCCCCTTCTCCTAGTTGGACTAGGAAAGGAGGAAACCTACTCCAACTAGGAGTAGGAATCCTACTCCCCTGGCGCGCCCCTCCTAGGGCCGGCCTCCTCCCCCTTGCTCCTTTATATACGGGGGCAGGGGGCACCTCTAGACACACATGTTGATCCTCGTGATCATTTTCTTAGCCGTGTGCGGTGCCCCCTCCACCATAGTCCTCGATAATATTGTAGTGGTGCTTAGGCGAAGCCCTGCGACGGTAGAACATCAAGATCGTCACCACGCCGTCGTGCTGACGGAACTCTTCCCCGACACTTTGCTGGATCGGAGTCCGGGGATCGTCATCGAGCTGAACGTGTGCTAGAACTCGGAGGTGCCGTAGTTTCGGTGCTTGATCGGTCGGGCTGTGAAGACGTACGACTACATCAACCGTGTTGTCATAACGCTTCCGCTTTCGGTCTACGAGGGTACGTAGACAACACTCTCCCCTCTCGTTGCTATGCATCACCATGATCTTGCGTGTGCGTAGGAAATTTTTTGAAATTACTACGTTCCCCAACAGTGGCATCCGAGCCTAGGTTTTATGCGTTGATGTTATATGCACGAGTAGAACACAAGTGAGTTGTGGGCGATATAAGTCATACTGCTTACCAGCATGTCATACTTTGGTTCGGCGGTATTGTTGGATGAAGCGGCCCGGACCGACATTACGCGTACGCTTACGCGAGACTGGTTCTACCGACGTGCTTTGCACACAGGTGGCTGGCGGGTGTCAGTTTCTCCAACTTTAGTTGAACCGAGTGTGGCTACGCCCGGTCCTTGCGAAGGTTAAAACAGCACCAACTTGACAAACTATCGTTGTGGTTTTTGATGCGTAGGTAAGAACGGTTCTTGCTAAGCCCGTAGCAGCCACGTAAAACTTGCAACAACAAAGTAGAGGACGTCTAACTTGTTTTTGCAGGGCATGTTGTGATGTGATATGGTCAAGACGTGATGAGATATAAGTTGTTGTATGAGATGATCATGTTTTGTTGAAGTTATCGGCAACTGGCAAAATCCTTATGGTTGTCTCTCTATTGCATAAGATGCAAGCGCCCAATAATTGCTTTACTTTATCGCTATGCGATAGCAATAGTTGCAAGAGCAATTGTTGGCGAGACGACCACGTGACGACACATTGATATAGATCAAGATGATGGAGATCATGGTGTCATGCCGGTGACGATAGAGATCATGACAGTACTTTGGAGATGGAAATCAAAGGCGTAAGATGATGATGGCCATATCATGTCACATATTTTGATTGCATATGATGTTTATCTTTTATACATCTTATTTTGCTTAGTTTGACGGTAGCATTTTAAGATGATCTCTCACTAATTATCAAGAAGTGTTCTCCCTGAGTATGCACCGTTGCGAAAGTTCTTCGTGCTGAGACACCACGTGATGATCGGGTGTGATAGGCTCTACGTTCAAATACAACGGGTGCAAAACAGTTGCACACGCGGAATACTCAGGTTATACTTGACGAGCCAAGCATATACAGATATGGCCTCGGAACACGGAGACCGAAAGGTCGAGCGTGAATCATATAGTAGATATGATCAACATAGTGATGTTCACCATTGAAACTACTCCATCTCACGTGATGATCGGACATGGTTTAGTTGATTTGGATCACGTGATCACTTAGAGGATTAGAGGGATGTCTATCTAAGTGGGAGTTCTTAAGTAATATGATTAATTGAACTTAAATTTATCATGAACTTAGTCCTGGTAGTATTTTGCAAATCATGTTGTAGATCAATAGCTCGCGTTGTTGCTTCCCTGTGTTTATTTTGATATGTTCCTAGAGAAAATTGTGTTGAAAGATGTTAGTAGCAATGATGCGGATTGGATCCGTGATCTGAGGTTTATCCTCATTGCTGCACAGAAGAATTATGTCCTTGATGCACCGCTAGGTGACAGACCTATTGCAGGAGCAGATGCAGACGTTATGAACGTTTGGCTAGCTCAATATGATGACTACTTGATAGTTTAGTGCACCATGCTTAACGGCTTAGAATCGGGACTTCAAAGACGTTTTGAACGTCATGGACCATATGAGATGTTCCAGGAGTTGAAGTTAATATTTCAAGCAAATACCCGAGTTGAGAGATATGAAGTCTCCAACAAGTTCTATAGCTAAAAGATGGAGGAGAATCGCTCAACTAGTGAGCATGTGCTCAGATTGTCTGGGTACTACAATCGCTTGAATCAAGTGGGAGTTAATCTTCCAGATAAGATAGTGATTGACAGAATTCTCTAGTCACCATCACCAAGTTAGTAGAACTTCGTGATGAACTATAGTATGCAAGGGATGACGAAAACGACTCCCGAGCTTTTCATGATGATGAAATCGATGAAGGTAGAAATCAAGAAAGAGCATCAAGTGTTGATGGTTGACAAGATCACTAGTTTCAAGAAAAGGGCAAAGGGAAAAAGGGGAACTTCAAGAAAAACAGCAAGCAAGTTGCTGCTCAAGTGAAGAAGCCCAAGTCTGGTCCTAAGCCTGAGACTAAGTGCTTCTACTGCAAAGGGACTGGTCACTGGAAGCGGAACTACCCCAAGTGATTGGCGGATAAGAAGGATGGCAAAGTGAACATAAGTATATTTGATATACATGTTATTGATGTGTACTTTACTAGTGTTTATAGCAACCCCTCAGTATTAGATACTAGTTCAGTTGCTAAGATTAGTAACTCGAAACGGGAGTTGCAGAATAAACAGAGACTAGTTAAGGGTGAAGTGACGATGTGTGTTGGAAGTGGTTCCAAGATTGATATGATCATCATCGCACACTCCCTATACTTTCGGGATTAGTGTTGAACCTAAATAAGTGTTATTTGGTGTTTGCGTTGAGCATGAATATGATTTGATCATGTTTATTATAATACGGTTATTCATTTAAGTAAGAGAATAAATTGTTGTTCTGTTTACATGAATAAAACCTTATATGGTTACACACCCAATGAAAATGGTTCATTGGATCTCGATCGTAGTGATACACATATTCATAATATTGAAGCCAAAAGATGCAAAGTTAATAATGATAGTGCAACTTATTTGTGGCACTGCCGTTTAGGTCATATTGGTGTAAAGCGCATGAAGAAACTCCATGCTGATGGGATTTTGGAATCACTTGATTATGAATCACTTGGTGCTTGCGAACCATGCCTTATGGGCAAGATGACTAAAGACTCCATTCTCCGGAACAATGGAGCGAGCAACAGATTTGTTGGAAATCATACATACTGATGTATGTGGTCCGATGAATATTAAAGCTCGCAACAAGTATCATTATTTTCTGACCTTCACAAATGATTTAAGCAGATATGAGTATATCTACTTGATGAAACATAAGTCTGAAAAGTTCAAAGTATTTCAGAGTGAAGTGGAAAATCATCGTGACAAGAAAATAAAGTTTCTACGATCTGATCGCAGAGACGAATATTTGAGTTACGAGTTTGGTCTTCAATTAAAACAATGTGGAATAGTTTCACAAACTCATGCCACCTGGAACACCACAACATAATGGTGTGTCCGAACGTCATAACCGTACTTTATTGGATATAGTACAATCTATGATGTTTCTTACCGATTTACCAATATCGTTTTGGGATCATGCATTAGAGACAGCTGCATTCACGTTAAAAAGGGGCACCATCTAAGTCCGTTGAGACGACACAATCTGAACTATGGTTTGGCAAGAAACCGAAGTTGTCGTTTCTTAAAGTTTGGGATTGTGATGCTTATATGAAAAAGTTTCATCCTGATAAGCTCAAACCCAAATCGGAGAAATATGTCTTCATAGGATACCCAAAGGAGACTGTTGGGTACACCTTCTATCACAGATCCGAAGGCAAGACATTCGTTGCTAAGAATGGATCCTTTCTAGAGAAGGAGTTTCTCTTGAAAGAAGTGAGTGGGAGGAAAGTAGAACTTGATAAGGTAATTGTACCTTCTCCCTTATTGGAAAGTAGTTCATCACAGAAATCTGTTCCTGTGACTACTACACCAATTAGTGAGGAAGCTAATGATGATGATCATGTAACTTCAGATCAAGTTACTACCGAATCTCGTAGGTTAACCAGAGTGAGATCCACACCAGAGTGGTACAGTAATCTTGTTCTGGAGGTCATTCTACTTGACCATGACGAACCTACGAACTATGAGGAAGCGATGATGAGCCCAGATTCCGCAAAATGGCTTGAGGCCATGAAATCTGAGATAGGATCCATGTATGAGAACAAAGTATGGACTTTGGTTGACTTACCCGATGTTCGGCAAGCCATTGAGATTAAATGGATCTTCAAGAGGAAGACGGACGCTGATAGTAGTGTTACTATCTACAAAGCTAGAATTGTCGCAAAAGGTTTTCGACAAGTTCAAGGTGTTGACTACGATGAGAGTTTCTCACTCGTATCTATGCTTAAGTCTGTCCGAATCATGTTAGCAATTGCCGCATTTTATTGAAATTGGCAAATGGATAAAAAAAACTGCATTCCTTAATGGATTTATTGTATATGATGCAACCAGAAGGTTTTGTCAATCCTAAAAGTGTTAACAAAATGTGCAAGCTCCAGCGATCCATCTATGGACTGGTGCAAGCATCTCAGAGTTGGAATATACGCTTTGATGAGTTGATCAAAGCATATAGTTTTATACAGACTTGCGGTGAAGCCTGTATTTACAAGAAAGTGAGTGGGAGCACTACAACATTTCTGATAAATATATGTGAATGACATATTGTTGATCGGAATAATGTAGAATTATTCTGCAAAGCATAAAGGAGTGTTTGAAAGGAGTTCTTTTTTAAGAAAGACCTCGGTGAATCTGCTTACATATTAAGCATCAAGATCTATAGAGATAGATCAAGACGCTTGATAAGTTTTTTCAATGAGTACATACCTTGACAAGATTTTGAAGTAGTTCAAAATGGAACAGTCAAAGAAAGAAGTTCTTGGCTGTCTTACAAGGTGTGAAATTGAGTAAGACTCAAAGCCTGACCACGGCAGAAGATAGAAAGAGAATGAAAGTCATTCCCTATGCCTCAGCCATAGGTTCTATAAAGTATGCCATGCTGTGTACCAGATCTATTGTATACCCTACATTGTGTTAAGAAAGGGAGTATAATAGTGATCTAAGAGTAGATCACTGGACAGCGGTCAAAATTATCCTTAGTGGAATAAGGAAATATTTCTCGATTATGGAGGTGACAAAAAGGTACGTCATAAAAAGTTACGTCGATGCAAGTTTTGACACAGATCTGGATGACTCTAAGTCTCGATCTAGATACATATTGAAAGTGGGAGCAATTAGCTAGAGTAGCTCCGTGCAGAGCATTGTAGACATAAAAATTCGCAAAATACTTACGGATCTGTATATGACAGACCCGTTGACTAAAATTATCTCACAAGGAAAACATGATCACACCTCAGTACTCATTGGGTGTTAATCACATAAGCGATGTGAACTAGATTACTGACTCTAGTAAAACCTTTGGGTATAGGTCACATGACGATGTGAACTATAGGTGTTAATCACATGGTGATGTGAACTATTAGTGTTGAATCACATGGCAATGTGAACTAGATTATTGACTCTAGTGCAAGTGGGAGACTGAACGAAATATGCCCTAGAGGCAATAATAAAGTTATTATTTATTTCCTTATATCATGATAAATATTTATTATTCATGCTAGAATTGTATTAACCGGAAACATCATACATGTGTGAATACATAGACAAACAGAGTGTCACTAGTATGCCTCTACTTGACTAGCTCGTTAATCGAAGATGGTTATGTTTCCTAACCATGAACAAAAGAGTTGTTATTTGATTAATGGGATCACATCATTAGAAGAATGATGTGATTGACATGACCCATTCCATTAGCTTAGCACCCGATCGTTTAGTATGTTGCTATTGCTTTCTTCATGACTTATACATGTTCCTATGACTATGAGATTATGCAACTCCCGTTTGCCGGAGGAACACTTTGTGTGCTACCAAACGTCACAACATAACTGGGTGATTATAAAGGAGCTCTACAGGTGTCTCCAAAGGTACATGTTGGGTTGGCGTATTTCGAGATTAGGATTTGTCACTCCGATTGTCGGAGAGGTATCTCTGGGCCCTCTCGGTAATGCACATCACATAAGCCTTGCAAGCATTGCAACTAATGAGTTAGTTGCGAGATGATGTATTACGGAACGAGTAAAGAGACTTGCCGGTAACGAGATTGAACTAGGTATTGAGATACCGACGATCGAATCTCGGGCAAGTAACATACCGATGACAAAGGAAACAACGTATGTTGTTATGCGGTCTGACCGATAAAGATCTTCGTAGAATATGTGGGAGCCAATATGAGCATCCAGGTTCCGCTATTGGTTATTGACCAGAGACGTGTCTCGGTCATGTCTACATTGTTCTCGAACCCGTAGGGTCCGCACGCTTAAGGTTTCGATGACAATTTCATTATGAGTTTATATGTTTTGATGTACCTAAGGAGTTCGGAGTCCCGGATGAGATCGGGGACATGACGAGGAGTCTCGAAATGGTCGAGACGTAAATATCGATATATTGGACGACTATATTCGGACATCGGAAAGGTTCTGAGTGATTTGGGTATTTTCGGAGGTACCGGGGAGTTACGGGAATACGAGGAAGAAGCAATGGGCCTTAATGGGCCATAGTGGGAAGGACCAGGAGGTGGCGCGCGCCCCTCCCAAGCCCAGTCCGAATTGGTCAAGGAGTTTGGGGCGCGGCCCCTCTCTCCCTTCCTTCCCCTCTTCCCCCCTTTCCCCCCTTCTCCTAGTTGGACTATGAAAGGAGGAAACCTACTCCAACTAGGAGTAGGAATCCTACTCCCCTGGCGCCCCCCTCCTAGGGCCGGCCTCCTCCCCCCTTGCTCCTTTATATACGGGGGCAGGGGGGCACCTCTAGACACACAAGTTGATCCTCGTGATCGTTTTCTTAGCCGTGTGCGGTGCCCTCCTCCACCATAGTCCTCGATAATATTGTAGTGGTGCTTAGGCGAAGCCCTGCGATAGTAGAACATCAAGATCGTCACCACGCCATCGTGCTGACAGAACTCTTCCCTGACACTTTGCTGGATCGGAGTCCGGGGATCGTCATCGAGCTGAATGTGTGCTAGAACTCGGAGGTGTCGTAGTTTCGGTGCTTGATCGGTCGGGCCGTGAAGACGTACGACTACATCAACCGCGTTGTCATAACGCTTCCGCTGTCGGTCTACGAGGGTACGTAGACTACACTCTCCCCTCTTGTTGCTATGCATCACCATGATCATGCGTGTGCGTAGGAATTTTTTTGAAATTACTACGTTCCCCAACAATGACCCACTCCTCGGAGGAGGCGTGGGCACTCGACAACGGTCATCGTGGCCGAGGCGGTGATCATATTGCTCGTGGTTTCTGTACTGATCTTGTCTGTGCCCACGTCCTTCACGCCGCGGGGGCAATCTTAGGCTGTGCGACGACTGTACTGTATCTGCCATCACAGACCTGGTATGAATCCTATTCCGCGACTGAGACACTGTTGTGTTCTGCTCTCCGGCTGCTCGGAGCAAGGCCCGAATCTGCATCAAACCTCTGCCAGTTTCCGACTGGGAAGGCTGAATTGACTCTGCTATTCGGGCTGCAGCTACGAGATTTTGAATCGGAGTGCGGTATACCTGAGTTTGAGGCGGAAAAAGCTGTCGTCGACTGGATTCAGGGATCCGCTGCCGAGCACGCTCGTCGAGTGCATGTTGCAGGTTCTCCAGTCGAGCGCGCTCAGCCAAGTTGGCCAGGCGCGCTTCCTCCAAGGCCCGGGCCTCGGGGGTTTCCCCAATGATAGGAGTGTGAAGTGCATCCATATTACGGCGGTGAGGCTCTTCCCTCCCTGCGAAGAAAGGGGCTCAGGGCGGTACTCCTCGTGAACGCGCGACGGATCATCGCCGCCATCACCACCGTCGTCGCGGGGAAGCCAGGAGGACTGCGTGGTCCGTTGACCATCAAGACTTCCGCCGCGGGATCGCTGCTGTCGCACTCGGACGCGGTCTCGACGGAGCCAGTCGACAGGTCAAACAGGACGTAGAGGGTTTCGTCGGGCTCGATTGCCGTGACTTGTGAGGTGGCCGACTGGCAGGCCACCGCGTGTCTCACCCACCGCTGGAGCCGTGACCGACCGGAACACTTGCACCGGCGAACAGCGGGGGACGAGGACACCATAGGAGCCAACCGATACTAGGTCGACGGTTGCCAGAGAAGGATGCTGCGGACGCACGCGCGAAGGTGCATCGCCCCGCGGACGAGGAGCGCTTCGACGTCGAGTGGAGCTTCCTGAATCCAAGCGGGGTCGTCGGCAATGAAAAAGAGTGCACCGAGGCGGATCTCGCGGCCCTCAACCAGTCCGCCGGCGGAAACCATGATGATGAGAATCGGAAAAAATCGCAACTCCACCAAAAAGTTGCTAAGACACCTGCCCCACGGTGGGCGCCAACTGTCGTGGATCTAAGACTAATAGTAGAATGGGGGTAGGTATGAGGAGGCAAGATCCTAGCTATGGCGAAGTTGTACACACAAGTTTTACGAGTTCAGGCCCTTTGCTGAGGAAGTAACAACCCTACATCTCGGTGCCCGGAGGTGGTCGACTGGATTATGTGTATGTGTGTTACAGGGGATGCCAACCCTTGTGCCAGTGGAGGGGGTGGCTTATATAGAGTGCGCCCAGACCCCTGCCAGCCCACGTTACAAGGGTTTAAGGTACATCAAGAGGGGGCATTACTGGTAACGCTAGCAATAAAGTGACTAAATGCCCATTAAGTCTATGAAGTAAATGTCCGACCGTTGTCGTGTAGAGTGACTTTAGATCTTCTGTTTGTCGAGTGGTAGTTGTCGTGGTCGAGTGACTTTGAGTCTTCCGAGTGGAATGCTTCGTAGTTGAGTGGATGATGCTATCCCTCGAAGGTTTCTGGTTTTAGGGTGATGTCCTAGGGGAGGGTGTCTAGGTCAGGCCTATGACCCTACCCTAGGTACATAGCTTCATTAGGTACCAATAGATTGACGCAGATCGCGCACTCAGTGGTACAACCAAGCCAAACAACGTTCATGCCAGGGCGACATATACTTGAAGGGGTGGTCGTTTTGCATGAAACGCTACATGAAATCCGTTCGAAGAAGCTAGATGGGGTTATCTTCAAAGTGGATTTCGAGAAGGCGTATGATAAAGTTAAGTGGTCTTTCCTACAGCAGGCAATGCGCATGAAATGATTTAGCGAGGCCTGGCGGAACCAAGTGGGTTCTCAAGTCCAGAAGGGTAGTGTCGGAATCAAGGTTAACGCTGATATCAGTCATTATTTTCAGACACACAAGGGTTTGATACAAGGAGATTCCATGTCTCCTCTCTTGTTTAATATAGTGGCCGACATGTTGGCAATTCTTATTGGAAGGGCCAAGCAGCATGGGCAAGTGGAGGGGTTAGTTCCTCATCTGGTTGATGGAGGAGTATCCATCCTACAGTATGCTGACGACACCATCCTATTCATGGAACATGACATTGCTAAGGTGCGTAATATGAATCTTATATTATGTCTCTTCGAACAATTGTCTGGTTTAAAGATAAACTTCCACAAAAGTGAGTTGTTCTGTTTTGGGGAGGCCAAAGACAAACAAGACACATATAGACAATTGTTTGGATGTGAATTGGGTTCTTTGCCATTTAGTTATTTGGGTACACCGATTCACCACCGCAAATTATCTAATAAAGAATGGAAATGTATCGAAGATCGAATAGAAAAAAAGCTTAGCTGCTGGAAGGGTAAGCTAATGTCTTATGGAGGTCGGTTAGTGCTGATTAACTCAGTATTGACTAGTATGCCGATATTCCTACTATCATTCTTCGAACTTCCGAAAGGGGTACGGAAACGACTTGATTTTTTTAGATCTCGGTTCTTCTGGCAGTCAAATGAGGCCAAGAGGAAATGTCGTCTCGCGTGATGGGACATTCTTTGTCGACCAAAAGACCAGGGCGGTCTCGGTATTGAGAACTTAGAAATCAAGAACAAGTGCCTTATGAGAAAATGGATCTACAGGGTAGAGACAGAGCCGGAGGGCATGTGGGCACAGATTTTGCGTAATAAGTATCTCCAGTCCAAAACACTCGCTCAGGTTACCATGAGACCAACGGACTCACCATTCTGGAAAGGGCTTATGCGAGTGAAGAACATGTTCTTTCGGAGGGTCAAATTTCTGGTTGGCAATGGGATGTCAACAAGGTTTTGGGAGGATACATGGTTAGGAGAGACGCCCGTGGCCGTCCAATATCCCACCCTATCTAACATTGTGCAACGTAAGGAGGATTACGTAGGCACAGTTTTACATACGATCCCCTTAAATATTCAATTCAGACGAACACTAGTTGGTGAGCGATGGAATGCATGGATGCACCTGGTTCGGAGATTGATAGATGTTCAACTCTCCGACCAACCGAACTCCACGCAATGGAAACTAGCTAAGAATGGGGTTTTTATGGTAAAATCTTTCTATATGGATTTGATTAATTCTGGCCCAGTCTTGAGATCGTTGCATATTTGGAAGATTAAGGTTCCTTTGCACATTAAAATCTTTATGTGGTTTGTCCACAAACAAGTAATTCTTACAAAGGACAACTTAATCAAGAGGCGATGGGTAGGTAGTCCACGATGTTGCTTTTGTTATCATGATGAAACAATACAACATTTATTTCTTGAATGCCCACTCCCCAAATTGCTTTGGAGAACGATTCATATAGCCTTCAACATTACCCCTCCAGTTGACATTGCATCATTGTTTGGAATGTGGTTAACTGGGGTCGAACATACTATGGCGGCTCGTATTTGGATTGGAATATGTGCGCTCTTGTGGGCTATATGGAATTATAGGAATGATTTGATATTTAACAGACAACACAATTTAACTTCCTTGCATGTCATCTTCAAAGCTACCGCTTGGATCCGTACGTGGTCCTTACTCACCCCTATGGAATCCAGGGAGCCTTTGGTTACTCGGTGCAACCAGTGAGAGATGGTAGCAAGGGCTATATTCAACCGGTTCGGATGGCGATCGCATAACAGGATAGGAGTCTAGGGAGCTTATCCATCTTATTGCCATTCCGGTTGTGATTGTCAGCATGAACTTTGATTTATTTTTATTTTGCGCTCCACTTGCGAGCTGTAATACTTTGGCGACTTTGTAATACTCTGTGAACTTTTAATAAGATGGTTGCATGCATCATGATGATGCAGAGGCCGGGGGTACGCCTCCATTTCCAAAAAAAATGTATGTTTTTTTTCATTTTTATAGCAGGCAATAACCTTCATTGTCATTTATCCCAAATCTAGATATTCATGTTTGATTAGCCTGGACATTGCTATGTGTTGAAAATGGTAAAATCAATTACATGTTTGTTAGTATTATGACACAACACCAGTTGTTTGCTTACGAATCAGAGAACTATAACCCGACAAGGCAACAACCATGACAAAGTTGATCTGAAGGTATATGCTAGCTATGAAATTCAGTTTCCTATTTACGAGTACATAAGTTGTGATGTTCTTTGGATGAAATTACAGAAATTGGTGGCAATGTTTATCATTTGAATATAGACTGTGTTTATATATACTTCTGAAACTGCTCAATTTCTTCATAGACATCACACATAGTTTTCTATTTATTAATTTACGTGTGTTGCGGCACTAACACTAATAAACTTCCACACTTTAGTACACATACATCATGGACAGAGAAAATAGTTTAATGTTTATTTTTTCTTATTAGCAGAAGGTATGCCTCCGGGTACATTTATTTGCCATCTTTTATTCTCACACAATGGGGTATGTACAATGAAAACATTCTCCATATTTTTCAACATACTCCCTCCTTCCCACAAAATTGATTCCATTAGTTTTCTCTTGTGTAAAAATTTCTTAGCTTTGACCAATTTATAGAAAAAGAATCAATATCTACAGTATCATCAAGCAATCTGGTGCACATATTATCAAAGTCTCAATAACATTTTTCATAATGTATGAGGGTAACATAAATCCTTCTATTGCTTTCCTGTGGGCAGTAGATATATCATCTAAAAAGGATGGCAGAGTGATTTCAACATATGAGTAGTAACAATTATCTATGGTATTGCAGATGCTTTGCGATCTTTCTGTTGCATTGCTAAGAAAAAAGATTAAAGGTACAAGGTACAAGGCATAGTCACTCTTGGTAGTGGTCTTCTTCTCCTTGGTAACAAGTGTATATGGTACTTCCCTATTTATTTTTGTTGCATTTGTTGATCTTTGACGATAGCTGGTAAATTGGTATAAGCCGAATTCCTCTATTTGACCATTCCCAATATTGTGTGCCATTATACCATGTTGAAGATCATAGATTTTTCAGAATTTGGGTTCAATTCAAGATTTTGTGCCCTTAATGATGAAGCATGCCATTTACCCATGTATATATGCGAGACATATCCGTGTAGGAGTATCTGCTTTATTATGGGCAGCCTGGAACTGCAGAAACGATTTGGTTTTTAACAGAACAACAAAAATTCATTTCTTGCATGTTATCTTCCGGGCCACTACACTCATCCGTATGTGGTCGCTACTCACTCCGACGGAGGCCAGGGAGCGTTTGGTTACTGGATCTATCCGTTGGGAGACGGTAGCTCGAGATATCTTCAACCGGTTTGGATGGCGGTCATGTAATAGGATAGGTGTTTAGCTTCCTATCTTATATTTTTGCCTGCCGGTTGTGGCTATCTTGTCATGATGTTTTTGCTCTTTGTGAGCTTCTTTACTTTTGAGACCTGAAGACTTTTGTAGAACATTTTGCTGTTTATTAATAATTTGGCCGTATGCATCGTTCTGATGCAGAGGCCGGGGCCTGACCCTTTTTCAAAAAAAAAATGCTAAAGTAATAGGGAATGTTGGACTTGAGCATGTATGTTTATTTATCTAAACATAGTTAGCCTTTAGGGGGGGAATTTACTTTTAAGCATGTTGGGCTCACCGTGTAATTTAGCACTGTAAGGTAGGAAATGATAATTCCTGATATTCAAATCTGGCATTTAGTATAGTTCGGTACGGCTGGCAAGTGTTACTTCAGTTATAGATTCAAATTTGATCGTAGTAATGGAAAATGAAAAGGACAATTGAAAGCTACTATTGTGCACGCCTTTCTGTTCATTAAAATCGGACTGTCATCCGGGTTACTTTCCTTATGTATTCGGCATTGGTTTAGAATGACCGGGTGTGAAGCTAATCAGATTAAAACCGGCATCGCTCTACAAATATTCCATGAACTCCCTTGTGTCTCTTTTGAAAGACCTTTCACTTTTTTCTTTTCTTTCTGAAATGCTTTACTGATGTTTGGCTTTGGGTCAGGAAAATGATGAGAGCGGAAGGGACGAGGATATACGACAAGATTTTGTACTGAAGTTAGTGTTTCCCTGTGTGTTTTGTCTTGGATATACGACAAGATCTTCTAAAATGCTTAATCGTTGTTAGTCTTATGTTGCAAGAGCGTTGCAGCACAAGTGTAAGGAAGTGCTGCCACAAGGTCTTGTTGAGGCCAGTATTTTCTTTCATGCAATTTTTTGAGATCTTTCATAAAGTGGTAATTTCACCATTCTTCAGATTTCTCAATTCTGGAAGGAACTTGCAGAAGGGGAAATCAAGGTCCCAAGACCAAAAGATACAGCATAAATGGATCATGTTCTTACCTGTCTTCTCAAGCCGCAACCTAATCAGCCGAATGTTGCGGTTGTAAATGTGTATAAGGTGGAAGATTTTACTTTGGTTGGTACTCCGGTTTCTTTGGCTATCAGGTTACAGATGCGGTGGATGAATGATAGGACTCCATGTGCCAAAGTTTGTGATTTATTCGTAGGAAATGTTGAATTGTTTCTCTACTATTTCGTTTTTTCCGTTCATTTCCTATTTATGTTCAAGAATCAAAATGGGCAATATATAGAGTTTGGTCTACACCAGTTGTGAAACCAAGAAGGTTGTTATCTGCGATCAAAGGTTCAAAGAAGACGGAATAATTCTGATTAGTTCATATTTCAGTAAATTATCATGCAAGCAGTTTCCTTCATGCCGCATGCATAATTGCTTTTGCAATGCGAGAAAAAAATACACATGTCGTTGTCATTAACCAAAACAGTGGATGTACAAATGAAAAATAACAATTTGACAGATAAAAAATTATTCCACAGCAACGAAAAATGGCGCAGCATAGCGCGCGTTTCCATCTACTCTAGTTCACATTCTTTCTCACGGAAATAGTGGAGTAGCAGATAACCAATCCAATCCAACCACAATTCTCACGGCCACCTGTACTTTAAACGACTGAACTGCGACACCTTGGAAGATGCTTCTCTGCACAGATGAGATGTACTAGCCCGAGATGGTGCTTATCCCAACAGGATTGTTCAAAGATGCGCTTGCCTTCTCTGAACAAAACTCGGAATAGTCTTCTGAAACCCCGGGAAGAGAAAAGGAGACTTCTGTTCTGCCTCTCCCATCCTGCTGCGTCACACAATCCACAGTTGCATTCTGTTCCGCTCCTTGAGACATTTCAAAGAAAAAGACGCATGCACTTGGGTTGTAGAGATCAAACTTATCTTCGTGTCCAGGTCAAACAAAGCAAAAACTTATCTTTATGTCCAGGTCAAAACAAAGCAAAAAACCTTATCTTCGTGTCCGGGTCAAAACAAAGCAAAGAACTTATCTTCCACTCATCGCTCCATCACTTGTCGCCGTCACAGTTCACAACGGGTCAAGTCCTCGGATATGAGTCAGCTGCAAGAAGAGAGCCATTTGTGATCCGTTACTGTGCGATCAATGCGCTGAAATCACGTGTTGTGTCTAGGTAATTCAGGTGGTGTTTGGTTCTCTAGTCCTAAAACTTTTTCTAGTCTCAACTAAAAAGTCTCTAGTCCCTAAAAAGTCCCTCATTGTTTGTTTCCAGAGACTAAAAAGTCCCTAGTCCCTTCCTAGAGGTTATTAAATGACCATGTTGCCCTTAGTATATAAAAAAATAACAATTAAACAACACCATGGGGTGGCGGGCCAATGGGTGCATGAAGGGACATTGTTGGAAAAGTCTCAAAAAGTCCCAAAAAGACTCTCCTTAAGAGTCTTCTTCATTTAGTCTCAAATGACTAGTTTAGTCCCTAAAAAGTCCCTCCCGTTTGATAAAAAAAGTCTCTAAGAGGGTCTTTTTATAGTCCCTACACGAAAAAGTCCCTGAAAACAAACATCCCCTCAGTAACATCACCCCCTTTGGTCTATCAAAAATGTCAAAAACCCGCCGTCAGATTTTTAGCATTTCTAAAATATAATGCCTGATGATGCGAGTTGATAGGTCACCCTCTATAGCTCCTCTCTCTAGATCCAAGGGTGGCGGCTAGCTAACCTTTGTGCACCTTTTTTAGGCTTTTTTTAGGGGTCCTTTTATGCACCTTAGAAAGAAATGTTGGCTCTCATGCCCGCCTTAGTGGGCTGCAGCCCAAGTACCTCACTCCTTTGCTTCACGTTAACCGCTTGTGGTCGTCAGTTGCAAGTACCTTACGAACCAACCTGTGGTTGGATGGTTAGAGGGACTGTAGTATTCCCAGCCCATCAGGGTTCAAGTCCTGATGCTCGCATTTATTCCTAGATATATTTCAGGATTTCCGGCAATGCGCATTAAGTGGGAGGAGACGTTCCCGTCAATGATGAGGTGCCTACGATGACTTCGTAAATTTCAAGATGATATGCTGGCTCAGTTTTGCGAAGGTGCTCATAGAAGTAGGGTGTGCGTGTGTGCGTTCATAGGGGTGAGTGTATGTGTATGTATATGAGCGCTTGCGTCTGTACTGTGTTCAAAAAAAGTTGCAAGTGCCTCGACTTTTGTTTTCATTTGCTCGTTGTATTTTCTTGCTTTTCTCTTCTCTGCTGATTTGTGAAGTAAAAAACCAGTTGTTGGTTTTGAAAATTCAAAAACATATTCATGGATTAAATAAAAGTTTGCAAGTTTTAGAAAAGTTGTTGAAATTGAAAAAAATCATGTTTTTCTAAAAAAATACATGAATTTGGAAAAAAGTTCATTGATTTGAAAAAACGCAATTTTGACAAAAATAATCATGAATTTGAAAAAAATTCATTGATTTGAAAATAATTTGACAAAAAATCATGATTTTGATTTTTTGTGAAATTGAAAAACGTTCACATGTTTGAAAAAAGATTAAAAAAAGTTCATGGATTCGAAAAAAGTTCACAAATTAAAGAAAATATTCATGGATTTGAAAAACAAATTCACAATTTTAGAAAATCATGAATTTAAGTAAATGAAAAAGAAAAGAACATAAAAAAGGAAAAAAGAAAATAATGATAAATAAACCAAAGGAAAAACGGCCAAACAAAATCTCTATATACTACTTAAAAAATGTAAGGTTCCCATTTCATCTTTCTTCCCATCATGCCTTCATCCAACCTTCAATCACCTTAATTTACTTACCTTCTGAACCAATTTCATTTTAATTACCAAACTTCTAATCAAAATATAAGGTAATTCACAGTCAGAATTTGATGAACATTTATTTACACAATTGTATTATTATTGACAGGTAAATCACAAGATAACGTACTAGAATATTTATATCCTGTTGCAACACACGGCGGCATTGTTCTAGTGAAAAGAAAAAGAAACATAAAACACGGACAACTAGAAGGAAAAAATGACTAGGCACAACAAGTGAGCTTTCCTTGTTGGTTACATCGATTGGAACTAAACCAAGTGGTCGAGAGTTAATCTCTAGTCTCTAGTCTCTATCTTTAGTACCTAAAAGGAACAGAGTGTTTCGTTTTTTTACGGGAAACTACGGCGGGCTTACGCCAGCCTGAACTTATATTAGCCAAGGAGAGATGACAACATTCAGGTAGTTACATAGGGTGAAGAAAAGAAAGATTACAAGGGGTCAGCCCCCAACAAATGGCAGATGATAAGCTAAATTCTCGCAGATAAGTGATACAACATGGAACCCCGGTCCTTTAGAAGGGTCTGCTTGACCGCATCCTATATACCTAAGAAGTTCATCCCCACTAACTAATTTATCTTAACATGCAGCTACTCCAACTCAGCAAGGTCGCCACACGTACGTCCGTTTGTCTAACATGCAGCCACGTCATGCGTTTGTTTGCAGCCGTTGACAACTAGGCATTTTTTGTAATGGGCTGCCCGGTCCAATAAATTGGCCAGTAACTGCATTAGGGTCGATCGACCAGACTTCCATCTTTCCTTACTGCAAGTCCGCTCGCTGTCGCTCTCTCTTCCGTTTGTTGCCGCCATGATCAACAGGCTCTCCACTCACGACAATGAAACGGCAGCCACACATGCATATGAAATGACAGGATTAATCGGCCCTAATTTTCTCACCTTCAGTTCTATATTTAACTGACCGAATCTTCCCCACGACTGCTACTCATCTTCTCCACGGAATTTACTCTCCCCCTATATGAAACACCTCTCCCTCTGCAGTCTGCACGTTCTCCACCAAATCTTACTCCTCCACCTCCCATTGCAGAAATAATCGATGCAGCTGCTCCTCGATTCATTGTGGGTGGCTTGGCGATTCTTACTTGCTATATATACTATGGGTCCTTGGCCAGTCTTGCCTCCCAGAGTTCAACTCGGCGCCTAGGAGGAATAGGTCAGAATGATTCCATGTAAGAGATTCTAGCTCCTGCCCCGCGTCTGATTTATTGATCACCTTACTTCTTCCTGGAGCCTGGAGAAAGGGGAGATTAACGGATGTGTTTTTTGGTTGAGGACTTAACAGAAACATTAAAAAATATGTTGCCTGATCCTTGGGGGAGATCCTGGCTGTGATAAAGATGTCAGTCAGCAAGTGCTGGAAGGTGAAGGAAGAACCATGTAAACAGGACGATTGACGAGGTACCAACTGAACATGTACCAGGAATTTACCATATAAGTTATATACTAGATACCAGATTAATTTGATGCTTCTTTTATCTGGAGCTTCATCATTTGGTTATCTTGCCGAACCCTTCTGTTTACAAGATTTGGCAAAATTGATGTCCGGAAAAGTACTTCACAGGGTTTCGCTGTTCAATGAGGTCATGGCATCCAACCCCACTGGCTGCTTCTGAAAACTGCTACAAGCGTATGCATCTTAATAGGTTAGTTGGGTTCATGAGGTCCCCTGAAATCTTCAATGATGTGGTATGATATCTATCTATTTCTGAACAACCATTTGATAATTCTTTTGAGACTTTTTCGTAGTTAGTAAGCAAGTCTTTTAGTTAATGTAGCAATTCATTATTTGCAATGCTGGAACTGAAGGAGTTCAATTTTTTTTATCTATATATTTATCTTATAGATTCTCATCTATCAATTTAATTAGAACCACATGAACAATTTCTGGTTTCTCTTTTCTTGATATGTCCTCTATCCATCTTGCAAGTATATACTTTCTTTTCCTTTGCCATTTCTAAGTGTGATGCGTACATCCAAGAAGTGTGCAATTTCAAAAGTTTTCCTCGCGTCACTAAATCTGAACAGACACGCTACCAAGTGTCTTATTCCTACAATATATGGTTATATTCGTCGTACAATCATGTATTAAGCTTATCTCTCTTTTCTATCAGCTAACCAATAGCTCATTAACAGTAACATAAATAGGTGTCAAACTGCCGCAAACAAAAATTGAAGCGGCATACAGACATGCGTATTTTTCGGTATGATGAACAGGTTGCCTTTCTGGCCAGTAAATTTATTTTACTGTACCAGTCGTTTATTCTAGAGGTACTTATATTCTGAGATCTGGAGCGATGTCTCTTTGCAACAAATTATGCATAGCAAAATAATTTGTATGTATGAAATTGAATTATTATTTTTTGAGGATGAAATTGAATTATTTTGTAGTACAATAAACTTCGGATCATCGCCAGACAGGTAAATTATTTTCTTATGGGTCAGCATCTATATATGAAAAAGAATCATTTGCAAAAAACCTTCTCTTTATACATTTTACAATTGTAGATTGCGCAACCTCACAAAGATCCTACTACAGTGATAAAATCCATTTCCTTTTTCATATCTTATGTACACTCCAACAATGCACCTCATGAATCTTAACAATTTTGCATACTAATATCCCGCAGCAACGCGCGGGGTATCACCTAGTTTTTGCAGCGATTAGACCAGAACACAGGATCCTCTCCAGATCGTCGTAGAGTGACATACAGATCCTCATCGTGAGCACGGAAAACCATAGCATTTCTCCGCTTCCAAATAGACCAAAGAATGGCAATGATAACTGTAGAGCGAACTTTATCAATTGAGGGATTAGACCAAATATCTTGAATATGTTTGACTTCTGGAGGACGAAGAAGAAGAAGATTGTCCCAAAGCAACTTGATGGAGTGGCAGTTCAATAGTAAGTGACTTGTGGTTTCTGGCTCATCGCAAAATGGGCAAGTATCGGAGCTTGACATCCCATGCCGGAAACGCCGGTCATTTGTAAATAATCTGTCCCGGAAGGCTAGCCAAGTGAACAACCGACACCTATTTGGAGCATAGTTCTTCCAAGTAGCCGTGACGTGCCTGTCCTCCGGCCTAGCTGCAAACACAGAAGCATATGCTGATCTTGCCGAGATCGGCTTGTTGTCGATACGTCCAACACGACGGTCAACCACTAAAGGGTTCAGAGTTACAGTGGCAATCATAACACGCAGCGCGGCAAGTTCCTGTTCCGCAATCGAGGAAATCCCGGGGCGAAGGTCCAAACACAAAACTGGATCACCTAGAACCCTAGCCACCGAAGCATTCGGCCTAGTAGAGTGAGAGAAAATAGGAGGGAATCGAACAGCAAGCGTATTGTCGGTCAACCATACGTCAAGCCAAAAAGTAGTGGCAGCGCCGTTTCCAACATAAACTTTGGAGATATCACGGTATAAATTCAAACCTTTAGAGAGGTCTTTCCAAACCAAGGAATCAAGAGGAGAGGCGTCACCAAGGTCACGGTTATTGGACCAGCCATGTAATGATGCCATCCTGGACTCCCAGGGGGAAGAGTTTGGGCAGTGAATTTTTGCTAGATGTTTGAAAAGGAGACATAGGTTTTGAGAGCGCAAACAGGTGAAGCCGAGACCCCCTTTGGAGAATGGAGCACAAACGGTCTCCCATGCAACCTTGCATTGCCCACCGTTGACTTTTTCTTGGCCAGCCCAAAAGAAGGCACGACAACGCTTGTCAAAGGCTTTGATAGTCCCAGAGGGAAGAAGCAAGGCAGACATAGCGTGAGTAAGGAGAGACCTAAAGGATGCGCGAACAAGAACAACCCTGCCGTCTATAGAGAGAAGCTTGCCTCGCCAACCCGCAAGCTTTTTGTCCTCCTTAGCAATGATTGGGTGGAAGGCCGAAAGGTTTAATTTGTGGGAGGATAGAGGAAGGCCTAAATAAGTTTGATGGAAGGAGGAGATGAAGCACCCTAGTATACTGGCTGAAAGGGTTGCCAGATCGTGTTCGACATGAATAGGCACGAAAGTACTTTTATCAAAGTTGATGTGTAGGCCCGTTGAAGCGGAAAACACTTGAAGAGTCGAGATGAGGTTTTGAGCAGTAGTGGAATTGGCCTTGCAAATAATAAGAGTATCATCGGCATATTGAATGACAGGGCAAGGTAGGTGCTCGACAAGCGGATGAGACAAAAATTGCAAGCAGCCTTTCCTTGATTCGTGGCAAAAAAGAGTCGCGTAACTACAGGGTTCTGGAATTAAAAGGGAATCGGATCAGAAAGACAACGGCAGCGAAGGAAGGGCATTAATTAACGCTCACTAATTACTGCGTGTATAACGGTATAGGATGTCTCGAAAAAAATCTGATACGACCCGGGTCATACATTCCACCAGATGAATCCTCTCCCGTGACTGATCTCAAAGCAATCCTACCAAATCCAAATCTATAAAATCCCATTCTCCAGGAAAATTGTCATCTTCGTCCGCGATGACGCAGCAGGATGGCGATTGATCAGAAAGACAAGGGCAGCACGTCACAGGGCCAAGGAGAATATACGGCGGTCGCCGGAGCCCTCTCTGCCTACAGATTCACCAATTAATCTCTCCACCTGAACCATCTCTTAATTGATTTCATAGCCCTCCTAGGAATTGCCATTGAATTACCTGTTTGCTCACGAGGCGGAGGAGGATCTCCTGCTAGAGCTTGGCACCAGGAGGCGTTGTGAGGAGACGCCAAGGTGCTAGTGGTGCTCGGCGAGGACGAGTGCCGAGAGGAGCTAAGCAGGACGCACAAGTGCGCCACCAATGTCTTTCGCACCTGCACCCCATGGTACACTCCCATTATTATTATTATTATTATTATTATTATTATTATTATTATTATTATTATTATTATTTTGCTATGTTGTCAATCTCGATGACCAGGGACGTAGTTACTGATCCCTCTGCATGTTGTGCCCCTTCCACTGTTTTGATCTAATCTATCCGTGTAGGTCATTGATCTCCCAACGGCTGACGGGCGGGCCGTGCCCAGATCCACTTGTCTTCATTTGCTCAATCACATACTTGTTTTCCTCTACTTGTATTCCACCTTTTGGTTGTAATTTAATCTAGGATCAGCAATATCTATGCAATTAATTTCAAAATTTGCAGGATCATGTCGACATGTCAGTCACACTCTAATCAATGTTCATCTTTAATTTCCTACCCTATAGTGGGCAACATAATTTGCTCTATATGCATGAACATTGATAAATTAATTTAGGTTAGTACGTATAGTGGTTAAAGGATGCTAATCCAGGCTCTTGAAACTTGCATTTTGGTCGACCTATATTACAACTTGTACTATAATAAGCATAGAATTATATGGCTGCATTACATTTCTTTCCATTAGAACACACGATTTATGTTGATCATGCAATTGTCTTCTTTATTTTTCTGTTTTGTGCAGTTTGATGGAAGAGCTTTGTACAAAACCGGAGATTAGGAGGAATGGACATATAAGAAACAATTCAGGAAGATTTCCTAGGGAAGCAAAAAATGTTTACTGGTCTATGCATGTCCATTTAGGAAATTAGAGGATTGTTGTAATATGAATTTTACATCCATTCCAAGAAAAAATGATGTTTCTACTTAGATCCATTTCGGAACAACTGTAAAAGGTCAAATTTTATGTTCCATGTTCATAACTGGGTTTATCAAATACCATATAATGTAGTATTGAGCTTAGTGTTTTCCACACACTTGCTAGATGGAAGAATGAATGCCATTATGCAACATGGTTATTGAAGTTGGTTGAAAGAATGTTGTGGTCATTGTTGTGCCTTCCAATGAAACTACATCTAAGTGCCTTCGGGAAGAATGGATGACATTATGCAATGTGGTTATTCAAGTTGGTTGAAAGAATGTTGTGGTCATTGTTGTGCCTGCTAATGAAACTACATCGAAGTGCCTTCAGGAACTAATTAAGTGCCCTCCTGGAAATGCATAAGTTAAGAAATATGGCTATGAGTAATCACTATTAGATTTCACTACAATGTGTGTGTGTGTGTGTCATAATTCATTCACTATTTTTTCTAACTTTGATGTTGCATGTATGTGGGTTTGTCCGAAGAGCTTTCTCGGAGGTGCGTGCTTTGATGCTGCTTGATGTGCATGAGAAATTAGAATGTGGTATTTGTTCATAAGATTGTTGTTTACCATTAAAATATTTATGCCCCGTTGCAACGTACGGGCAATGTCCTAGTACAAGAAAAGAGAAAGTAAATAGTTGAGCCCTGGATGGGGGGTGGGGGTTGTCGGTTTGTGGAATACACTATAACCGGCACCGAGGCCGCCAAATAGGAGTTGGGCCCAAACCGGCCCTATACGTCCGGGTTGACAGGCACCCTTTATATCCATCTCAAATGTGGCAAGACCCAGGCACGTCCGTCCCGTCGGATCTGGCCCACCCTAACCCCTCATATATTCATCCTCATCCTCATCCCGGACCAAACCCTAGTCACTCCACTTTACTCCGCCCCCAAGCTCCCTTCCGGTGATATCCAACATGACGTGCAGTGGATTCGACTATGAGTTCTCACGATCTGCGCACTAGGACCTCATCCCATGCGGGCCCGAGAATGAGATGGTAGTTTGCACGACTCTCCATCGCTCCCAGGAGGAGTCCGCCTGACTGCGGTCGGACTCGACCCGAGGGGAATCCATTTCGCCCGCCGAATGACGCTTGGATACGGTGGGAGGCGCTTCACCGTTGCCTGGCCGGGAGTGGTGCGGTCCGTCTGGCGCCCCAATGCTGGGCGATGGCACGACCCCTTCGGTGGCGCATCTTTCCCGCGTCGTTGGGTTTCGAGTCAGAGGTAAACAACAACATGCATTGTCCCGTCCCGCCCCTTTAAATGGCGTGGCGTGCGCGCAATGCTAGTGAGAGGACGCATGATGCCGCTGCAGCCCTCGTGGACGAGGCCACGGAGGCGAAGTCCCACGTCGCCGCAGAGCCGGGACGGGTAGCCGGCAACCGCTGGTGCAACAACCAAGTCGTCGAGGTGTCGGGCTCCGACAAAGAAGGGTCTATCGTGGACCTCACCTCGACCGGTGACGTCGAGGCCATGGACTTTGACGAGAAAGAGTAGGGTATGAGAGATAGTGGCGCCTTGTGTCCCATGTCCTACTCTACCTCTCCGGCGACCGGACCTTCACTTCGCGGGTCTCGCGCTAGCTGGACATGGACACAGACACATACGGGAACATGGACTTGAAAGCGAACGAGCGTTATTGAAGATTTAGACTAGGTTTATGTTGCATATAATTGTATGAATTTGATGAGTTGATAATGATGTATCCGTTTGTGAAAGAGCAGATTTAAGCCGCGGACGTGCCCAAGCACATTCAAATGATGTTTAGGGGGGGGGGGGGGTGAACTCTTTAAAGTCTGACGGTAGATACTCTTAGCTTAGCTGGACCCTTTGTTTTTTAAACATAATACAATCGAAGTCGCTCACATACACGCACCCCTATGAATGCACACACGCATGCACACTGTATCCATATGAGCACCTTCAAGAGACTAAGTCGACACATCATCTTGAGGTTGACGACGTTTCGTAGTCGATGGGAACGTCTCCTTCTACTGAACCCATATCGCCGAAAGATCTGAAATAAATCCAAAAAATACAAGCACCAATACCAAATCCGGGACATAAACTAAGATGTGTAGGGGATACTAGTGTCCTCACCAATAACCCAGATTGGTTTGCAACTGGATCCCATTCTGAGGCTGCTCTACAGTAACAGACGATTGGGTTGTGCGCGGCCCACCGGATGTTGAATAGAAGCCGACCAGCTGGTTGGAATATCTACCCCTGAAAGAAACAAAATATGCCTGGTTGAAATATCCATCCAGAGTGTCATTTTTGCCAGTGGGGTTGGTTTGTGTCGCTGCCCGCACGTCTTGTGCGGCCAATTATAGAACATTTACTTAGCATAGCAGCTGCTACTATAAATTCAGGCTTGACCGCACGAGGATATTTGCTCCTCCGTAGACTCTCTGAAAAGACGAACTGACACAAAGCAAGAGATTTGTACTAGGACGGGCACCTTCCGGAAGATGGCCCTGGAACGGTGGTTTAAATTATGAAAGTTACTAGTACTATCTGCATCGGCCTCGAGGCCTCGAGTCATTACCCTCCTGTACTGCATGGACGTGGTGGAGACGATGAACGAGGGAGGCCGGTCGAGTTCTCCTGCTGCTGCTGTTTATGAGGACTGCATGTTTTTAGCCCTGAATTTTTCTGAGTATTTGTTCACTGTCCTAGGGAGAGTAATATAATGGCACATGTGCTTGCATCTAGGGCGGAAGGTGACCTGTCCACTGTTTGGCAGGGCGATCCGCCAGGTTTTATCACTGATGTACTTGCAAATGATGTAAGCCTATTTGACTCGTAATAAAGTGCCATGATGGCTTTCTCTCAAAAAAAAAAAAGCACTAATGAGGAGCCCAAGCGTAATGCCGTGCCCTTAGAGCATCCCCACTCGTTCGGCCCTCATTCCCCCCCCCCCCCCCCAGTGCACCTGGTGATTGCGGTTCGGCCCAAGTGCTGGCGCTTTTTTGACCCTAGGGCGATCCAGTCCCCCCCTCCCCCCCAGGGTTCGGCGATCAACGGCTGTCACATAGTTCGGCGATCACCATGCCACAGTTCAGGGATCAAACATACTTGAGAGTTCGGCGTTCAAAAGGAAGGACGCGTAGGCGTGGTCGGCATGGCTTCTGTGCTCGGGCTGGTCGGCGTCTGCGTGGCTTCTACGCTGGGCGTCATCGCGGCATCATCACTCGGGCTGGGTGGCGGCGTTGGGGTCGGCGTGGGAGTAGGCGCGGTCGTCGACGACATCTGGTTCAAGTGAGGTCGCGCTCCGCCAGGTACCACGCCTTGACCTGCTCGTCCATCGTCGACATGTCCGCCCCATCAAGAACGCCAGGTCGGTGTTCCTCTTCTTCGCGCCGACGTTGGTCCAGAGTAGGTCGAGCTTCACGCCCTGCTTCGTCATCAACGCCGACCAACGCGTCTCGGATTTCTCCTCCCTCTTGGCGGCGTGGTTCTTGGCGTCGGCGATGCATGGCTCGATCGACGATTGCAGCCGCTCGGCAGCCGGTGCGGCGTCCTTCGCTGTCTTGGCCCTTTTATTGCCGTCAGGCCGCCCATCCGCCGCCGAGGCGCGGGCGCGTCCGGCTTGTACGTCTCCTTGGCCTTGGCGAGAGTGCGCCAGACATCCATTCACTTCTCAATCCGGGTGAACCCGTGGAGGTACTTGAATTCTTGGTCGTTGCTATCCTGGCGGAACATGGTGAACATCCGAACCATCTACGGCGGAAGAACAAGTGTCGGCGACGTACACGGCGAAAAGAGGCGAGAACCGGCTGCTACCTCTTGAGCACTGCGTTGGTTTTTCCCGAAGAGGAAGGGATGATGCAGCAAAGTAGCGTAAGTATTTCCCTCAGTTTTTGAGAACCAAGGTATCAATCCAGTAGGAGGCTACGCGCGAGTCCCTCGCACCTGCACAAAACAAATAAATCCTTGCAACCAACGCAAATAGGGGTTGTCAATCCCTATAGGGCCACTTACGAGAGTGAGATCTGATAGATATGATAAGATAATATTTTTGGTATTTTTATGATAAAAGATGCAAAGTAAAAAAAGGCAAAGTAAATAGCAAAGGAAATAACTAAGTAGTAGGAGATCAATATGATAAAGATAGACCCGGGGGCCATAGGTTTCACTAGTGGCTTCTCTCAAGAGCATAAGTATTCTACTGTGGGTGAACAAATTACTGTTGAGCAATTGACAGAATTGAGCATAGTTATGAGAATATCTAGGTATGATCATGTATATAGGCATCACGTCCGAGACAAGTAGACCGACTCCTTCCTGCATCTACTACTATTACTCCACTCATCGACCGCTATCCAGCATGCATCTAGAGTATTAAGTTAAAAACAGAGTAACGCCTTAAGCAAGATGACATGATGTAGAGGGATAGACTCATGCAATATGAAGAAAACCCCATCTTGTTATCCTCGATGGCAACAATACAATATGTGCCTTGCTGCCCTTACTGTCACCGGGAAACACACCGAAGATTGAACCCAAAGCTAAGCACTTCTCCCATTGCAAGAAAGATCAATCTAGTAGGCCAAACCAAACTGATAATTTGAAGAGATTTGCAAAGATAACCAATCATACATAAAAGAATTCAGAGAAGATTCAAATATTATTCATAGATAGACTTGATTATAAACCCACAATTCATCGGTCTCAACAAACACACCGCAAAAAGAAGATTACATCGAATAGATCTCCATAAGAGAGGGGAAGAACATTGTATTGAGATCCAAAAAGAGAGAAGAAGCCATCTAACTACTAACTATGGACCCGTAGGTCTGAGGTGAACTACTCACACTTCATCGGAGGGGCTATGGTGTTGATGTAGAAGCCCTCCGTGATCGATGCCCCCTCCGACGGAGCTCCGGAACTGGCCCCAAGATGGGATCTCGTGGATACAGAAAGTTACGACGGTGGAATTAGGTTTTTGGCTCCTGTTCTTATCGTTTGGGGGTACGTGGATATATATAGGAGGGAGTACGTCGGTGGAGCAACAGGGGGCCCACGAGGGTGGAGGGTGCGCCTGGTGGGGGTGGGCGCGCCCCCCTACCTCGTGGCCTCCTCTTTCTTTTCTTGATGTAGGGTCCAAGTCTCCCGGGTCTTGTTCGTTGAGAAAATCACGTTCCCGAAGGTTTCATTCCGTTTGGACTCCGTTTGATATTCCTTTTCTTCGAAACCCTAAAACAGGCAAAAAACAGCAATTCTGGACTGGGCCTCCGGTTAATTGGTTAGTCCCAAAAATAATATAAAAGTGGATAATAAATCCCATTAATGTCCAAAACAGTAGATAATATAGCATGGAGCAATCAAAAATTATAGACACGTTGGAGACGTATCAAGCATCCCCAAGCTTAATTCCTGCTCGTCCTCGAGTAGGTAAATGATAAAAATAGAATTTTTGATGCGGAGTGCTACTTGGCATAATTTTAATGTAATTCTTCTTAATTGTGGTATGAATATTCAGATCTGAAAGATTCAAGACAAAAGTTTATATTGACATAAAAATAATAATACTTCAAGCATACTAACTAAGCAATTATGTCTTCTCAAAATAACATGGCTAAAGAAAGTTCATCCCTACAAAATCATATGGTTCAGTCATGTTTCATTTTCGTCACACAAGAATGCTCTCATCGTGCACAACCCCGATGACAAGCCAAGCAATTGTTTCATACTTTAGTAATCTCAAATCTATAAACTTTCACGCAATATATGAGCGCGAGCCATGGACATAGCACTATGGATGGAATAGAATATAATGAGGGGGGTTATGTGGAGAAGACAAAAGAGGAGAAAGTCTCACATCAACGAGGCTAATCAATGGGCTATGGAGATGCCCACCGATTGATGTTAATGCAAGGAGTAGGGATTTCCATGCAACGGATGCACTAGAGCTATAAATGTATGAAAGCTCAACAAAAGAAACTAAGTGGGTGTGCATCCAACTTGCTTGCTCACGAAGACCTATGGCACTTGAGGAGGCCCATTGTTGGAATATACAAGCCAAGTTATATAATGAAAAAATTCCCACTAGTATATGAAAGTGACAAAACAAGAGACTCTCTAACATGAAGATTATGGTGCTACTTTGAAGCACAAGTGTGGCAAAGATAGTAACATTGTCCCTTCTCTCTTTTTCTCTCATTTTTTATTTTTTTTCTTTGGGCCTTTCTCTGTTTTTTATGGCCTTTCTTTTTTTGGTCCTTCTCTTTTTTATGGCCTTTCTCTTTTTTTATTCCTTACTTGGGACAATGTTCTAGAAAATGATGATCATCACACTTCTATTTATTTACAACTCAATGATTATAACTCGATACTAGAACAAAAGATGACTCTATATGAATGCCTCTGGTGGTGTACCGGGATATGATATGGACCAAGAGTGACATGTATGAAAGAATTATGGACGGTGGCTTTGCCACAAATACTATGTCAACTACATGATCATGCTAAGCAATATGACAATGATGAGTGTGTCATGATGAACGGAATGATGGAAAGTTGCATGGCAATATATCTCGGAATGGCTATGGAAATGCCATAATAGGTAGGTATGGTGGCTATTTTGAGGAAGATATAAGGAGGTTTATGTGTGAAAGAGCGTATCATATCACGGGGTTTGGATGCACCGGCGAAGTTTGCGCCAACTCTCAATGTGAGAAAGGGCAATGCACGGTACCGAAGAGGCTAGCAAGGATGGAAGGGTGAGAGTGCGTATAATACATGGACTCAACATTAGTCATAAAGAACTCACATACTTATTGCAAAAATCTACAAGTCATCAAAAACCTCGGTACTACGCGCATGCTCCTAGGGGGATAGATTGGTAGGAAAAGACCATCGCTCGTCCCCGACCGCCACTCATAAGGAAGACAATCAAATAACACCTCATGTTTCAAATTTGTTGCATAACGTTTACCATACGTGCATGCTACGGGACTTGCAAACTTCAACACAAGTATTTCTCAATTTCACAACTACTCAACTAGCACGACTTTGATATTATTACCTCCATATCTCAAAACAATCATCAAGCATCAAACTTCTCTTAGTATTCAAAACACTCTTAAGAAAATTTTACTAATCTTGAATACCTAGCATATTAGGATTTTAAGCAAATTACCATGCTATTAAGACTCTCAAAATAATCTAAGTGAAGCATGAGAGATCAATAGTTTCTATAAAACAAATCCACCACCGTGCTCTAAAAGATATAAGTGAAGTACTAGAGCAAAACTATATAACTCAAAAGATATAAGCGAAGCACATAGAGTATTCTAACAAATTCCAAATCATGTATGGCTCTCTCAAAAGGTGTGTACAGCAAGGATGATTGTGGTAAACTAAAAGCAAAGACTCAAATCATACAAGACGCTCCAAGCAAAACACATATCATGTGGCGAATAAAAATATAGCTCCAAGTAAAGTTACCGATAGAAGTAGACGAAAGAGGGGATGCCTTCCGGGGCATCCCCAAGCTTTGGCTTTTAGGTGTCCTTAGATTATCTTGGGGGTGCCATGGGCATCCCCAAGCTTAGGCTCTTGCCACTCCTTGTTCTATAATCCATCAAATCTTTACCCAAAACTTGAAAACTTCACAACACAAAACTTAAAGTAGAAAACCTCGTGAGCTCCGTTAGCGAAAGAAAATAAAAGATCACTTCAAGGTACTGTAATGAACTCATTCTTTATTTATATTGGGGTTATACCTTCTGTATTACAACTTCTCTATGGTTTATAAACTATTTTACTAGCCATAGATTCATCAAAATAAGCAAACAACACACGAAAAACAGAATCTGTCAAAAACAGAACAGTCTGTAGTAATCTGTAGCTAGCGCAAGATCTGGATCCCCAAAAATTCTAAAATAAATTTCTGGACGTGAGGAATTTATCTATTAATCATCTGCAAAAATAATTAACTAAATATCACTCTCCAAATAAAAATGACAGCAGTTCTCGTGAGTGCTAAAATTTCTGTTTTTTACAGCAAGTTCAACAAGACTTTCCCCAAGTCTTCCCAACGGTTCTACTTGGCACAAACACTAATTAAACACAAAAAACACAACCAAAACAGAGGCTAGATAAATTATTTATTACTAAACAGGAGAAAAAAGCAAGGAATAAAAATAAAATTGGGTTGCCTCCCAACAAGTGCTATTGTTTAACGCCCCTAGCTAGGCATAACAAGCAAGAATAGATCTAGGTATTGCCATCTTTGGTAGGAAAGTGTTCCATGCCTTTCCTTAATGGAAATTGGAATCTAATATTTCCTTCCTTCATATCAATAATTGCACCAATCGTTCTAAGGAAAGGTCTACCAAGAATAATAGGACATGAAGGATTGCAATCTATGTCAAGAACAATAAAATCTACGGGCACATAATTCCTATTTGCAACAATAAGAACATCATTAATTCTTCCCATAGGTTTCTTAATAGTGGAATCCGCAAGGTGCAAGTTTAGAGAGCAATCATCAAAATCACGGAAACCTAACAAATCACACAAAGTCTTTGGAATCATGGAAACACTAGCACCCAAATCACATAAAGCATAGCATTCATGATCTTTAATTTTAATTTTAATAGTTGGTTCCCACTCATCATAAAGTTTTCTAGGGATAGAAACTTCCAATTCAAGTTTTTCTTCATAAGATTGCATCAAGGCATCAACGATATGTTTAGTAAACGCTTTATTTTGACTATAAGCATGAGGAGAATTTAGCACGGATTGCAACAAGGAAATACAATCAATCAAAGAGCAATTTTCATAGTTAAATTCCTTGAAATCCATAATAGTGGGTTTAGCAACATCTAGGGTTTTAATTTCTTCAATCCCACTTTTATCAAATTTAGCATCAAGATCAACAAATTCCGAATTCTTGGAACGCCTTCTAGGTAAAGGTGGATCATATTCTGTCCCATCATTATCAAGATTCATATTGCAAAACAAAGATTTAATAGGGGACACATCAATAACTTTTAGATCTTCATCTTTATTTTCATAGGAACTAGAAGAACACGCTCTTATAAAGGCATCTTTCTTAGCACGCATCCTAGCGGTTCTTTCTTTGCACTCATCAATGGAAATTCTCATGGCTTTGAGAGACTCATTGATATCATGCTTAGGTGGAATAGATCTAAGTTTCAAAGAATCAACATCAAGAGCAATTCTATCAACGTTCCTAGCCAAATCATCAATCTTAAGCAATTTTTCTTCAATCATAGCATTAAAATTCTTTTGCGAAGTAATAAATTCTTTAATATTAGATTCAAAATCAGAGGGCATCTTATTATAATTTCCATAAGAATTGTTGTAGGAATTACCATAATTATTAGAGGGATTACTAGGATAAGGCCTAGGATTAAAATTTCCTCTATACGCGTTGTTACCAAAATTGTTCCTACCAACAAAATTCACATCCATAGACTCATTATTATTCTCAATCAAAGTAGACAAGGGCATATCATTAGGATCAGAAGAAACACTCTTATTAGCAAATAATTTCATAAGTTCATCCATCTTTCCACTCAAAACATTAATTTCTTCTATCACATGCACCTTTTTATTAGTAGATCTTTTAGTATGCCATTGAGAATAATTAACCATAATATTATCTAGGAGTTTAGTAGCTTCTCCTAAAGTGATTTCCATAAAAGTGCCTCCCGCGACCGAATCTAAAAGATTTCCAGAAGCAAAATTCAATCCGGCATAAAAGTTTTGTATAATCATCCACAAATTTAAACCATGAGTAGGGCAATTACGTATCATTAATTTCATTCTCTCCCAAGCTTGTGCAACATGTTCATGATCAAGTTGCTTAAAATTCATATTTCTAAGAGAGATGATCTTAGCGGGAGGAAAATACATAGAGATAAAAGCATCTTTGCACTTGTTCCATGAATCAATATTATTTTTAGGCAAAGACGAAAACCAAGCTTTAGCACGATCTCTAAGCGAAAAAGGAAATAGCTTCAATTTAACAATATTATTATCCACATCTTTCTTCTTTTGCATATCACATAAATCAACGAAGCTATTAAGATGGGTAGTGGCATCTTCACTAGGAAGGCCGGAGAACGGATCTTTCATGACAAGATTCAGCAAAGCAGTATTAATTTCACAAGATTTAGCATCGGTAAGAGGAGCAATCGGAGTGCTAATAAAATCATTGTTGTTGGTATTGGTGAAGTCACACAATTTAGTATTATCTTGAGCCATCGTGACAAGCAAGCAAACTAACACACAAGCAAAAAAGCAAGCGAACAAAAAGAGGCAAATAGAGAAAGAGAGGGAGGATAGAGAGAGAGAGGGCAAATAAAACAGCAAGGGTGAAGTAGGGAGAGAAAAACGAGAGGCAAATGGCAAATAATGTAATGCGGGAGATAAAGGTATGTGATGGGTACTTGGTATGTTGACTTTTGCGTAGACCTCCCCGGAAACGGCGCCAGAAATCCTTCTTGCTACCTCTTGAGCACTGCGTTGGTTTTCCCCGAAGAGGAAGGGATGATGCAGCAAAGTAGCATAAGTATTTCCCTCGGTTTTTGAGAACCAAGGTATCAATCTAGTAGGAGGCTACGCGCGAGTCCCTCGCACCTGCACAAAACAAATAAATCCTCGCAACCAACGCAAATTGGGGTTGTCAATCCCTATAGGGCCACTTACGAGAGTGAGATCTGATAGATATAATAAGATAATTTTTTTGGTATTTTTATGATAAAAGATGCAAAGTAAATAGTAAAGGAAATAACTAAGTAGTAGGAGATCAATATGATAAAGATAGACCCGGGGGCCATTGGTTTCACTAGTGGCTTCTCTCAAGAGCATAAGTATTCTACGGTGGGTGAACAAATTATTGTTGAGCAATTGACGGAATTGAGCATAGTTATGAGAATATCTAGGTATGATCATGTATATAGGCATCACGTCCGAGATAAGTAGACCGACTCCTGCCTGCATCTACTACTATTATTCCACTCATCGACCGCTATCCAGCATGCATCTAGAGTATTAAGTTAAAAACAAAGTAACGCCTTAAGCAAGATGACATGATGTAGAGGGATAGACTCATGCAATATGAAGAAAACCCCATCTTGTTATCCTCGATGGCAACAATACAATACGTGCCTTGCTACCCTTACTGTCACCGGGAAAGCACATCGCAAGATTGAACTCAAAGCTAAGCACTTCTCCCATTGCAAGAAAGATCAATCTAGTAGGCCAAACCAAACTGATAATTCGAAGAGACTTGCAAAGATAACCAATCATACATAAAAGAATTCACAGAAGATTCAAATATTATTCATAGATAGACTTGATCATAAACCCACAATTCATCGGTCTCAACAAACACACCGCAAAAAGAAGATTACATCGAATAGATCTCCACAAGAGAGGGGGAGAACATTGTATTGAGATCCAAAAAGAGAGAAGAAGCCATCTAGCTACTCACTATGGACCCGTAGGTCTGAGGTGAACTACTCACACTTCATCGAAGGGGCTATGGTGTTGGTGTAGAAGCCCTCCTTGATCGATGCCCCCTCCGGCGGAGCTCCGGAACATGCCCCAAGATGGGATCTCGTGGATACAGAAAGTTACGGCGGTGGAACTAGGGTTTTGGCTCCTGTTTTGATCATTTGGGAGTATGTGGATATATATAGGAGGAAGGAGTATGCCGGTGGAGCAACCGGGGGACCACGAGGGTGGAGGGCGCGCCTAGTGGGGGTGGGCGCGCCCTCCTACCTCGTGGCCTCCTCTTTCTTTTCTTGACCTAGGGTCCAAGTCTCCCGGGTCTTGTTCGTTAAGAAAATCACGTTCCCGAAGGTTTCATTCCGTTTGGACTCCGTTTGATATTCCTTTTCTTCGAAACCCTAAAACAGGTAAAAAAACAGCAATTCTGGGCTGGGCCTCCGGTTAATACGTTAGTCCCAAAAATAATATAAAAGTGGATAATAAAGCCCAATAATGTCCAAAACAATATATAATATAGCATGGAGCAATCAAAAATTATAGATACGTTGGAGACGTATCACCGGCAGATGTGCATACCTGACCCTGGACGTTGATGCCGCTTTCCGGACGAGCCGCGATCTCCTCGACGATCCCATGCCATTTGTTGCACGCCATTTGGATGATGGTCCAATGGTATGCTATGGCCTTCGAGTCGCGCTGCATGTGGATGGTGGCGAAGTAGGGGTCGACAATCTTGCGCTCACCAAACGCTGACTTGATGTGCGTCCAGTCGCCGGCTCCACTCCCTCCTCCTCCTTGGCGTCGTCGAGCTCGTCGTCCATGTCACCGGTTGGTTCCATTGTGTCTTCTTGCGCGTGGAACCCGGGGGAGGAGGCTACGGCGACCGAGCCGCTCGTGATGATCTCGTCCATGTCGGCTTCAGTCGCATCGAGGTTGCCGAAATGTGACGCCGAGGTTTGCGAGAAGGGAAGAGCGCCACGCCGTAGAGGCGGCGTCGGTGAGGCTGTGTACGCCTGCGGCGAGTAGTTGTACGGGGCGTACTGGACGCCGATGAACGCGGGTGAGGGAGCGTGCTGGTTGGGGTTCATACCGGAGGGTGAGGCGCGCTGGCCATGTGGAAAGGTGATGTTGGGGTTGAATCCACCATGCGTGTTGTCGTCGGTGTAGCCAGGCGAGGGTGCGTACCCCCAGGGCGGCGACGGCTGATACATCTCCAACGTATGTATAATTTTTTATTGTTCCATGTTGTTATATTATCAATCTTGGATGTTTTATAACTATTTTATAGTCATTTTATATCATTTTTTGATACTAACATATTGACATGGTGCCAAGTGCCAGTTGTTGTTTTCTACATGTTTTTTACATCGCATAAAATCAATACCAAATGGAGTCCAAATGCTACGAAACTTTACAGAGATTTTTTGATGGACCAGAAGACACCTAATGGGCTAATGATGCGCCTGGGGGTGCTCCGAGGAGAGCACAACCCACCAGGGCGCGCCAGGAGGCCCAGGCGCGCCCTGGTGGGTTGTGCCCACCTCGGGTGCCCCCGGACCACCTCTTTGCTCTATAAATATCCCAATATTCCAGAAACCCTAGGAGGGTCGACGAAAATCAATTCCAGCCGCCGCAGAGTCCAGAACCACCAGATCCAATCTAGACACCATCACGGATGGGGTTCACCACCTCCATTGGTGCCTCTCCGATGATGCGTGAGTAGTTCTTTGTAGACCTTCGGGTCCGTAGTTAGTAGCTAGATGGTTTCCTCTCTCCCGTTTGATTCTCAATACAATGGTCTCTTGGAGATCCATATGATGTAACTCTTTTTGCGGTGTGTTTGTTGGAATTGGACGAACTTCGAGTTTATGATCAGATCTATCTTTTTATATCCATGAAAGTATTTGAGTTTCTTTGATATCTTTTATGCATGATTGCTTATAGCCTCGTATTTCTTCTTTGATATTTGGGTTTTGTTTGGCCAAATTGATATATTTATCTTGCAATGGGAAGAGGTGCTTTGTAGTGGGTTCGATCTTACGGTGCTTGGTCCCAGTGACATAAGGGGAACCGACACGTATGTATCGTTGCTACTAAGGATAAAACGATGGGGTCTATCTCTACATAGATAGATCTTGTCTACATCATGTCATCGTTCTTATTGCATTACTCCGTTTCTCCATGAACTTAATACACTAGATGCATGCTGGATAACAGTCGATGTGTGGAGTAATAGTAGTAGATGCAGGCATGAGTCGGTCTACTAATCTTGGACGTGATGCCTATGTAATGATCTTTGCCTGGATATGTTCATGAGTATTTGAAGTTCTATCAATTGCCCAACACTAATTTGTTTACCCACCGTTTGCTATTTTTCTCGAGAGAAGCCACTAGTGAAACCTACGGCCCACGGGTCTCTTTCTCGTATTATTTGCCTTTGCTGTCTATTTTCCTTTGCTTTTTATTTTCATATCTATTAAATCCAAAAATACCTTGCTGCAATTTATTTTATTTGGCATTCGATCTATCAATATTTACAACTCTCTCACGTCCGTTTGCCCATCTTGGGGCGTCGCTACCCGAAAGGGATTGACAACCCCCTTTACACGTCGGGTTGAGAGTAGTTGTTATTTGTGTGTAGGTGTTGTTTACGCTGTGTTGCTTGGTTCTCCTACTGGTTCGATACTCTTGGTTTCATATCTGAGGGAAATACCCACCGTCGCTATGCTACATTATCCCTTCCTCTTTGGGGAAATACCGACGTAACTTCAAGCAACATCAGCGGCGAGAAGTTCGCCGGTGACTCGATGCTCTGTTGGCTCCACATAGCTTGCGGGTGATAACCCACAAGTATAGGGGATCGCAACAACTTTCGAGGGTAGAGTATTCAACCCAAATTTATTGACTCGACACAAGGGGAGCCAAAGAATATTCTCAAGTATTAGCAGCTGAGTTGTCAATTCAACCACACCTGGAAACTTAGTATCTGCAGCAAAGTGTTTAGTAGCAAAGTAATATGATAGTGATGGTAACGGTATCAAAAGAGTAACGAAAGCAAAGTAATGTTTTTGGTATTTTGTAGTGATTGTAACAATAGCAACGACAAAGTAAATAAGCGTAAACCAGTATATGGAAAGCTCGTAGGCATCGGATCAATGATGGATAATTATGTCGGATGTGGTTCATCATGTAACAGTCATAACATAGGGTGACACAGAACTAGCTCCAATTCATCAATGTAATGTAGGCATGTATTCCGAATATAGTCATACATGCTTATGGAAAAGAACTTGCATGACATCTTTTGTCCTACCCTCCCGTGGCAGCGGGGTCCTAATGGAAACTAAGGGATATTAAGGCCTCCTTTTAATAGAGAACCGGAACAAAGCATTAGCACATAGTGAATACATGAACTCCTCAAACTACGGTCATCACCGGTAAGTATCCCGATTATTGTCACTTCGGGGTTAATGGATCATAACACATAATAGGTGACTATAGACTTGCAAGATAGGATCAAAAACTCTCATATATTGATGAAAACATAATAGGTTCAGATCTGAAATCATGGCACTCGGGCCCTAGTGACAAGCATTAAGCATAGCAAAGTAATAGCAACATCAATCTCAGAACATAGTGGATACTAGGGATCAAACCCTAACAAAACTAACTTGATTACATGATAAATCTCATCCAACCCATCACCGTCCAGCAAGCCTATGATGGAATTACTCACGCACGGCGGTGAGCATCATGAAATTGGTGATGGAGGATGGTTGATGATGACGATGGCGACGGATTCCCCTCTTCGGAGCCCCGGACGGACTCCAGATCAGCCCTCCCGAGAGGTTTTAGGGCTTGGCGGCGGCACCGTATCGTAAAACACGATGATTTCTTCTCTTCTATTTTTTTCTCCCAGAAAGCAGATATATAGAGTTAGAGTTGGAGTCGGGAGGTCTCCAGGGGGCCCACGAGGTAGAGGGCGCGCCCTAGGGGGGCGCTCCCACCCTCGTGGAAAGGGTGTGGGCCCCCTGGTCTTCATCTTTGGCGAGGATTTTTTATTATTTATTGTAAGATATTCCGTGGAGTTTCAGGTCATTCCGAGAACTTTTGTTTTCTACACATAAAACAACATCATGGCAGTTCTGCTGAAAACAGCATCAGTCCGGGTTAGTTCCATTCAAATCATACAAGTTAGAGTCCAAAACAAGGGCAAAAGTGTTTGGAAAAGTAGATACGACGGAGACGTATCAACTCCCCCAAGCTTAAACCCTTGCTTGTCCTCAAGCAATTCAGTTGACAAACTGAAAGAAATAAAGAAAAACTTCTACAAACTCTATTTGCTCTTGTTGTTGTAAATATGTCAAGCTAGCATTCAAGTTTTCAGCAAAGATTATAACTAACCACATTTGCAATAATTCTCAGGTCTCATGATTACTCATATCAATAGCATAATCAACTAGCAAGCCATAATAATAAATCTCGGATGACAACACTTTCTCAAAACAATCATTGTCAGGACCCCGATTCCAAGTCACGTCGATCTAGACGGTAACACCTCAGATCACTTTGCGGCCTCACGCACGGTATTCCCACGGGTGTCGCCTTACCATGGCCCAGGACCGTTTGCGCCTTTTGGCTCACGTATATGATAGTGTCGCTAGCATCCACATGACAGAGAACCCGGGTCGACATGGCTAGTCGTGAACCCAAAGCGGCACAGGCCTATGGAGACAGGCATACATGAATCACATCGAGCATGTCGGTCATTAGCGAGTGATTCCGAGCTGTAGCACTGGGCTAACAGGACTCCGGATGTCACCGCGTGACATTTCCCCGAAGGGACAGACATAGGAACGAAGTGAAACACATGCCGGCCAGTCAAGTGTCCTGAGCAGTAGTGCTGGGCCAGCAGGACTCCGGTGAACTGGGCTGTAGCGGACTACTATGGCTCATGGAAGCACAAGACTACATTTCCTCATAAGAGAGGCTGCCAAGGATAAACAACTAGATTGTCGGATCCCACACATACCAAGCATTTCAATCGTACACGCAATATGCTCGATATGAGTAAATACAACATGGCATCACAACATAACTCTACGACTCAAGTATTTATTCATTAGGCTCCGAGGAGCCAGAAATACAAACATGGGTCTCATGACCCAACATTCAGAGCTTACAAGTCAAACACATGCGGAAGCTTAACATGTCTAAGTACAGACATCTACAAATGGAAAAAGACTAAGAAGCCTGACTATCTACCAGATCCTGCCGAGGGCACAAGATCGTAGCTGAGGTATCAAGCTAAACGTCGAAGTCCACGCGGAACTACTAGCGAGACTGAAGCCTCTCTGCAAAAACATAAATTAAGTAAACGTGAGTACAATTGTACTCAGCAAGACTTACATCAGAACTAACTACATATGCATCGGTATCAACAAAGGGGGTGGTGGAGTTTAACTGCAGCAAGCCAGCTTTGACTCGGTGGCTAACCCGCACTACGACTGCAAGCAACTCTTTGGGGTGGCGCACACGAGTCCACATATTCACCATTCAATACACCACTATGGATCCGCTCTCGTCTCCCTACTTGAAGGCCATACATAGCACTCACGCTTATCTTGCGAGTTTTAGGGTATCCACTTTCACTTGTCTATGAACTATGCAAGGGGTCCGAGTTTCCATATCTGAGGAATCCGGCTATTCGAATAGATAATGATAACCCTGCAGGGGTGTACTTCTTCACACACGCTCCCACCACTTACCACCATATACACATCATGTATCTCGGCAACCTTCAAGCGGAAGCCTGGCGAGGGTGTCAGCCACGGCCTACCTAAACACTTAAGTCTCTAGTCCAGGTTTATCGCCTATCTAGGTTCCATCCGCAGGGAGTCCGGCCGAGGTTTCCACATACGGCCCCAAACGATGTGAACAGGGTTCCCGAGACACCAAACGGGCGCCCGGTACACCGTGCCACGGTGTATCTACCGCAACATAGCCCACCCCTAGGGTCAGCGCTACGCACGGCCACCAACACATAACCTACAAACACTATAAACTAGTTGCAACTCCTGGACAGAGTACTAGGGTGATTAAGAAGCCGAGAGGGTCAATTAAGGATCCCAATGAGTGGTAGTAGCTGTTCATGGATCACAGACACAGAACTCAGTTCCTGAGGACGGTTTCAATGAGACAACCCACCATGTACTCCTACATGGCCTCTCACCGCCACCTTTACCAAATCGTGTTCACACACTTAGCTCTCACCGGTAGGACATGTTCATCACCATTCCAATTCATTCCCGATGAATCAGACCTGACGCAAGTCTAAGCAATAGCAGGCATGACAAGCAAACATGAATGAGTAGGCACATCAGGGCTCAAACAACTCCTACTCATGCTAGTGGGTTTCATCTATTTACTGTGGCAATGACAGGTCATGCAAAGGAAAGGGGTTCAACTACCGCAGCATGTAACAGTTGAATCGTTGTTGTCCTCATGTAGTAAAAGAGAGCAGGAGCGAGAGAGTGGGTTTGTATCAGAATGAACAAGGGTTTTTTTGCTTGCCTGGCACTTCTGAAGACAACATTGAGTCTTCATCAGTGTCAACGATCACAGTGTCGGAGCAGTGTCTACCGAGAGGGGACAATTACCGACAAACAAGGAAGAACACAATCAATGCGATGCAACAATATGATGCATGATCATGACATGGCAATATACTGTTGATTGAGCTAATGCAACTACCAACAAGTTAAATGGAGTTGGTTTGAACACTAGGTTCAAATTCAAATTCAAACTATGAATTCAAATAGTGCATTATCATGTTTTGGACTAAACAGTGAGGTTAAGTTGTTCAAACATGCATGAAAATGCCATATTCAGATTCCTTGGATTTTTCTGATCATTTTTCATATATAATTTATTTCATTTGGAGTTACGGTTGAATTTCTATGAATTTTAGAAGTTTATACTAATTTCTGGAGTTTTCTGAATTATTTTTAATCCAGGAAACGATTAACTGCGTCAGCAATGCGTAAGCATGACGTCAGCGGGTCAAAGGGGCTGGTCCAAGTCAAACCTGACAGTGGGGTCCACACGTCAGTGACACAGTTAACTAACAAGGTTAATTAAAATTAAACTAAACCTAATCTAGTTTAGTTAAGGAATGGGCCCACATGTCAGAGGCTAATTAACTAACTAAATAATTAACACTAACCTGGGTTAATTAGCAGGGCTGGCCCCATGCGTCAGTGACCCAGGGTGGTCAAACCCTGGTCAGACGGGGTCAAACCCCCGGGTCAACTCGCCGGAGTTGGCCCGCGGCTTGTCGCTGGCGAAGCCCGAGACGGCGGAGGGCTCGGGATTTGCCCACGGTCGACGGTTTGGCGCGCCGTTTGTGGCTACGGATTGCTGGCACACGCGCGCATCCATTCCAGCAAGCAGCAGTAGCTGGGATGGCCGGAGCTAACGCCGGCGAGCTCGGCTGCGGCGGCCGGAGTTCGGGCCTCGGCGGAAACGGCATTGCGGAGCACGGGCGAGCGAAGTAAAACACTGCGTAGCCTCCTGGGGTTGCCAGGAGCTCGGTGAGGTGCACGGGCGCGACTCGTTCGAGCTTAAGCCACGGCGGCGACAAGGCCGGGCGGCGGTGAGCTTCGGTGACGACAGGGAAGAGTGGGTAATGACGGCGGAGCTCACAGGGAGTCAAACGGCGGTCTCAGCGGGCTCGGGGACGTCCGGTAGCTCTCGAATCGACGGCGAGAATCCACGGTGGCCGGCGATGGAAACGGCTATGCTGGCGACGTTGTGGCGCGTCCGTAGCTCCATGGCTTGGTGGAGAGGATGAGGAAGTCGAGGCGAAGCTCGTGGGCACGTCGGAGAAGCGAGGGGGAGGCGGTGGCTGCGGCAGCAGCGAGCAGCGGCGACGAGCTCCTCTCGGTGGGGAAGAGGGGGAGCCAGAGGAGGGGGAGAAGGCGCGGGAGAGAGTGACAGGGTCGAGAGGGAGTGCGTGGCATCCTCAGGGCGATGGGGAGATAGGCAGGGAGGCAGGAGGTGGCCGGTGCGTGCCGGCGCGCGGCGAGCACACGCCCTCCTGCCTACCGGCAGGAGGTTGAAGACGGTGTGACGGTTGGGCTGGGCCAGCTACAGTGCTAGGCCGAGGTAAGTGGCCAGGTAAGCCCAGGTAGCTCCTCTGTCTCTCTCTTTTATTTCTGTTACCTTTTCTAATTTATGTTTTTCTGTTTTGGTTTAAAATAAATAGTAAACCATTCATAAAATCGTGGAAATAATTATGGGTGCTTTCTGAGTTATTCCAGTGACCCTTAACAATTTCCAACATTTTTGGAGCATATAAAATATATATAGCATTTAAATAGCTCCAATTCAAATATGGTTGAATTAATTCAAAGTCCAAATATGTCCTCCAAAAATGTCAACCATTTTCGGTAGATGCTTCCACCTTGATCCAGAAATGATGAACATTTTTAAAGAGCATTTTGAAATTATTGAAAAAGATTTTAGTAAACCCTAGTTGGTTTAAGGGGAGTGCTGGGGGTTCTATCATCCCCATTTTAGTTTCATAAAAAAAAATAAACATGATGCCATGATGATCATGCAAGAGTAAGCAAAGCTAAGCTAGGGCTGTGACAACTCACCCCCACTAAACAAGAATCTCGGCCCGAGATTCAAGACGTGAGGTAAGAAGGAAGGGGGGGTTACAAAACTATCGCAGTCTTCTCGATCCAACCGCCCCTCCCGAGGATGTTGACTCATTGCGTCATCTTAATCTTAACGTCTTTGCTTTCGGGATCTTCATCCAGCATGACGACGGTAGAAAGAAATTCTACATGAACCGATCTCCTCGGAGATCGAGCACTCAAGATCAACTCATGGAGTGAGATATAATACATCTCTTGAGCTGAGACACGAAACACACATCAGGGGTGATGGAAAGAAGCGGATGATAAAGGTTCAAATTTGGTAGGCAACAATTCCACGCTTAAGTAGGATGGTGCATGGTTTCAAAGTAGCGAGGAGATAATTGACATGATACCATAACGAGACATCTTGAGGAAGGTGACTCGCAGAAATATTCCCTTAAGTGGCAAAAAGAATTACTTTTGATTCAGAGATCATTGAAACTCTTCATACCAGCTTAAGGCAATTTACAATTGATCGTTTGAGATAGCTCGAAGAGATGGCATACTCGGACTAGGATGGATGATGTGGACTACCTTGTTGAAGACAACGCAAGGGATGATTTTGCTTACGCGTTGTCAGGACCCCGATCCTAAGTCACACTGATCTAGCATGTAACACATCATATCACTTTGCGGTCTCACGCACGGTATTCCCACGGGTGCCACCTTACCTGGCCCGGGACCATTTGCGCCTTTTGGCTCACGTATATGATAGTGTCGCTAGCATCCATATGACAAAGAACCCGGGCCGACATGGCTAGTCGTGAACCCAAAGCGGCACTAACCCATGGGGACAGGCATACATGAATCAACTTCGAGCATGTCAGTCAACAACGTGTGAATCCGGCTGTAGCACTGGGCTAACAGGACTCCGGTAAATCAGGCTGTAGCAGGCTAGGCAGGACTCCGGATGTCACCGCATGACATTTCCCCGAAGGGACAGACACAGGAACAAAGTGAAACACATGCCGGCCAGTCAAGTGTCCTGAACAGTAGTGCTGGGCTAGCAGGACTCCGGTGAACTAGGCTGTAGCGGACTACTATGGCTCAAGGAAGCACTAGAATACATTTCCCCATAAGAGAGGCTGCCAAGGATAAACAACTAGATTGTCGGATCCCACACATACCAAGCATTTCAATCATACACACAATATGCTCGATATGTGTAAATACAACATGGCATCACAACATAACTCTATGACTCAAAGTATTTATTCATTAGGCTCCGAGGAGCGAGATATTACAAACATGGGTCTTATGACCCAACATACAGAGCATACAAGCAACAAGCACATGCGGAAGCTTAACTTGTCTGAGTACAGACAACTACAAATGAAGAAGGCTGAGAAGCCTGACTATCTACCAGATCCTGCCGAGGGCACAAGATCGTAGCTGAGGTATCAAGCTAAATGTCGAAGTCCACGCGGAACTACCAGCGAGACTGACGTCTCTCTGCAAATAAAATAGGCAAACCTGAGTACAAATGTACCCAGCAAGACTTACGTCAGAACTAGCTACATATGCATCAGTATCAGTAAAGGGGGTGGTGGAGTTTGACTGCAGCAAGCCAGCTTTGACTCGGTGGCTATCCTGAACTACGACAACAAGTAACTCTTTTGAGGTGGCGCACACGAGTCCACATATTCACCATATCAATACTCCACTGTGGATTCGCTCACGTCTCCCTACGAGAAGGCCATCCATAGCACTCACACTTATCTTGCGAGTTTTAGAGTATCCACTTCAAGTTATCTATGTACTATGCTAGGGGTACAAGTTTCCATATCCGAGGAATCCGGCTATTCGAATAGATAATGATAACCCTGCAGGCGTGTACTTCTTCACACACGCTCCCACCACTTACCGTCGTTTACACGACATGTACTCGGCAACCTTCAAGCGGAAGCCCAGCGAGGGTGTCGGCCACGACCTACCTAAACACTCAAGTCTCTAGTCCAGGTTTATCGCCTATCCAGGTTCCATCCGCAGGGAGTCCGACCGAGGTTTCCACATACGGCCCCGAACGATGTGTACAGGGTTCCGAGACAGCAAACGCGCGCCCGGCATGCCCGGCCACAGTGTATCTACCACATCATAGCCCACCCCTAGGGTCAGCGCTACGCACGGCCGCCAACACATAACCTACAAACACCAGAAACTAGTTGCAACTCCTGGACAGAGTACTAGGGTGATTAAGAAGCCGAGAGGGTTAATTAAGGATCCCAATGAGTGGTAGTAGCTGTTCGTGGATCACAGACACAGAACTCAGTTCCTAAGAATGGTTTCAATGAGACAACCCACCATGTACTCCTACATGACCTCTCACCGCTACCTTTACCAAATAGTGTTCACACACTTATCTCACACACAGTAGGACATGTTCATCACCATTCCAATTCATTCCCGATGAATCAGACCCGACACAACTCTATGCAATAGCAGGCATGACAAACAAGCATGAATGAGTAGGCACATCAGGGCTCAAACAACTCCTACTCATGCTAGTGGGTTTCATCTATTTACTGTGGCAATGACAGGTCATGCAAAGGATAAAGGGGTTCAACTACCGCAGCAAGTAACAGATGAATCGTTGTTGTCCTAATGCAGTAAAAGAGAGCAGGAGCGAGATACTGGGATTGTATCGGAATGAACAAGGGGGTTTTGCTTGCCTGGCACTTTTGAAAGATAACATTGAGTCTTCATCAGTGTCAACGATCACAGCGTCGGAGCAGCGTCTACCGAGAGGGGACAATTACCGGCAAACAAGGAAGAACACAATCAATGCGATGCAACAATATGATGCATGATCATGACATGGCAATATGCTGTTGATTGAGCTAATGCAACTAGCAACAAGTTAAATGGAGTTGGTTTGAACACTAGGTTCAAAATCAAATTCAAACTATGAATTCAAATAGTGCATTATCATGTTTTGGACTAAACAGTGAGGTTAAGTTGTTCAAACATGCATGAAAATGCCATATTCAGATTCCTTGGATTTTTCTGATAATTTTTCATATATAATTTATTTCATTTGGAGTTATAGATTATTTTCTATGAGTTTTAGAAGTTTTAGCTATTTTCTGAAATAAATAAATCGTTTCTGATTTATTTAAAATCCCAGAAAAGCTTTACTACGTCAGCATTGCGCAAGGGTGATGTCAGCGGGTCAACTGGTCGGCCAGGTCAAACCTGACCTGCGGGACCCATATGTCATTGACTCAGCTAATTAATATGGTTAAGTAACCTTAAATTAAGCCTAACTAAAATGTCAGTGGGGTCGGGGCCCACATGTCAGCGGCTAACCTAACTAAGTTAGTGTTAGTTTAACTCCTAATCTAGGTTTGACCAGGGGGCGGGGCCCACGTGGTCAAATGGGTCAACCCCACCGGCGACATGACGCCGGCGAGGCCCGAGATGCGCCGCGGCTCGGAAACGCAGCACAGACGACGAAACAAGCGGCGGAGGGCATCCGCGGGGAGCTGGAGCTCTCCCGCATCCAGCGCAGCAAGCAGTAGCAGCTAGGGTGGCCGGGGTTGTGCACGGCGTCGACCTCGGCGGCGGCTGGAGTTCGGGCACACTCGGGAACGGGGCTGCGGTGGCCGTGGAGTGGTGTGCTTAGCTCCTACGGCACCTACGCGGCGCGGTGAGCACGTGGGTGTGCTCAGTTGGGAGCTTCGACGACTGTGGCCACGGCGGCGAGAAGCTCGGGCGGCGGAGCGGTTCGGTCTCCGGTGGAGCAATGGCTACAGCGTGCAAATGGAGCGCAAAGGAGGGGGGTTCGGGTCAGTGGCTCACGGCGAGTCGGACGAGCAAGTCGGCGAGCTCGGGGACGCGGAGACGGCGGCGAATTGAAGGTGAGGTTGCCGGCGGCCGAAGGTAGAAGACGAGCTCGGGGACGACGCTACAGGGCTCCCGCGGTCGAATGGGTTGGCGTAGATGACGCAGAAGGCGATGGCGGTTCCTCTGGAAGCAACAACGAGGTGCGGGGTGGACGATGGCCCCGGTGGTGCTCGTCGGCGCTCTCGGGTGCCCGTGGTCAAACACGGGAGAGGAAGCAGAGGAGGGGGAGGGAGTCCAGAGCGAGATAGGGGGAGTGAGAGGGGGTCAGGGGTGTCGTGGTGGCGACCAGGCAGTCGAGGGGGGGCACGCAGGCAGGGAGGAGCCAGCGCGGCTCGCCGGCCATCGGGCACGCAGCTGATTCTCCTCCCGGCAGGAGGAAGAAGACAGTGCTGCCCCTGGTGGGCCGGGCTGGCTTTGGCCAGCAGGCCACTACAGTGGTGGGCTGCACGGTAAGGTTCCTCTTTTTTTAATTCTGTTTTCTATTTATTTCCTCTGTTTTGATTTAGGTTTAAAACTAAACCAATTTTGTTGATTCTGTAAATTATTGTATGGACTAGAGATATTACTCTGGAGCCCCACAATAATTTCCAAAATTATTGACATGTATTTCTTTTATAACAGAAATAAAGCCAATTCAAATACATTATGGTTTAATTCAAAATGCCCAAATTAATTACCCTTAATGCCCTAAAATATTGGTTTGAACTTTTACCTCTTGCCAATATTTTCAGGGACTAAAGGGAACATTTCCTTGGGCTCATTTGAAGAAATTTTTTCAACTTGCTCATTTTCAAAGATTTCTGAGGCTTTGGGAATTCCCTCAATTCAATTTTCCTTGAATTTAAACATGATGCAACAACCAAGATAGTCCAAGGCCAAGCTGAAGCTAGGGACGTGACAACTCACCCCCACTAAGCAAGAATCTCGTCCCGAGATTCAAGTCGTGAGGTAAGGAGATAGAGGGACACAAGCTAATACAATCTTCATGATCCAGATGTCTTTCTTGAGGATGTTGATTTGATCACCATCATCATCTTGATGTCTTGCTCCGAGAACTCCAACCAACATGACAACGAGAGGAGAAGGGAACTCTAGAAGGATCAATCTTCTCGATGGTCGAACAACTCAGGATTAACTCTCGGAATGAGACATAGCAACATCTTCGAGCTGAGAGACGAAGCACACCTCTAGAGGGATGAGTGGAGCAGATGACGAGGTTTACCAGGTAGACTACAATTCCACGCTTAAAAGGGTGGTGAATGGTTGTCAACGTAGCGAGGAGTTGAGTTGCCATGATACCATAATGATGCACCTTAGGGAAGGTGACTCGTAGAATCATCCCCTTAAGTGGCAAAAAGAATTACTTTTGATTCAGAGATCATTGAACTCTTTAAACCAGCTTAAGGCAATTCTCGAGCGATCGTTTTGGAGGGGGTCGGTTAGAATGGCATACTCGGACTTGGATGATGTGGATTACCTTGTTGAAGACAACGTAATGATGAATTGCTTATCACCGGAAATGGAAGAGACCCATGGTAGAATGGCACATTGGCGGTGCAAGCTGGGAACAAATGCAATGCTGGGAATGATTCTGGTAACTGGGGAAGAACCCAAACAATAGAGAGTGAATTCACTGTTTGAAAAGGTCATAGCATTGCCGAGGAAACTGAGAGCACTATACAGTTAATGCCGACGATCAAACCTAGCACTTGCGCGTGCTCTCAAGAACTTGAGCATTTCCATAATCATCAAGGTTTTACCAACATCCGTGTCAAGGATCCTGGCAACACAACTTGCTACCATGATGAATGATGATGGATGATGCAGATGCAAGGAAGATAACACTTTCTCAGATTTCACCTTAGCGAGGCCAAGGAACCAAAATCTGCATGATCGACCGAGAGACATTTATCACTCGGCTTCTAATGTTCTCCTTGATGTGCTAGCGTAACCCATCCATAGATATGGTTTGATATCTAGAACATCAAGTAAAAGGTCGGACTTCGGGATCTCAAAAATCCATAGGGGCAACTAGGGAGTAAATCCTAAGAAATCCCTATGGGAAGGTGGCCAACTTCCTCAAACAAGATACTATAATAATAGGCCTACCGGATGGGTGTGTTGGCCACGACATCCACCTTACCGGTTATCGAGAGACCAATATTATAGTTCTTGGGAAATGTTCCAACCATCACATCTGCCTGAGATTCAGATCTGGTTGGTGTCAGGATATTCCAGACTCATCGAGTCTAGGAAGAAAAACGAAAGTTTGCAACACAAATCAACTTAGATGACGTTGCGAGATTCTCGGGAAATGAACTACGATAGTAAGCTACAAAACATGAGCTGGTTCTGCTACAAACATGTGAACACGTTGTCCCAGACAAACATGATCACATGGTAGTCTTACAATAAAACACTACCGAGTTCAGGTGGGGAACCATCATCGAGGATATCGAAGTCCTTGCATAAGTCATATGATTAGCTCTTATGGAGAACTTCTTCTCCCTGAACAAGTCAATCAGTGGCTTGGTGTGCTATGGATACGTATGGAATGAAGATGATCAGTCTATCAGACCATAGAGTACTTCACACATGCATGACTGACTTGGGATGATTCCAGAGGAAGCAAAACAAACTTTCCGAATTCATGGCGGCAACTTACATCAAATGCACGTGAATCAAAGGAAGCCACTTCTTTCATCCAACATATACTTCATGAACGGGGCGTGAAGAAAATGCTTACAAAAGTTTCCAACACTAGTTGGATGTTCAACACAATCATGGAGGAGACAAAATGCCACTGATGGGCTCAACAGCAACTCATCGGGATTTCCATATCACTGGACTTCCACCACTATGTGAACAATGTGATAGTATTGGTCATACCAAAGATATAATGGTGTATGCTCGAGGGACAACCGCAAGTAAGACAACATTATGAACATCGTTGGTTCTGATTTGATTTGACGATAGCCCACACTCAAATCAAGGTTTGGACAAGATAATAGATTCAACAGCTGATCACGGGGATCAGTCGATGAAGATATCATCTTTCTTCAACACACACACACACACACACACAAGGATATCCCTTAGTGATGAACTAAGTTGGACAAGTTTTCATCTTCCAACTCTCCAAGTTGTTGTTTAGCTTAACCAACTAGCTCAGGGTATCCAACATAGATTCTTGGAGAATGGGTGGTTTGGAGGAAAACCAACATGATCACGAACTCAACATAGCGGTCAGGTGACAATCGGGTAATACTTCCGAGAAGATATTCGGAAAATCACGAACCACCGATATGTTATTAAGCTCTAGAACAATCTTGCTTTTCAGGCAAGACGATATGATCAAGGAGCGAGGGATTGTCACAGTCCTAACTCCTTGGCCGATGAGTGCACCCGGAAAATATGGACTAGGTAGCACGATCAATCTTGAATGGTAGTTCAATAACCAACACGCTAAGAATGAGAATATTGTCCATTTACTACCCAGCAAATGGAGTTTGCTCAGAGTATGTGATTTCACACAATCACGAGTTCACTTGTCGGGCATTCCGGTTGGCGACAGCGACGGGACCGAGGGATGAACGATGATGGCGAGAAGTATCACTGTATCAAGAGTTCATAAGGAGTGTGCAATTCCTTCGATATTCCTGACATAAAGAGGGCAATACTTCAGGGTGAGACATAATCAAAGCTGGATTGGCATTGAATTTGCGAAATACACTGCTTTGATCCAATCCTAGATATGGATGAGGTACTTGGAGTTTGTTTCTCCTAGTCATTTCTGAAATAGAACGGCTCGACGGACCAACGAGAACAATAAAGCATCGATAACACGCGAATGCACAACTAAAAGGAGGGGACAACTCAAAGGAACATATAACTTTCTGAGTTGTGGATCGCATAGATTAATATGTCGAACCTAATTCAGCAGGTTTCTTCCAGATAACCCATGGCAGAACAGGTAGAACTGATAGAATCACAATTATGAATGGAGAACTCCTCAAGAGTACTCTGATCGTGATATTTTGATTCAAAGAACTTCTGCCATAACGGTTCATGGTATTTGGAAGGAAGAAATACCACGGACCTCGAGGGCTGTCGCAAGGTTACTAATATCCTAAAGGAACTATCAAACACTATCAACATGAGGTAAGTAGGGTGAATCTCGGGTTTAAGAACCCATGAATAGAATACCTACCACTACATGGCATCACGGGATGCTTTTGAGAATAATGGCCAGAATCATACACTGGGGATACAAAACATGGCTAGATCACTAGGTGACTCCCTAAAACACCTAGGGTCATAGTAATAGCTCCAACATATATGCCGAGGCAACAAAGTACCTCAACTCACCGATTAGTGTGATTAATCTGGCCCAAATGGACATCAGGAATAGGAGGAAGGGGTTTGCAAATGCATCAGACTACTTAGAAACATGGGATGACTCGGACAGCCTAACGGCTGTAAATGCTCAAAAAATTTGAGACATCCTGCAAAATAGTGGCATGACCACTCAACATTACAATATCAAGGTTCTGAGGCCAGCTATGAGCATACGGAGGTAAAAGGAACTGAACTGAGACTTGAATCCAACAATCCTATAAGTCTACGGATTAGTAACACGTCATCCTGATAGATAGATGAGAAGGTCTAGTTTCTTAACCCGCATAGAATGAGAAGAGAATGACTCAGATCAGAGGGCATAAGGTAAAGGAGTAAAAAGAACCTTACGTTCCCTTCCACAATCAATTCCCCTACATAACTAAAGCATTTCTAGACACAACTTCGACCGGTTTGGCTTGGTAAACCTATAGGCAGTCAGGCTCTGATACCAACGCTGTCAGGACCCCGATCCTAAGTCACACCCATCTAGCATGTAACACATCATATCACTTTGCGGCCTCACGCACGACATTCCCACGGGTGCCACCTTACCTGGCCCGGGAGCGTTTGCGCCTTTTGGCTCACGTATATGATAGTGTCGCTAGCATCCATATGACAAAGAACCCGGGCCGACATGGCTAGTCGTGAACCCAAAGCGGCACTAACCCATGGGGACAAGCATACATGAATCAACTTCGAGCATGTCGGTCAACAGCGTGTGAATCCGGCTGTAGCACTGGGCTAACAGGACTCCGGTAACCCGGGCTGTAGCAGGCTAGGCAGGACTCCGGATGTCACCGCGTGACATTTCCCCGAAGGGACAGACACAGGAACGAAGTGAAACACATGCCGGCCAGTCAAGTGTCCTGAGCAGTAGTGCTGGGCTAGCAGGACTCTGGTGAACCAGGCTGTAGCGGACTACTATGGCTCAAGGAAGCACTAGATTACATTTCCCCATAAGAGAGGCTGCCAAGGATAAACAACTAGATTGTCGGATCCCACATATACCAAGCATTTCAATCATACACACAGTGTGCTCGATATGTGTAAATACAACATGGCATCACAACATAACTCTACGACTCAAAGTATTTATTCATTAGGCTCCAAGGAGCGAGATATTGCAAACATGGGTCTTATGACCCAACATACAGAGCATACAAGCAACAAGCACATGCGGAAGCTTAACTTGTCTGAGTACAGACAACTACAAATGAAGAAGGCTGAGAAGCCTGACTATCTAGTAGATCCTGCCGAGGGCACAAGATCGTAGCTGAGGTATCAAGCTAAACGTCGAAGTCCACGCGGAACTACTAGCGAGACTGACGTCTCTCTGCAAAACATAAAATAGGCAAACGTGAGTACAAATGTACCCAGCAAGACTTACGTCAGAACTAGCTACATATGCATCAGTATCAGTAAAGGGGGTGGTGGAGTTTGACTGCAGCAAGCCAGCTTTGACTCGGTGGCTATCCTGAACTACGACAGCAAGTAACTCTTTTGAGGTGGCGCACACGAGTCCACATATTCACCATAGCAATACTCCACTATGGATTCGCTCCCGTCTCCCAATGATAAGGCCATCCATAGCACTCACACTTATCTTGCGAGTTTTAGAGTATCCACTTCAAGTTATCTATGAACTATGCAAGGGGTCCAAGTTTCCATATCCGAGGAATCCGGCTATTCGAATAGATAATGATAACCCTACAGGGGTGTACTTCTTCACACACGCTCCCACCGCTTACCGTTGTTTACACGACATGTACTCGGCAACCTTCAAGCGGAAGCCCAACGAGGGTGTCGGCCACGGCCTACCTAAACACTCAAGTCTCTAGTCCAGGTTTATCGCCTATCCAGGTTCCATCCGCAGGGAGTCCGGCCGAGGTTTCCACATATGGCCCCGAACGATGTGTACAGGGTTCCGAGACACCAAACGGGCGCCTAGCATGCCCGGCCATGGTGTATCTACCGCATCATAGCCCACGCCTAGGGTCAGCGCTACGCACGGCCGCCAACACATAACCTACAAACACCAAAAACTAGTTGCAACTCCTGGACAGAGTACTAGGGTGATTAAGAAGCTGAGAGGGTTAATTAAGGATCCCAATGAGTGGTAGTAGCTGTTCATGGATCACAGACACAGAACTCAGTTCCTAAGAACGGTTTCAATGAGACAACCCACCATGTACTCCTACATGGTCTCTCACCGCTACCTTTACCAAATCGTGTTCACACACTTAGCTCACACACAGTAGGACATGTTCATCACCATTCCAATTCATTCCTGATGAATCATACCCGACACAACTCTATGCAATAGCAGGCATGACAAACAAGCATGAATGAGTAGGCACATCAGGGCTCAAACAACTCCTACTCATGCTAGTGGGTTTCATCTATTTACTGTGGCAATGACAGGTCATGCAAAGGATAAAGGGGTTCAGCTACCGCAGCAAGTAACAGATGAATCGTTGTTGTCCTAATGCAGTAAAAGAGAGCAGGAGCGAGAGAGTGGGATTGTATCAGAATGAACAAGGGGGTTTTGCTTGCCTGGCACTTCTGAAGATAACATTGAGTCTTCATCAGTGTCAATGATCACAGCGTCGGAGCAGCGTCTACCGAGAGGGGACAATTACCGGAAAACAAGGAAGAACACAATCAATGCGATGCAACAATATGATGCATGATCATGACATGGCAATATGCTGTTGATTGAGCTAATGCAACTAGCAACAAGTTAAATGGAGTTAGTTTGAACACTAGGTTCAAAATCAAATTCAAACTATGAATTCAAATAGTGCATTATCATGTTTTGGACTAAACAGTGAGGTTAAGTTGTTCAAACATGCATGAAAATGCCATATTCAGATTCCTTGGATTTTTCTGATAATTTTTCATATATAATTTATTTCATTTGGAGATATAGATTATTTTCTATGATTTTTAGAAGTTTTAGCTATTTTCTGAAATAAATAAATCGTTTCTGATTTATTTAAAATCCCAGAAAAGCTTTACTGCGTCAGCATTGCGCAAGGGTGATGTCAGCGGGTCAACTGGTCGGCCAGGTCAAACCTGACCTGCGGGACCCATATGTCATTGACTCAGCTAATTAATATGGTTAATTAACCTTAAATTAAGCCTAACTAAAATGTCAGTGGGGTCGGGGCCCACATGTCAGCGGCTAACCTAACTAAGTTAGTGTTAGTTTAACTCCTAATCTAGGTTTGACCAGGGGGCGGGGCCCATGTGGTCAAATGGGTCAACCCCACCGGCGACATGACGCCGGCGAGGCCCGAGACGGCGGCGCGGCTCAAAAACGCAGCACAGACGACGAAACGAGCGGCGGAGGGCATCCGCGGGGAGCTGGAGCTCTCCCGCATCCAGCGCAGCAAGCAGCAGCAGCTAGGGTGGCCGGGGTTGTGCGCGGCGTCGACCTCGGCGGCGGCCGGAGTTCGGGCACACTCGGGAACGGGGCTGCGGTGGCCGTGGAGTGGTGTGCTTAGCTCCTACGGCAGCTACGCGGCACGGTGAGCACGTGGGTGTGCTCAGTTGGGAGCTTCGACGACTGTGGCCACGGCGGCGAGAAGCTCGGGCGGCGGAGCGTTTCTGTCTCCGGCGGAGCAACGGTTACAGCGTGCAAATGGAGTGCAAAGGAGGGGGGTTCAGGTCAGTGGCTCATGGCGAGTCGGACGAGCAAGTCGGCGAGCTCGGGGACGCGGAGACGGAGGCGAATCGAAGGTGAGGTTGCCGGCGGCCGAAGGTAGAAGACGAGCTCGGGGACGACGCTAAAGGGCTCCCGCGGTCGAATGGGTTGGTGTAGATGACGCAGAAGGCGATGGCGGTTCCTCTGGAAGCAACAGCGAGGTGCGGGGTGGACGATGGCCCCGGTGGTGCTCGTCGGCGCTCTCGGGTGCCCGTGGTCGAACGCGGGAGAGGAAGCGGAGGAGGGGGAGGGAGTCCAGAGCGAGATAGGGGGAGTGAGAGGGAGTCAGGGGTGTCGTGGTGGCGACCAGGCAGTCGAGGGGGGGGGGGCACAGGCAGGGAGGAGCCAGCGCGGCTCGCCGGCCATCGGGCACGCAGCTGCTTCTCCTCCTGGCAGGAGGAAGAAGACAGTGCTGCCCCTGGTGGGCCGGGCTGGCTTTGGCCAACAGGCCACTACAGTGGTGGGCTCCACGGTAAGGTTCCTCTCTCTTTTTTAATTCTGTTTTCTATTTATTTCCTCTGTTTTGATTTAGGTTTAAAACTAAACCAATTTTGTTGCTTCTGTAAATTATTGTATGGACTAGAGATATTACTCTGGAGCCCCACAATAATTTCCAAAATTATTGGACATGTATTTCTTTTATAACAGAAATAAAACCAATTCAAATACATTATGGTTTAATTCAAAATGCCCAAATTAATTACCCTTAATGCCCTAAAATATTGGTTTGAACTTTTACCTCTTGCCAATATTTTCAGGGATTAAAGTGAACATTTCCTTGTGCTCATTTGAAGAAAATTTTTTAACTTGCTCATTTTCAAAGATTTCTGAGGCTTTGGGAATTCCCTCAATTCAATTTTCCTTGAATTTAAACATGATGCAACAACCAAGATAGTCCAAGGCCAAGCTGAAGCTAGGGATGTGACACGCGTGCTCTCAAGAACTTGAGCATTTCCATATTCATCAAGGTTCTACCAACATCCGTGGCAAGGATCCTGGCAACACGACATACTACCATGATGACTAGTGATGGATGATGCGGATACAAAGAAAGATAACACCTTCTCAGATCTTCCCTTAGCGAGGCTAAGGGAACAGAATCTGGACGATCGACCGAGAGACATTTAGCACTCCGCCTCTAATGTTCTCCTTGATGTGCTAGCGTAATCCATTCATAGATATGGTTTGATATCTAGAACATCAAGTAAAAGGTCGGACTTCGGAAGCTCAAGAATCCATAGGGAATAACTACGGAGGCAGATCCTGCGAGATCCTTATGGGGAGGTGACCAACTTCTTCAACCAGGATACTACAATAATAGGCCTTCTGGTTAGGTGTGTTGGCCACGACATCCACTGAGGGAGTCCTGGATTAGGGGGTGTTCGGGTAGCCGGACTATACCTTCAGCCGGACTCCTGGACTATGAAGATACAAGATTGAAGACTTTGTCCCGTGTCCGGATGGGACTTTCCTTGGCGTGGAAGGCAAGCTTGGCGATGCGGATATTCAAGATCTCCTACCATTGTAACCTACTCTGTGTAACCCTAACCCTATCTGGTGTCTATATAAACCGGAGGGTTGTAGTCCGTAGGCAATCAACTCCATATACAACAATCATACCGTAGGCTAGCTTCTAGGGTTTAGCCTCCTTGATCTCGTGGTAGATCTACTCTTGTACTACTCATATCATCAATATTAATCAAGCGGGACGTAGGGTTTTACCTCCATCAAGAGGGCCCGAACCTGGATAAAACATCGTGTTCCCTGCCTCCTATTACCATCCGGCCTAGACGCACAGTTCGGGACCCCCTACCCGAGATCCGCCGGTTTTGACACCGACATTGGTGCTTTCATTGAGAGTTCCTCTGTGTCGTCGCCTTTAGGCCCGATGGCTCCTTTGATCATCAACAACGATGCGGTCCAGGGTGAGACTTTGCTCCCCGGACAGATCTTCGTCTTCGGCGGCTTCGCTCTGCGGGCCAATTCGCTCGGCCACCTGGAGCAGATCGAAAGCTACGCCCCTGGCCATCAAGTCAGGTTTGGAAGCTTAAACTACACGGCTGACATCCGCGGAGACTTGATCTTCGACGGGCTCGAGCCACGGCCAAGCGCGCCGCACTATCTCGAGGGGCATGATCTAGCTCTGCCCCCGGACAGTGTCCTGGAGGCCGCACACGCATCGGTTCCGACCCCTAACTCGGAGCCTATTGCGCCAATCGAGGATGAGCGGTTGGACGTCACCTCGGGGGCTGCGATCCCGAAAGCGATCGAGCCGAACGCTAGCCCCGCACTCTGCACGACCCGTGACTCCGAGGATCCGGACTCCTCCCCGGACTCCGAACCCCCCGCGCCCCTGCCAATCGAATCCGATTGGGCGCCGATAATGGAGTTCACCGCCGCAGACATCTTTCAGCATTCGCCTTTTGGCGACATCCTGAATTCTCTTAAGTCTCTCTCTTTATCAGGAGAGCCCTGGCCGGACTACGGTCAGCGAGGGTGGGATACGGACGATGAGGAAATTCAAAGCCCACCCACCACCCACTTTGTAGCCACTGTCGACGATCTAACCGACATGCTTGACTTCAGCTCCGAAGACATCGACGGCATGGACGACGATGTAGGAGACGAACAGGAACCAGCACCTGTAGGGCGCTGGAAGGCCACCTCGTCATATGACATATATATGGTGGATACTCCAAAAGATGGAGATGGCGATGGAACAGTGGGGGATGACGCCCCCAAGAAACAGCCAAAGCGCCGGCGTCAGCGGCGCCGCTCTAAATCCCGCCAAAGCAAAAACGGTGATTCCGGCACGGGAGATAATACTACCCCGGATAGCGCCGAAGAACACCCACCTCAGCAAGATTCGGCACAGGAAGATGGAGAAGCCAGCCCTCATGAGAGAGCGGCAGACCGAGAGGTCGAGGATGATAACTATACGCCTCCCTCCGAAGACGAGGCAAGCCTCGATGACGACGAATTCGTCATACCATCAGACCCCGCCGAACAAGAGCGTTTTAAACGCAGGCTTTTAGCCACGGCAAGCAGCCTCAAGAAAAAGCAGCAACAGCTTAGAGCTGCCCAAGATTTGCTAGCTGACAGATGGACTGAAGTCCTTGCGGCCGAAGAGTATGAACTCGAACGCCCCTCCAAGAGTTACCCGAAGCGCAGGCCGCTACCCCCGATCAGAGGAGGAAGCACCTACATCACCAGCGCATGACATGGCAGACCGGCCACCTCGCGGCCGCGACAGAGAGGCCTCTCGGCCCTCCACCCAAGCCATGCCCCGACGCCGCTCAACTAAGGCACGGGAAAATGCGCCCGACCTGCGAGACATACTGGAGGATAAGGCAAGACAAACAAGATCGATCTACGGATCGCGCAGGCGCCCTACGGCATGTGACAATGATCTTCACTCCGGATACAACAAATCCGGCCGGGCCGAACACAACAGACATAGCTCTTCCGAGCTGCGTCGTGATATAGCCCAGTACAGAGGCGCCGCACACCCGCTATGCTTCACGAATGAAGTAATGGATCATAAAATCCCAGAGGGTTTCAAACCCGTAAACATCGAATCATACGATGGCACAACAGATCCGGCGGTATGGATCGAGGATTATCTCCTTCACATCCACATGGCACGCGGCGATGATCTACACGCCATCAAATACCTCCCGCTCAAACTTAAAGGACCGGCCCGGCATTGGCTTAACAGCTTGCCAGCAGACTCAATCGGTTCTTGGGAGGACCTGGAAGCCGCATTCCTCGACAACTTCCAGGGCACTTACGTGCGACCGCCGGATGCCGACGACTTAAGCCACATAATTCAGCAGCCAGAGGAATCGGCCAGACAATTCTGGACACGGTTCCTAACAAAGAAAAACCAGATAGTCGACTGTCCGGACGCAGAGGCCCTAGCAGCCTTCAAGCATAACATCCGCGACGAGTGGCTTGCCCGGCACCTGGGACAGGAAAAGCCGAAATCCATGGCAGCCCTCACGACACTCATGACCCGCTTTTGCGCGGGAGAAGACAGCTGGCTAGCTCGCAGTAACAACTTATCAAAGAACCCTGGTAATTCGGATACCAAGGACAAAAGTGGCAGGACACGTCGGAATAAGCAAAAACGCCGCGTTAACAGCGACAGCAATGAAGACACGGCAGTCAATGCCGGATTCAAAGGCTATAAATCCGGTCAGCGGAAAAAGCCATTCAAAAAGAATACTCAGGGCCCGTCCAGTTTGGACCGAATACTCGATCGCTTGTGCCAGATACATGGCACCCCCGAAAGGCCAGCCAATCACACTAACAGGGATTGTTGGGTGTTCAAGCAGGCAGGCAAGTTAAGGGCCGAAAACAGAGACAAGGGGCTGCACAGCGACGACGAGGAGCCCAAGCCGCCGAACAACAATGGACAGAAGGGCTTTCCCCCACAAGTGCGGACGGTGAACATGATATACGCAACCCACATTCCCAAGCGGGAGCGGAAGCGTGCGCTACGGGACGTATACGCGATGGAGCCAGTCGCCCCAAAGTTCAACCCATGGTCCTCCTGCCCGATCACTTTTGATCGAAGGGACCATCCCACTAGCATCCGTCATGGCGGCTTCGCCGCATTGGTTCTCGACCCAATCATCGACGGATTTCATCTCACAAGAGTCCTCATGGACGGCGGCAGTAGCCTGAACCTGCTTTATCAGGATACAGTGCGGAAAATGGGCATAGATCCCTCAAGGATTAAGCCCACAAGAACGACCTTTAAAGGCGTTATACCAGGTGTAGAAGCCAACTGTACAGGCTCAGTAACACTTGACGTGGTCTTCGGATCCCCGGACAATTTCCGAAGCGAAGAGTTAATCTTCGATATAGTCCCGTTTCGCAGTGGCTATCACGCCCTGCTCGGACGAACCGCATTCGCAAAGTTCAATGCGGTGCCGCACTACGCATATCTCAAGCTCAAGATGCCAGGCCCTCGAGGAGTAATTACGGTCAACGGAAACACCGAACGCTCCCTCCGTACGGAGGAGCATACGGCGGCTCTCGCAGCGGAGGTACAAAGTAGCCTTCTCAGGCAATTCTCCAGTCCGGCCATTAAAAAGCCAGACACTGCCAAGCGCGCCCGGAGTAACCCACAGCAGGACCGCCTGGCACACTCTGAGCAAGCGTAGCAATGCGGCCCCAACCCCAGCTTTCGCGACATAGCGAAACCAGTACCTCGCGTACATAACTACGCCCTTGAAATACCATGGGCACAGGGGAAGGGGCACAATAACGGCACGCCCAAAATACGGCTTAAAACGTACTAGGGGCTGCCGGATTCTTTTTTTAATTTTTTCTTACTTTCAGGACTCCATACTTCGGACGACCTGTTCGGCAATTCGACTGCCGCACAAACGATGCAAGATCCAGGGAGGCAGACAAGCCATGCCGCATTATGGAACTCCCAGGTGGTCTCTGTTACGAGCGGTATACCTGTTTTAAATACAATTCCGCGGCCTGCCCCTGGTCAGGACATACTGAATAGTCCAATATCTTTTGCTTACCGCACTATTTGTATCGTTCGGCTTTGATAAATAGCCTCTCTATAAACAATGCTTAGCTTCTTGTCTATTTTTTGCATTATCTTCTTTTCACATTTATGTTTATTAAATGACATGATTGCACCCGTACACCATGGTACGGCAAACACGCCAGGGGCTTCAGTACCCCTCATAATGGTGTGAGAAGTCCGTACACTTTCACAAGTGCGGCACCCCGAACTTATAGCACTATATGCATCGGCTCCGAATCATGATTTGGGTCAATAGTTGGGTTTGCCCGGCTCCTATGTTTTGGTGCCTTACGTTCCGCTCTATCGGCTAAGGTAGCACTAGGAGAACCACTGCGATTGTGCCCCGGTTCAGCTGGGTTAAGCACCTCAGTGGAGAAAGCTAAAACTGACTGTCATGATGAGGCGAGAGACCGGTCGCTGTTCGAGAGGTTTTTCGAGTCCCTAAAGACTTATGCCGCTTCGAGCGAGGAGCTGGCTTTGTCCGGCCAAGGCGTGGATAGCGCCCCGAACTCGGTCTTCCGAACTAGGGGCTTCGCCGAAATTTAAAATTATAGAGTTCTATGGCTAAGTGAGAGTGTTCAAGCATTATAGTCCGATTGCCTGGTTCGTTGTGCTGAGCGCCTCCCTCGAAGGACCCAACTATGGGAAAAAGAGCGCTCAGGTTTATCCCGAACACCCCAGCACTAGTGGCATGGGGGCAGAAGCCGACGACTGGCCATCTCTCAATTTTTTGATAAACGGCCGCACAGAAAGTAATATTTTAAATTCAATAAGCATTGCTTAGCGCATATGAACAAGTTTTCAGCGCACAGGATAAACACGAGCGAGTTCATTCAAAAATCACATCCTTGGTACATTCATCCGCCACAAGGCGGGCACCTGCAAGAACATCCTTGTAGTAGTTCTCGGGCTTGCGATGCTCCTTCCCCGGCGGCGGCCCGTCCTTCACAAGCTTCTCACCGTCCAGCTTACCCCAGTGCACCTTTGCACGGGCAAGGGCCCGACGGGCACCTTCGATGCAGACGGAGCGCTTGATGACCTCGAGCCTCGGACAGGCCTCCACCAGCCGCCGCACCAGCCCGAAATAGCTCCCAGGCAGGGCCTCTCCGGGCCACAGCCGAACTATGAAGCCCTTCATGGCCTGTTCGGCCGCCTTGTGGAGCTCGACCAGCTGTTTCAGCTGGTCGCTCAAAGGCACAGGGTGTCCGGCCTCAGAATACTGAGACCAGAACACCTTCTCCGTCGAGCTGCCCTCTTCAGCTCGGTAGAATGCGGCGGCGTCGGATACGCTGCGGGGAAGATCTGCGAATGCCCCTGGAGAGCTCCGGATTCGGGTAAGTAACAAGTAGTTTACTTTTATATTTCTGCTTTGCATGAAGAATGCCTTACCCGCTGCTATCTTCCTCATCTCCTCCAACTCTTGGAGGGCCTTTTGGGCTTCGGCCTTGGCAGACTTGGCAGTCTCAAGGGCCGTCGCGAGCTCGGATGCTTGCGCCTTTGACTCAAGCTCCAAACTCTCATGTTTTTTCATGAGAGCCTGAAGCTCTTGCTGCACCTCGCCGACCTGAGCCCCAAGTCTGTCTCGCTCGGTGCGCTCCGCGGCCGTTTTCTTTTCGGCCTCAGACAGCGCCTGCTTAAGGGTCGCCACCTCAGTCGTGGCCCCTACAATAAGCAGTACAATCCTGTTATTTTTTTGCAATCACGCCTTTTTATAGGCACTTTTTCTGTAAGGTATTTCTTACCTTCTCTCTCCTCGAGCCGCCGCTTGGCAAGGCCGAGCTCTCGCTCGGTCCGCTCGAGGTCCTGCTTCAGGACACCCACCTCCGCAGTCAGTGCGGCGGTGGATAGCAGCGAAGCCTGCATACGCATATTGACTCTTTTTTGTTAGACTCCTGCGATATTTAATAGATCCTCTATTCGGCTTTTCTTTCCAAACGCCAAACAGAGCATCAGGGGCTACTGTCTATGCGGTAATATTTTTACATATTTTTACTTACCTCGAAGCCTATTAGAAGGCTAGCGCAAGCTTCAGTCAGTCCGCTCTTGGCAGACTGAACCTTCTGGATCACCGTACTCATAATAGTACGGTGCCCCTCGTCGATGGAGGCGCCGTCAAGCACCTCCAGCAGATTGTCCGGCACCTCCGGTTGGACGGAGGCCGCCGGCTCAGAAGGCTTGCTCCTCTTGGAAGGAGTTCGCCTACCGCGGTCCGGAACTGTGGAAGATTCCGGCGCGATGTCCGGCACAAAGCCGGACTTGGAGCCCTGGGGGGCCTTATCCCCTTCACTCCTGGAGTCCGGGAGGTTGCCTTGCGGATCCTCCGGGACCACCTCCTCCTGCCTCGGAGCTTGTCGCGACGCCACTTCAGCATCGTCTGCAGCGCGGGGGGAGACAGCGGGCGGAACTGAGTTCACGTCCGATGAGTCCAGGGAGCCGCCCGACGATTCGTTGAATTCGGCCCGGGGCGGGTTGCATAATTACGTTCGACATTAGGGAAAGCTGTGCAACAAAGGAACATCATGAGTTACTCTGATATCTGAACTTACGATTTCGCTGGACGCTTGGCCCTGTTTGGCCACTCCTCTCCGCCCTCTTCGGCGTTGAGGGAGTAGTCCGGCGGAGGAGTCTTCCTTTTCCTAGACCCCTCGGCCTCCCCCGTTGGGGCGGCCTTCCTCTTCTCTCCTCCCTCCGCTAGGGGGGAGAGTTTTCTTCTTCCTCCTCCTCGTTTTCACGGGAAGAGGGCGTCTCGGACTCGTCGGATGACGAGTCCGACACCACCATGTTGTGGGCACTCTTTCGAGTCCCCGTGGTCTTCTTCTTCTTGGCCTTCTTCTCCGGCACCACATAAGGCACCGGAACCAGCAGCTTCACTAGTAGAGCTGGGGCTGGGTCTTCGGGCAGCGGAGCCGGACAGTTAATCGGTCCGGATATCGCTCGCCAAGCCTGTCAAAGGTAAGGGAGTTTAGATTTCGCATAGAGTCAAACTATGAAAAAAGCTTAACATCCTGTAAAAGGTGAAGATAGCTTACCTCGCTAGCGTGACGCTGCGAGCTATATCCGCGGTCCTCGGAAGCGGAAGCGGGAGCCTCGACGCCCTTGAATAGCACCTTCCAGGCATCTTCGTACGTCGTGTCGAAGAGCCTGCTAAGGGTTTGGTGCTGCGCCGGGTCGAACTCCCACAGATTAAAATCCCGTTGTTGGCACGGGAGGATCCGGCGGACGAGCATAACCTGGATTACATTAACAAGCCGGATTGGCTTGTTCACCAGGGACTGGATGCATGTTTGCAATCCGGTCACCTCTTTTTTGTCACCCCATGACAGGCCCGTCTCTTTCCAGGACATAAGCCGCGTGGGGGGTCCGGATCGGAACTCGGGGGCTGCGATCCAGTTCGGATCGCGTGGCTCGGTGATGTAAAACCACCCGGATTGCCACCCCTTTAGGGTCTCCACAAAAGAGCCCTCGAACCATAGGACGTTGGCCATCTTGCCCGCCATGGCGCCTCCGCACTCCGCCTGGCTGCCGCGCACCACCTTGGGCTTGACGTTGAAGGTCTTGAGCCAGAGGCCGAAATGAGGGCGGACGCGGAGGAAAGCCTCGCACACGACGATAAACGCCGAGATGTTGAGGATGAAGTTCGGGGCCAGATCGTGGAAATCCAGGCCGTAGTAGAACATGAGCCCCCGGACAAATGGGTGGAGTGGAAAACCCAGTCCGCGGAGGAAGTGGGGAAGAAATACTACCCTCTCATGGGGCCTTGGGGTGGGGAGAAGCTGCCCCTTTTCGGGAAGCCGGTGCGCGATGTCCTTAGAAAGGTATCCGACCTTCCTTAGCTTCTTGACTTGGCCCTCCGTAGCGGAGGAGACCATCCACTTGCCTCCCGCTCCGGACATTGCTGGAGAAGGTTGAGGTGGGAAGTGCGGGCTTGGGCACTGGAGCTCGAGTGCGTAGGAGATGGATAGGCAAAGGAGGAAGAAGGCGTAGGTAAAAAGGTGGATCCTTATCCCCTTATATGGGCGGATGCGGTTGTGCGTCCCCACCAGCCTAGTAAAACTCGCTTGCCTCCCAAGCGCCGTGATAAATGGCGCGGTTGGGTTACCCACGTCTGTATTGATGAGAAACCCGTAAAGGGGGTACACGATCTCTGCTTTGACAAGACATGCCAAGGAAACCGCCTCGCAAAACATGCTGAGGTGGAAAAGTAAAAACGATTCGAGTAAAGGACTTGGCCGTAGTGTGATGACGCACTGTGGAATACATCAGCAGATTTGATTTGTGTTTATATCATTCTCTCTAGGCAATATGTGGAAGCTTATTTTGTAGAGCCGGACACTACTCTTGGTGTTTACAATCTTCTATGAAGGACTTGGAGGAGGAACCCGCCTTGCAATGCTGAAGACAATTTGCGCGCCGGACTCGTCTTCATTGAAGCCTGGTTCAGGGGCTACTGAGGGAGTCCTGGATTAGGGGGTGTTCGAGTAGCCGGACTATACCTTAAGCCGGACTCCTGGACTATGAAGATACAAGATTGAAGACTTCGTTCCGTGTCCGGATGGGACTTTCCTTGGCATGGAAGGCAAGCTTGGCGACGCGGATATTCAAGATCTCCTACCATTGTAACCGACTCTGTGTAACCCTAACCCTATCCGGTGTCTATATAAAGCGGAGGGTTGTAGTCCGTAGGCAATCAACTCCATATACAACAATCATACCGTAGGCTAGCTTCTAGGGTTTAGCCTCCTTGATCTCGTGGTAGATCTACTCTTGTACTACTCATATCATCAATATTAATCAAGCAGGACGTAGGGTTTTACCTCCATCAAGAGGGCCCGAACCTGGGTAAAACATCGTGTTCCCTGCCTCCTGTTACCATCCGGCCTAGACGCACAGTTCGGGACCCCCTACCTGAGATCCGCTGGTTTTGACACCGACATCCACGTTACCAGTTACAGAGGGACCAACAATATAGTTCTTGGAGTATGTTCCAACCATCATATCTGCCTGAGATTCAGATCTGGTTGGTGTTAGGATATTCCAGACTCATCGAGTCTAGAAAGAAAATGAAAGTTTGCAACACAAATCGACGAGATGTCATTGCGAGATTCTCAGGAAATGGACTATGGTAGTAAGCTCCAAAACATGAGCTGGTTCTGCTAAACACATGTGAACATGTTGTCCCAGACAAGCATGACCACATAGTAGTCTTACAATGAAACACTACCGAGTCCTAGTTGGGAACCATCATCAAGGATATCGAAGTCCTTGCATAAGTCATATGATTAGCTCTTATGAAGAAACTTCTTTTCCCTGAACAAATCAGCCAGTGGCTTGGTGTGATAGAGAATACAAATGGAATGGAGGTAGCGAGCCTGTCAAACCATAGCACACTTCGCACATGCATGACTGACTTGGGATGGTACCAGAGAAACAAAAACAAACTTTCTCGAATTCACGGCGGCAACTTGCACCTAAAGCACATGAATTCGAGGAAGTCACTTCTTCCATCCAAGCATAAGCTTCATGAACAGGACACGGAGACATTGCTTACAAAGTTTCCAACACTAGGTTGATGTTCAACATGACCCATGGGGGAGACAAAATGATGCGGATGGGCTCAACAGCAACTCATCGGAATTTCCATATCACTGGACCTCCACCATCATGTGAACATGGTGATAGCATTGGACAGACCAAAAGATGTAATGGTGTATGCTCGAGGGATCAACCACGAGTAAGAAAACATTACGAATATCGTTGGTTCTAATTTGACTTGACGATAGCCCATACTCAAGTCAAAGTTTTGACAAGGCAATAGATCCAACAACTGATCACGAGGACCAATCGATGGAGATATCATCTTCCTTCAACACACACACACACACAAAAAGATATCCCTTAACATGAACTAAGTCAGACAAGCTTTTATCTTCCAACTCTCCAAGTTGTTGTTTAGCTTAACCAACCAGCTCAGGGATATCCAACACGGATTCTTGGAGAAGGGGTGGTTTACAAGAAAACCAACTTGATCACGAACTCAACATAGCGGTCAGGTGACAACCAAGTAATACTTCCGAGAAGATCTTCAGAAAATCACGAACCACCAATATGTTACTAAGCTCGAGAACAATCTTGTTGTTCAAGGCAAGACGATCTGATCAAATAAGCAAGGGGTTGAATAATCCTCACTCATTGATCGAAGAGTGCACCAGAAATAAAGACTAGGTAGCACGATCAATTTTAGGATGATGATTTAATAACCATCACACTAAGAATGAGAATATTCTCCATTAACTACCAAGCAACACGGTTGCTAGGAGTATAAATTTCACACATCATGGTTCACTTGTCGGCATTCCGGTTGCAACAACACGGGACCGAGGAATGAATAATGATAGCGAGAAGTATCACTGCGTCAAGAATTCATAAGAGGTGGTACAATTCTCATGACATTCTTGACATAAAGATGGTAACACTCCAAGGTAGAACAGAGCAAAAGCTGGATTGGCATTTGATCTGCGGAATACAACTGCTTTGACCCAATCCTAGAAATGGATGAGGTACTGGAGCTTGTTTCTCCTAGTTATTCTAGAATAGAATGGCTTGACGGACCACAAGAATAATAGGCATCGATGAACACGAATGCACAGCTATTCCTGACTATCAATTGATAGACTAGGGTCGGAATACAACTGAGGAGGATCAACTCAAGGAACATATATCTTTCTGAGTTGTGGATGCACAGATTAGTATGTTGAACAAAGCTCAAGATATTTCTTCCGGATAACCCATGCAGAGAGGTAGGACTGGCAGAGTCACAATTATGAATGGAGAACTCCTCAAGAGTACTCTAATTGTGATATTTTGGTTCAAATAACTTCTGCCATATTGGCTCATGGTATTGGAAGAACGATATACCACAGACCTCGAGGACTATCACATGGTTACTAATATCTTAAGGGAACTAGCAAATACTAACAACATGAGGTAGGGTGAATCTCAGGTTCAAGAACCCATGAATAGAGTACCTACTACTACATGGCATCACGGGATGCTTTCGAGAATAATGGCCAGAATCACACACTGGGGATAAAAACATGGCTAGATCACTAGGTGACTCCCTAAAACACCTAGGCCATAAAAATAGCTCCAACATATATGTTGAGGCAATAGAGTACCTCAACTCATCGATTAGTGTGGTTGAACTGGCCCAAAGGGACATCGGGAACGGAAAGAAGGGCTTTGCAACTGCATTAGTCTGTTTAGAGACCTGGGATGACTCGGATAGCATAACGGCTGTAAATGCTCAAAATTATTTGAGACATCCTGCAAAAATGGTGGCATAGCCACTCAACAACAAAATGTCAAGGTTCTGAGATCAACTGTCAACATACGGAAGTAGTAGGAACAGAACTGAGGCTTGAAACTATCAATTCTATAAGTCTATGGATTAGTAGCGCGTCATCCTGATAGATAGATGAGAAGGCCTAATCCTTAATCCCCGTAGAAAAGAAGAGGTTGACTCAGATCAGAAGGGCATAGGGTAAAGGAGTAAAAAGAGCCTTACGTTCCCTCCCACAATCAATTCCCCTACATATAACTAAAGCATTTCTAGACTCAACTTCGACTAGTTGGCTTGGTAAACCTACAGGCAGTCAGGCTCTGATACCAACGCTGTCAGGACCCCGATTCCAAGTCACATTGATCTAGCCGGTAACACCTCATATCACTTTGCGGCCTCACGCACGGTATTCCCATGGGTGTCACCTTACCATGGCCCGGGACCGTTTGCGCCTTTTGGCTCACGTATATGATAGTGTCGCTAGCATCCACATGACAGAGAACCCGGGCCGACATGGCTAGTCGTGAACCCAAAGCGGCACAGGCCTATGGAGACAGGCATACATGAATCACATCGAGCATGTCGATCATCAGCGAGTGATTTTGGGCTGTAGCACTGGGCTAACAGGATTCCAGATGTCACCGCGTGACATTTCCCTGAAGGAACAGACATAGGAACGAAGTGAAACACATGCCATCCAGTCAAGTGTCCTGAGCAGTAGTGCTGGTCCAGCAGGACTCCGGTGAACCAGGCTGTAGTGGACTACTATGGCTCATGGAAGCACAAGACTACATTTCCCCATAAGAGAGGCTGCCAAGGATAAACAACTAGATTGTCGGATCCCACACATACCAAGCATTTCAATCATACACGCAATATGCTCGATATGAGTAAATACAACATGGCATCACAACATAACTCTACGACTCAAGTATTTATTCATTAGGCTCCGAGGAGCCAGAAATACAAACATGGGTCTCATGACCCAACATTCAGAGCATACAAGTCAAACACATGCAGAAGCTTAACATGTTTGAGTACAGACATCTACAAATGGAAAAAGACTAAGAAGCCTGACTATCTACCAGATCCTGCCGAGGGCACAAGATCGTAGCTGAGGTATTAAGCTAAACGTCGAAGTCCATGCGGAACTACTAGCGAGACTGAAGCCTCTCTGCAAAAACATAACTTAAGTAAACATGAGTACAATTGTACTCAGCAAGACTTACATCAGAACTAACTACATATGCATCGGTATCAACAAAGGGGGTGGTGGAGTTTAACTGCAGCAAGCCAGCTTTGACTCAGTGGCTAACCTGAACTACGACTGCAACCAACTCTTTGGGGTGGCGCACACGAGTCCACATATTCACCATTCAATACACCACTATGGATCCGCTCCGCTCCCGTCTCCCTACGAGAAGGCCATCCATAGCACTCACGCTTATCTTGCGAGTTTTAGGGTATCCACTTTCACTTGTCTATGAACTATGCAAGGGGTCCGAGTTTCCATATCTGAGGAATCCGGCTATTCGAATAGATAATGATAACCCTGCAGGGGTGTACTTCTTCACACACGCTCCCACCACTTACCACCATATACACGTCATGTATCTCGGCAACCTTCAAGCGTAAGCCTGGCGAGGGTGTCGGGCACGGCCTACCTAAACACTTAAGTCTCTAGTCCAGGTTTATCGCCTATCTAGGTTCCATCCGTAGGGAGTCCGGTCGAGGTTTCCACATACGGCCCCGAACGATGTGAACAGGGTTCCCGAGACACCAAACGGGCGCCCGGTACACCGTGCCACGGTGTATCTACCACAACATAGCCCACCCCTAGGGTCAGCGCTATGCACGGCCGCCAACACATAACCTACAAACACCAGAAACTAGTTGCAACTCCTGGACAGAGTACTAGGGTGATTAAGAAGTCGAGAGGGTCAATTAAGGATCCCAATGAGTGGTAGTAGCTGTTCATGGATCACAGACACAGAACTCAGTTCCTGAGGACGGTTTCAATGAGACAACCCACCATGTACTCCTACATGGCCTCTCACCACTACCTTTACCAAATTGTGTTCACACACTTAGCTCTCACCGGTAGGACATGTTCATCACCATTCCAATTCATTCCCGATAAATCAGACCTGATGCAACTCTAAGCAATAGTAGGCATGACAAGCAAACATGAATGAGTAGGCACATCAGGGCTCAAACAACTCCTACTCATGCTAGTGGGTTTCATCTATTTACTGTGGCAATGACAGGTCATGCAAAGGAAAGGGGTTCAACTACCGCAGCATGTAACAGTTGAATCGTTGTTGTCCTAATGCACTAAAAGAGAGCAGGAGCGAGAGAGTGGGTTTGTATCGGAATGAACAAGGTTTTTTTTGCTTGCCTGGCACTTCTGAAGACAACATTGAGTCTTCATCAGTGTCAACGATCACAGCGTCGGAGCAGTGTCTACCGAGAGGGGACAATTACCGGCAAACAAGGAAGAACACAATCAATGCGATGCAACAATATGATGCATGATCATGACATGAAAATATGCTCTTGATTGAGCTAATGCAACTAGCAACAAGTTAAATGGAGTTGGTTTGAACACTAGGTTCAAATTCAAATTCAAACTATGAATTCAAATAGTGCATTATCATGTTTTGGACTAAATAGTGAGGTTAAGTTGTTCAAACATGCATGAAAATTCCCTATTCAGATTCCTTGGATTTTTCTGATCATTTTTCATATATAATTTATTTCATTTGGAGTTACGGTTAAATTTTTATGAATTTTAGAAGTTTATACTAATTTCTAGAGTTTTCTGAATTATTTTTAATCCAGAAAACGATTAACTACATCAGCAATGCATAAGCATGACGTTAGCGGGTCAAAGGGGCTGGTCCAAGTCAAACCGGACAGTGGGGTCCACACATGAGTGACACAGTTAACTAACAAGGTTAATTAAAATTAAACTAAACCTAATCTAGTTTAGTTAAGGCATGGGCCCACATGTCAGAGGCTAATTAACTAACTAAATAATTAACACTAACCTGGGTTAATTAGCAGGGCTGGCCCCATGCGTCAGTGACCCAGGGTGGTCAAACCCTGGTCCGACGGGGTCAGACCCCCGGGTCAACTCACCGGAGTTGGCCCGCGGCTTGTCGCCGGCGAAGCCCGAGACGGCGGAGGGCTCGGGATTTGCCCACGGTCGACGGTTTGGCGTGCCGTTTGCGGCTACGGATTGCTGGCACACGCGCGCATCCATTCCAGCAAGCAGCAGTAGCTGGGATGGCCGGAGCTAACACCGGCGAGCTCGGCTGCGGCGGCCGGAGTTCGGACCTCGGCGGAAACAGCGTTGCGGAGCACGGGCGAGCGAAGTAAAACACTGCGTAGCCTCCTGGGGTCGCCAGGAGCTCGGTGAGGTGCACGGGCGCGACTCGTTCGAGCTCAAGCCACGGCGGCGACAAGGCCGGGCGGCGGTGAGCTTCGGTGACGGTGGGGAACGGCGCTACGGCAAGGAAACGACGCGGGGAAGAGTGGGTAATGATGGCGGAGCTCACAGGGAGTCGGACGGCGGTCTCAGCGGGCTCGGGGACGTCCGGTAGCTCTCGAATCGACGACGAGAATCCACGGTGGCCGGCGATGGAAACGGCGATGCTGGCGATGTTGTGGCGCGTACGTAGCTCCATGGCTTGGTGGAGAGGATGAGGAAGTCAAGGCGAAGCTCGTGGGCACGTCGGAGAAGCGAGGGGGAGGCGGTGGCTGCGGCAGCAGCGAGCGGCGGCGACGAGCTCTGCTCGGTGGGGAAGAGGGGGAGCCAGAGGAGGGGGAGAAGGCGCGGGAGAGAGTGACAGGGTCAAGAGGGAGTGCGTGGCATCCTCAGGGCGATGGGGAGACAGGCAGGGAGGCAGGAGGTGGCCGGCGCGTGCCGGCGCGCGGCGAGCACACGCCCTCCTGCCTACTAGCAGGAGGTTGAAGACGGTGCGACGGCTGGGCTGGGCCAGCTACAGTGTTGGGCCGAGGTAAGTGGCCAGGTAAGCCCAGGTAGCTCCTCTGTCTCTCTCTTTTATTTCTGTTACCTTTTCTAATTTATATTTTTCTGTTCTGTTTTAAAATAAATAGTAAACCATTCATAAAATCGTGGAAATAATTATGGGTGCTTTCTGAGTTATTCCAGTGACCCTTAACAATTTCCAACATTTTTGGAGCATATAAAATATATATAGCATTTAAATAGCTCCAATTCAAATATGGTTGAATTAATTCAAAGTCCAAATATGTCCTGCAAAACTGTCAACCATTTTCGGTAGATGCTTCCACCTTGATCCAGAAATGATGAACATTTTTAAAGAGCATTTTGAAATTATTTAAAAAGATTTTAGTAAACACTAGTTGGTTTAAGGGGGTGCTGGGGGTTCTGTCATCCCCATTTCAGTTTCATAAAAAAATAAACATGATGCCATGATGATCATGCAAGAGTAAGCAAAGCTAAGCTAGGGTTGTGACAATCAAAATATGATATAACAAGATGGTATCTCGCTAGCCCTTTCTGAGACCGCAAAACATAAATGCAGAGCACCTTTAAAGATCAAGGACTGACTAGACATTGTAATTCATGGTAAAAGAGATCCAATCATAGTCACACCCAATATAAATTAATAGTGATGAATGCAAATGACAGCTGCGCTCTCCAGCTAGTTTGTTTAATAAGAGGGTGATGACTCGACATAAAAGTAAATAGATAGGCCCTTCACAGAGGGAAGCAGGGATTTGTAGAGGTGCCAGAGCTCGGTTTTGAAATAGAGATAATTAATATTTTGAGCGGTATACTTTCATTGTCAACATAACAACCAAGAGATGGCGATATCTTCCATGCTACACACATTATAGGCGATTCCCAAACAGAATGGTAAAGTTTATACTCCCCCTCCACCAACAAACATCAATCCATGGCTTGCTCGAAACAACGAGTGCCTCCAACTATCAATAGTCCCAGGGGAGTTTTGTTTTGCAATTATTTTGATTTAGTTTGCATAAAGCATGGGACTGAGCATCCCGGTGACCAGCCCTTTTCTCGTGAGTGAGGAGCGGAGTCCACTCCTCTTGAGAATAACCCGCCTAGGATGGAAGATACAGGCAACCCTAGTTGATACATGAGCTATTCGAGCATACAAAACATGATATTTATTTGAAGGTTTAGAGTTTGGCACATACAAATTTACTTGGAATGGCAGGTAGATACCGCATATAGGAAGGTATAGTGGACTCATCTGGAATAACTTTGGGGTTTAAGGGATTGGATGCACAAGCAGTATTCCCGCTTAGTACAGGTGAAGGCTAGCAAAAGACTGGGAAGCGACCAACTAGAGAGTGACAACAACCATGTACATGCATTAAAATTAATAAACATTGGATGCAAACATGAGTAGGATATAATCCACCATGAACATAAATATCGTGAAGGCTATGTTGATTTGTTCAACTACATGCGTGAACATGTGCCAAGTCAAGTCACTTAAATCATTCAAAAGAGGATACCACCCTATCATACCACATCATAACCATTTGAATAGCATGTTGGCATGCAAGGTAAACCATTATAACTCATAGCTAATCAAGCATGGCACAAGAAACTATGATCTCTAGTTGTCATTGCAAACATGTTTATTCATAATAGGCTGAATCAGGAACGATGAACTAATCATATTTGCAAAAACAAAAGAGGTCGAGTTCATACCAGCTTTTCTCATCTCAGTCAGTCCATCATATATCATCATAATTGTCTTTCACTTGCACGACCGAACGATGTGAATAATAATAAGAGTGCACGTGCATTGGACTAAGCTGGAATTCGCGAGCATTCAATAAACAGGAGAAGACAAAACAATATGGGCTCTTTTGTCAGATCAACAATAATGCATATAAGAGCCACTTCAACAATTTAATTATGGTCTTCTCCTATCGACCCCCAAAGAAAAGAAAAGAAATAAAACTATTTACACGGGAAAGCTCCCAACAAGCAAAAGAACAACGGGAAATATTTTTGGGTTTTCTTTTTAATTACTACTACAAGCATGGAAAGTAAATTACTACTAAATTTTTTTGGTTTTTCTTAAGGTTTATTAAACACAAGAGAAGAAAGAATAAAAAGGAAAATAAACTAGCATGGATGATACAATGAAAAAGTATGAGCACCGACATCTAGCAATGAGTGTGTGTGAACATAAGTGTAATGTCAGTGGGAAATACGTACTCCCCCAAGCTTAGGCTTTTAGCCTAAGTTGGTCTATGGCCACGGCTGGCCTGGCTGATATCCGTAGTAAAAGTTGTTGGGGTCATACTGTGATGAAGAAGACTCTGACTGCCATTGGCTGACAGCCATCTCCGGATCCCAAGAATAAACAAACAGTCGTGGAGGCTCCTCTTGTGGTTCCGGTTCTGGGGCTGGTGCGGGGTTCCAGTAGGCGTGGATAGCCGTCAATGGAACAAGGTACGTGCCTACAGTCAAATCAAACAAAGAAGGAGCAGGCAAGGTAATAGTCTCGGGATGATGTTTATTAAAGAACAATTGATATTTAAGCTCTCCTGCCCTATTCTTAATAATAAAATCATGTGCCACCATACTTTTATAATCTAGATAAACACGATGCAGCACTTTTTCTTTCTTCTTAGCATGCCTAATAGGTATGTTAAAATGTGCAGCTAGGCGTGTAGCATAGATGCCACCAAAGATGGGGCCCTTTGTACGGTTCAGACTTAACCATTTAGCAATAATACCGCCCATACTAAAAGTGTTATCACTGTATAAACCTTGGAGCAAAATAATAATATCAGGGATACTAAGGTTTCCACAGTTTCCGCGTCCAATTAAGCAACGACTAGCAAACAATGCAAAGTAACATAAGACAGGAAAATGTATGCTAGTGATTCGTGCATCGGAAACCTTCCTAGTTTCCCCTACAGTGATAGTATCAATAAATCCCTCCACATCATCACGATGTGGTTCTTGTCTTGCCCTCAAAAGGGACTAAACAAATCTGACAAAAATCATATAGTGACATCTCCTTATGCTTCGGTGCCTTCCTTATGCGATAGTAGGTGGTGAGTTCCTAGAATGAAAATGAAAATTTTGCACAAAGGTATTTGTGAGTAAGAGATACTGATCGCATTGGTCGTGGAGGAAAGCGGTGAGGCCTGCATTATGAGCCAATTCATGAAAATCTTCATAAATCCCGGCTGCTCTCAAGAAATCCTCGGAAGGCCATTCACACACCCGTACCTCTGTGGTGCGCGGCAAATTATACTTAGGCTTCGGTGCCTTTTCCTTCGAGCTTTGGCTCGATGAGCCCCTCAATAATCTCCTCATCATTTTCTGAAAAATTCTGAAATTTTTAGTAACTTCAAAATAAAAGTAAACCAAACTCAATAATATTGATAGCAACTACTCCTACAAGTGCCTAGAGCCTATATCATGCATCAAAACTACTTTTGACCATATAAATTTGACATGCAAGCTCAAGAACAGGGTCACCTAAGCAGCAAAAATTTGCAATGAATAAAGCACTAGAACAAAAACTAATTGGACCGATGGAGGAGTCACATACCAAGGAACAATCTCCCCAAGCAGTTTTGTGAGAGGTGCTTTGAGCAAGGAGATCAAAAATTACAGCAAAGGGGGATGGAACTCGTGCTTGAGTTGGTTTTTCGTGTTTGTGGGAGGAAGAAGAAGAGGGTGGGTGCAGGAATAAGTGGAGGAGGGTCACCGTGGGCCCATGAGGCAGGGGGGCACGCCCAGGGGGTAGGGCGCGCTCTCCACCCTCGTGACCAGGTGGCAGCTCCCCCCGCAGTAATTTTTGCACATAAATCCTCAAATATTCCTGAAAAAATCATATTAAATTGGCATGTCATTCTGAGGACTTTTATTTTTGGGATATTTTTATATTGTACAGATAAGTCAGGAAACAGATAGAAAAATACTATTTTTACTTTATTTCAACTAAATAACAGAAAGTATAGAGAGGGTACAGAAGGTTGTGCTTCTAGTTTCATCCATCTCATGCTCGTCAAAAGGAATCCACTAACAAGGTTGATCAGGTCTTGTTAACAAACTCATTCCGATTAACATGAAACCAGAGAAATTTCGAATAACACTAGGTTACCTCAACGGGGATATACACATCCCCAATAATAACTATATCATATTTCTTCTTGACAGTAGGAAGAGGAAATTCAAAACCTCCAAATATAATTGATGGAATTTTTCCGATAGAATTGATAGTATGAACTTGAGGTTGTTTCCTCGGAAAGTGTATCGTATGCTCATTACCATTAACATGAAAAGTGACATTGCCTTTGTTGCAATCAATAACAGCCCCTGCAGTATTAAGAAAAGGTCTTCCAAGAATAATAGACATACTATCGTCCTCGGGAATATCAAGAATAACAAAGTCAGTTAAAATAGTAAGGTTTGCAACCACAACGGGCACATCCTCACAAATACTGACAGGTATAGCAGTTGATTTATCAGCCATTTGCAAAGATATTTCGGTAGGTGTCAACTTATTCAAGTCAAGTTTACGATATAAATAGAGAGGCATAACACTAACACCGGCTCCAAGATCACGTAAAGCAGTTTTAATATAGTTTCTTTTAATGGAGCATGGTATAGTAGGTACTCCTGGATCTCCAAGTTCCTTTGGTATTCCACCCTTAAACGTATAATTAGCAAGCATGGTGGAAATTTCAGCTTCTGGTATCTTTCTTTTATTTGTAACAATATCTTTCATGTACTTAGCATAAGGATTCAGTTTGAGCATATCAGTCAATTGCATACGCAAAAAGATAGGTCTAATCATTTCAGCAAAGCACTCAAAATTATCATCATCCTTTTTCTTGGATGGTTTGGGAGGAAAAGGCATGGGTTTCTGAACCCAAGGTTCTCTTTCTTTACCATGTTTCCTAGCAACAAAGTTTCTCTTATCATAACGTTGATTCTTTGGTTGTGGGTTATCAAGATCAACAGCAGGTTCAATTTCTACATCATTATCATTACTAGGTTGAGCATCATCATGAACATTATTATTATCATTATCACTAGGTTCATGTTCATTGCCAGATTGTGTTTCAGCATCAGAAATAGAGATATCATTTGGATTATCAGGTGGTTCAGTAATAGGTTCACTGGAAGTTTGCACGGTTCTATCATTCTTCTTTTTCTTCCTTTTAGAAGAACTAGGTGCATCAATTTTATTTCTGTGAGAATCTTGCTCAATTCTCTTAGGGTGACCTTCAGGATACAAAGGTTCTTGAGTCATTCTACTAGTTCTAGTAGCCACTGTAACAGCATAATCATTTTTCTTATTATTCATCTCATCGAGCAATTCTTTTTGAGCTTTAAGTACTTGTTCTACTTGAGTGGTAACCATAGAGGCATGTTTGCTAACAAGTTTAAGTTCACCTCTAATATTAGCCATATAATCACCCAAGTATTTAATCATATCAGCATTGTGTTTTAATTGTCTACCAAAATAAGCATTGAAGTCTTCTTGCTTAAACATAAAATTATCAAACTCATCCAAGCACTGACTAGCAATTTTAGTAGGAGGGATTTCAGCTTTATCATATCTATAGAGAGAATTTACCTTTACTACCTGTGTCAGGTTATCGAGGTCTGGAGGTTCTTCAATAAATAAAGGATTAAGATCATATGTTTCTTCAATAGGAAGTAAATTCTTAACATCTTCAGCTTTAATACCTTTTTCTTTCATAGATTTCTTTGCCTCTTGCATATCTTCGGGACTGAGAAATAGAACACTTCTCTTCTTTGGAGTTGGTTTAGGAATAGGCTCATTAATTGGAGCAAGAGCTGGCTCAGGAGGTGCCCAATTATTTTCATTTGTCAACATATTGTTCAATAGGATTTCAGCTTCATCCGGTGTTCTTTCCGTGAAAAGAGAACGAGCACAACTATCCAGGCAATCTCTGGAAGCATCGGTTAGTCCATTATAAAAGATATCAAGTATTTCATTTTTCTTAAGAGGATGATCAGGCAAAGCATTAAGTAACTTGAGAAGCCTCCCCCAAGCTTGTGGGAGACTCTCTTCTTTAATTTGCACAAAGTTGTATATTTCCTTTAAAGCAGCTTGTTTCTTATGAGCAGGGAAATATTTAGCAGAGAAGTAGTAAATCATATCCTGGGGACTATGCACACAACCAGGATCAAGAGACTTAAACCATGTCTTAGCATCACCCTTTAATGAGAACAGAAATATTTTGAGGATATAAAAGTAGCGAGATCTCTCATCATTAGTGAATAGGGTGGCTATATCATTTAATTTAGTAAGATGTGCCACAACAATTTCAGATTCATAACCATGAAAAGGATCAAATTCAACCAAAGTAATTATATCAGGATCAACAGAGAATTCATAATCCTAATCAGTAACAAAGATAGGTGAAGTAGCAAAAGTAGGGCCAGGTTTCATCCTAGCATTTAGAGATTGCTTATTCCATTTAGCTAATAACCTGTGACACCCCGGGACCGTTGCGCCAGGTGTCGTCCAGTTATTCGCTGTTGTTGCCTTGTCATTTGCTTGTGTGTTGCATCTTGCCATGTCATCATCTGCATTGCATCATCATGTTTTCAAAACCTGCATCCGTCCGTGTTTCCCCCAGTTCCGTCCGTTGTCCGTTCCGAGCCCAACCACACTTATACGCGCCCGCGGCACGTCCGAAATATTATTTTTATAAGTGGCCGCAAAATGTTCTCAGAATGGGATGAGAGTTGGCGTGCGGTCTTATTTTAGTGTAGGTAGACCTCCTGTCAAATTTCATCACGTTCGGAGTCGATTTGATGCCCCAACGAATAACCCTAGCGGCAACGCTGCCGGTCTAATGTCGCGCATTTTCGCTCTCCGGAAACAGTCGCCGGGCCTCTCTCTCTTCTCTTCTCTCAGCTCGAGCCCTTCTGCACAGCACATCTAGTCCATCCACCTATCCCTCTTCGCGTCCGGAGCCATCCGATGCGATCGCACGGTCCGAAAACCCCTCTTTGCACAGTGTACCGACCCCTCGTGTGCGTGTCCAAAACTTCCCCGGACCCGACCCGGACAGTTGTCACAGTTGGGTCTGGATCATCCCCAAACATCTACAAAACATCTCTGTTTTGTTTATTGGACTTCTTAACCTATAGTTTTCTCAGCCGTCTGATTTAGATCGAAGGGCTTCCATTAGTCTGCATATAGACCCACTCACTATATATACCTGCAACCCTAAATTCTAGGGGCCTTGTCCCATCCATCCTTTCCCATCGCGCCGCCGCCACCCACTCAGCATCTTCGTCGGGATCCCTCCCAGTCCACCCACCTCTCCTCAATTTCAGTCACCGGCCAATCGCTGTTGAACCTACGCAACCGGCGCTCTCCTTTGCATCCTGTCGATCTCTCCCCACCAACCCCAGCCACTCCTCTCGATCCAACCTCTCCTCTGCCCAAGCGCCGAGGGCACCCGTCCTCGCACCGGTGGCCGCCGGCCAGCAGCAGCAGCCCCGCGCGCTACCTGAGCCTCCCCTGCATCCTCGTCATTGTTCGCGCCCCCCAAACCTGAGGCCCCGAGCTGCTCCTGTGATGCCCACCGCCGGAGCTCCTCCTTGCCCGCGCCCGGAGGACGCCGAGCTGTCGACGCACCTCCCCAACCCTCTACATCGCCTGGATCTGGCTAGGTCCATGCTTCCCTATCATCGGCGCCGCCAAGCCCTGCTTCGCTCCCCCCCCCCCCCCGTTGATTGCGAGCTCGCGCTCGAGCTTTGCCTCTGCGAGCATCGTCTGCTTTGCCCTTCGCCTCCCCCGCTCTTCCAACAGCGTGCGTTGACCACGCTCTATTGCCCCTGCATCCAGCTACTCGATCTGCCAGTGCCTCGCCTCGATCTGGAGTGTCCTCGATCTGGAGTGGCCCAGCGCCACGCCCATCGACCTCCAGATGCAACGAACTAGGCCACACCGCTGCAGGCCCAGCAACCGGCCTCCTTCCTCCACCGACTGGGCTTGGCCCATGGTGAGATGCCTTCCCCCAGCGCCTGTTACTGATGGTCCAACCAGATCCGGCCCGTATCGTGTTTTTTTACATAGAACGTTTTCCTATTTCTCCCAGAGAACGTCAGTTTTGCAGAAACACCCTTGAACTTCATGCATATTTTAACTCACAAACTAAGCATCACATGTAAAAACTTAATATATGAATCTTGCTTGGAATTTTGTGTAGATTAATAATTTGCCATTTTCATCAATGTTTAAAATGCTTAAAATGTTGTTTTTTTTAAATTTTGCCCTTGCCATGCTAAAATGCTTTATTTCATAACTAAATAACTGTAACTCGGAATTTAATAAACATTATATGTAATTGGGGTGGAAAAATGCCTAGATTATCATGATGGCTTTACTTTGCATGTTTAACAACTCTAAAATTTGGTTTAGGGCATAACAGTACCAAATCCATAATTATGCTCATGAGGATTTTCCGGACTTGTTGCTTGTTGTTCCGGCCTCATTTAAACTTGCCTAGATAGGTAGTTTTACTTTGCTACACCCCTTGCCATGTTAAACAACATTTAATATTGTTGGGTACATAAACAAGATCGAACTAAATAATTGTTGTGGTGTTTCGTCAATATGCAGCTCGTTGCATGTCGAGCTCCACTTAACTTGTAGTTTTGCTTGTGCACTTTTCCATGCCATGCATAATTAAACCGGACATGCATCATACGTGATTGTGCATCATGCCATGATTATGAGATGGTTGTTTACTATGTTGTTTGCTTCTTTTCGGTGTTGCTTCTTCGGGTTGGTTCCGATAACGTCGCGTTTGTGAGGATTCTTCGACTACGTCCGTTTGTCCTCTTCATGGACTCGTTCTTCTTCCTTGCGGGATCTCAGGCAAGATGACCATACCCTCAAAATCACTTCTATCTTTTCTTGCTAGATTCTCGCTCTTTTGCTATGCCTATGCTACGATACCTACCACTTGCTTATCATGCCTCCCATATTGCCATGTCAAACCTCTAACCTACCTTGTCCTAGCAAACCGTTGTTTGGCTATGTTACCGCTTTGCTCAGCCCCTCTTATAGCGTTGCTAGTTGCAGGTGAAGATTGGAGTTTGTTCCATGTTGGAACATGGATATTTTGTTGGGATATCACAATATCTCTTATTTAATTAATGCATCTATATACTTGGTAAAGCGTGTAAGGCTCAGCCTTATGCTTGGTGTTTTGTTCCACTCTTGCCGCCCTAGTTTCTGTCATACCGGTCTTATGTTCCTTGATTTTGCGTTCCTTACATGGTCGGGTTATAATGGGAACCCCTTGATAGTTCGCTTTGAATAAAACTCCTCCAGCAAGGCCCAACCTTGGTTTTACCATTTGCACTAACAACCTACCACCTTCCCTTGGGTTCTGCAGACTAAGGGTCATCTTTATTTAACCCCCCCCCCCGGGCCAGTGCTTCTCTAAGTGTTGCTCCGAACTGAGTAGACTGCGAGGCCACCTTGGGGAAACTTGAGGGTTAGTTTTACTCGTAGGATGTCTCATTCGGTGTTGCCCTGAGAACGAGATATGTGCAGCTCCTATCGGGATTGTCGGCGCATCGGGTGGCTTTGCTGGTCTTGTTTTACCATTGTCGAGATGTCTTGTAACCGGGATTCCGAGTCTGATCGGGTCTTCCTGGGAGAAGGAATATCCTTCGTTGGCCATGAGAGCTTGTGATGGGCTAAGTTGGGACACCCCTGCAGGGTTTTGAACTTTCGAAAGCCGTGCCCGCGGTTATGGGCAGATGGGAATTTGTTAATGTCCGGTTGTAGAAAACCTGAATCTAAACTTAACTAAAATGGATCAACAACGTGTGTAGTTGTGATGGTCTCTTTCCGGTGGAGTTCAGGAAGTGAACACGGTGTTGGAGTTATGCTTGACATAGGTTGTTCTAGGATCACTTCTTGATCATAGTTTCTCGACCGTGCCTTTGCCTTCTCTTCTCGCTCTCATTTGCGTATGTTAGCCACCATATATGCTAGTGCTTGCTGCAGCTTCACCTCATACCTTTTTCCCTACCTATAAGCTTAAATAGTCTTGATCGCGAGGGTGTGAGATTGCTGAGTCCCCGTGACTCACAGATACTTCCAAAACTAGCTTGTAGGTGCCGATGATATCGTGCAGGTGACGCAATCGAGCTCAAGGAGGAGCTCGATGAAGATCTCGTGCATTGTGTTGTTTCGTTTTAGTTGATCAGTAGTGGAGCCCAGTTGGGACGATCGGGGATCTGTAGCATTAGGGGTAGTCTTCTTTTATTTTGGTTCCGTAGTCGGACCTTGATTGTATCTGGATGTTGTAATGCTTTATTCATGTATTGTGTGAAGTGGCGAGTGTAAGCCAACTATGTATCTCTTTCCTTATTCAGTACATGGGATGTGTAAATATTACCCTTCTTGCGACATTGCTTACAATGCGGTTATGCCTCTATGTCGTGCTTCGACACGTGGGAGATATAGCCGCATCGTGGGCATTACAAGTTGGTAATCAGAGCCTTCCCCGACTTTAGGAGCCCCCTGCTTGATCGAATCGCTGGCGTTGTTGAGTATAGAAAAATGTTTTGAGTCATTTAGGATTATATATATCCGAGAGTAGGATTCTTTTTACTCCTCAGTCCCTTCGTCGCTCTGGTGAGGCATCCTGACGTAGAGTTTTGACTCTTCTCTTCTCAAATTTCACTAAAAAAAATTAGGATCACGCGGGTATCTTGGAATCATTCTGATGGTTTTGTGACGAAAACATTGTTCTTGGTGCCTCCTGACATTTAGGGGTTGTGGCAGTGTCCCAGGGAGTTGAGCTCCGAGGTGTTGTTGTCACAATTTTATCGTTGCAATTCTGGAATACCTGAGTTTCACCGACATCAAAAATCTCTTTTATGCAGTTGTTGGTGAGATAACCTCGACGCCACCCAGTACTGGGGCGGGAGTTCGGGAGTATTGCCATAACTCGTATAACGGATGCTTTTCGAAGGTTGAGGTAAATGATTTCCGAAGGTTTCTTTGTTATGTGTTGAAGGATGGATACACCTGGATGTAGGATTTGCTAGTGTTGGGTGAGATATTATGCTTCCCCTGTATCCCCAACACCTGATTGCATAACCAGAAAGTTTCTGTAGCGACCAGACCTCAAACGGTCCAATCTCTGTGCTCAGGTGTCATCCCTGGATCAGTAATGCTGACACCACACAGTACTTGAAGGATTTATAACAGAGTAGCAATCACACACTTATTACATCGAGAGTCTCAAAAGAGAAATAAATATGGCTTAAGGCCATCTAATAACGATAATAGTGGAAGGCTTGGAAGATAAGTGAGTCCATCAACTCCAACGACATCACTGAGTATAGAACCACGACCTAAAAGCACCTTAATCGTCGTCTGAAAAGTCTGCAACATTAACGTTGCAGCCCGAAATGGGTCAGCACATGGAATATGCCGGCAATGTAACACATAGAAAGTAATGGAAGAAATAGGCTATACTATATGCATATTTGGCTGGTGGAAAGCTCTATGGTTACAGTTTTGCGTAAAGCCAATTTTTCCCTACTGCAAAGGAATAAATTTTATTTAACTATCATGGTAGTTGTTAAACATTGAGAATGGTTGACAGCATTCTCAATCCCAATTAAGCATCATCATTAAACAAAACCCAACAAAATTAATTTTAGAGTAACATGATGAGATTCACATGATAATCCAGGTACTAGATACGCAAGATGTCCATAACCGAGGACACGGCTAACCATGATTAGTTTATACACTCTGCAGAGATTTGCGCACTTTTCCCCACAAGACTCGATCTCCTCCGTTGGGATTCTCGCACTACATGGTGTTTGAGAAACGGATGAGCGAGACATAGTCTTTCAGAAGCGCTAGCACCTTACGATCGGGTAGACCGTTACACCTACTTTCCCCTACATCTGCTAGTCTACCACTGTAAGAGTTCGCACGATTTACTCAACTATGCTAGAGCCCATAGTAGCTTGTGGCTGCACACGGAAGTTTCTAGCATGAATAATCTCATGATCCCTTTGAGCCTGGGTGGCGGTCCTAAAGAAAACAGGCAATCGTTGGAATACCCAGGTGCCTCAATCCACCCAGATGTGTATTTGAGTTTCCACATTAGATAAACCATTAATTTAACAATCTCACATCTGTCATGGATACACTCACCCAATCCACGTCTACTAGCATAGCATAGCATAATAAGCAACGTAGAAGTAACTCCCAAAGGTTTGATAATAACAGGTAATAGTTACTACCTCATCTACTTCCCAAACCCACAATTTAATTGGATCCTAATCATGCAATGTGTGAGGATTGATCTAATGCAATAAAAACTGGGTAGTAGGTGGTATGATCAAAGTGTTACTTGCCTTGCTGATGATCCGCAAAACCTAGTGATTCGAAGTAGCAAGCGGCGCACTCTAGGTACTCTATCGCAAACAAACAAGCATACAATAAGTACTCAACTAATGCATAGGTAAAACTCGAGTAAGAGATCTAACCAGAAAGTTCAACTTAAGAACCCCGGTTGGAAAAAAGAATCAAATCAAACGAAGCAACGAAAGACAAACGACAAAAGAAACAAGCTTCATTTACTATTATAGATCTAGGGCAATTTTTACAGTGTAAAAAACTTGTTTAACTTGGTTAAACAGAAAGAGGGTTTTGAGACGAAACTCCAAGCGCTTGAATCGTCTGATTCCGATAAACGAGCGAAAAGTTAGACTAGAACGAAAGACAGATCACGAATCGCGATCAGAAAAATCGCGGATTTAATCTGAGAAAAAGAAAACGACGAACAGATTAACGAATGAGTGTTCGTTAACTGGATCTAAATGATGAACACGTTCGTTAAAACGAACGAACGGGCGAACGCTCGCTAAATAAATAAACCGGAAAAACCGATCTATATAAAAACAAACTAAAAAAACCGAACGAAACCGACGGAAAACTGATCATTTTTTAATAACCGGCGGCAAGGTCTACCTCCGGCGGCGGCGCGCGACGTGGCGGGCTAGGGCGGCGGCGGCGGGCTAGGGCGGCGGCTAGGGTTTGGTGGGGGTCCGGCTGGGCCTCCCCGGCTTATAAAGCCGGCCAGGCCAAGTGTCCAGGTCGGACATGGCCCGGTAAGTCGGTTGCGCGTTTTTTTAAATAGTTAGGCTTAGAAAAAAACAAAAGGAATACTAAACGGACTCCAAAAATCCTGAAATAAATTTTCCCCAGCTTCTAAAATCAAGCCGCACAAGATGAACATTTATTTGGGGCCTAAATGCAATTTTGAAAACACGCATTTTTCCTAAATTCAAATAAAATAGCAAATAAAACCAAAATAAAATCTTATTTGATTTTCTTTATTAAATCCTCAGTATTTCTTTATTTTTGGGAAAGTCATTTTATTCCCTCTCTCATATTTTGATAATAGAAATAATTGAAGATAAAATAAATAAAATCAAATGATCCTATTTCCAAAATTTGAGAAAACTCAAATATGAAAATAACGAAATCCCCAACTCTCTCCGAGGGTCCTTGAGTTGCGTAGAATTTTCTAGGATCAACCAAAATGCAATAAAATATGATACGTAATGATGATCTAGGGTATAACATTCCAAATTGAAAAATTGGGATGTTACAAACCTACCCCCCTTAAGATGAATCTCGCCCTCGAGATTCGGGTTGGCTAGAAAATAGGTGAGGGTGGTCCTTCAGCAATTCTTCCTCTCGCTCCCAGGTGGCTTCATCCTCCGTGTGGTGGCTCCACTGGACTTTGCAAAACTTGATAACCTTGTTGCGGGTGACTCGACTGGCATACTCTAGAATCTTAACTGATTTCTCCTCATAGGTCAAATCACTGTCCAACTGAATCGCTTCCAGTGGCACTGTATCTCTCAGCGATATATCAACCATCTCTGCGTGGCACTTCTTCAACTGGGAAACGTGGAACACATCGTGAACTCCTGACAATCCTTCGGGCAATTCTAACTTATAGGCTACTTCTCCCATACGCTCCAAAACTTTGTATGGGCCTACAAAATGTGACGCTAACTTTCCCTTGACTCCAAAGCGCTTAACTCCTCGAAGTGGAGATACTCGAAGATAAACTCGGTCTCCGACTTTGTAAACTGTCTCCTTGCATTTAGAATCTGCGTAGCTCTTCTGCCTGGATTGAGCTACCTTGAGCCTATCGCGAATCAATTTCACTTTTTGTTCAGACTCCTTAATCAGATCTGGTCCAAACAACTGGCGGTCTCCATCTTCATCCCACGACAATGGGGTCCTGCACCTCCTTCCGTACAAGGCTTCGAAAGGGGCCATCTTCAAACTGGATTGATAACTGTTGTTGTAAGAGAACTCTGCATATGGCAAATTCCCGTCCCAACTAAATCCATAATCTAGCACACAAGCTCTCAGCATATCCTCCAAAATCTGCTTGACTCTCTCGGTCTGCCCATCTGTCTGCGGATGGAAAGCTGTACTAAACTCCAGTATGGTACCCAAAGTTTGATGCAACTGATTCTAGAACTTTGAGGTAAATTGGGTTCCTCTGTCTGATACAATTCTCCTTGGAACTCCATGCAGACATACGATTCTGGTCATGTATATCTTTGCCAACTTTGCACCGGTATAGGTAGTCTTCACTGGAATGAAATGAGCTACCTTTGTCAAATGATCGACTACAACCCATATTGAGTCATAGCCTGAACGAGTTCTGGGTAAACCTGTAATAAAATCCATGCCTAACTTATCCCACTTCCATTGGGGTATTGGCAATGGCTGTAGCAATCCTGCTGGCTTCTGATGTTCTGCCTTTACACTCTGACATACATCACAAACTGCTACATACTCCGCAATATCCTTCTTCATTCCGGTCCACCAGAAAATCTCCTTCAAATCCAAATACATCTTGGTATTTCCTGGGTGAATCGAATATGGTGAATCATGGGCCTCTTGCAGAATCAACTTCCTGATCTCTGGTTCATTGGGCACATAAACACGGTCTTCAAACCATAAGGTATCATGCTCGTCCTCACGAAATTCTTTAGCTTTTCCTTTGCTCATTTTCTCCTTAATAGAAGCAATCTCCTTGTCAGTCTTCTGGGCTTCTCTGATCTTATCCATCAAAGTAGACTGAATCTCCAATGCTGCTACATAGCCTCTCGAGACTATCTCCAAACATAGCTCACAAAGATTTTCGGCTAACTCCCTTGGTAAATCTCCCGTCATTAAGGTGTTGACCATGCTTTTACGGTTCAACGCGTCAGCTACTACGTTAGCCTTTCCGGGGTGATAATGCAATCTCATATCGTAATCCTTGATGAGCTCCAACCATCTCCTTTGCCTGAGGTTCAACTCCTTCTGTGTGAAAATATACTTCAAACACTTGTGATTCGTGTACACCTCACAATGGTTTCCAATGAGAAAGTGTCTCCAAGTTTTCAATGCATGCACTACGGCTGCTAACTCCAAATCATGCATAGCATAATTTAACTCATGAGGCTTAAGCTGTCGTGAGGCATATGAAACAACTGTTCCTTCCTGCATAAGCACTGCTCCAAGTCCTCGACGTGAAGTGTCGCAATACACCTCATAATCCTTGGTCTCATCTGGCAAAATCAACACAGGTGATGTAACCAAACATGTCTTCAGCTCCTGGAAACTGGCCTCACATTCCTTAGTCCATATGAACTTGGTGTCCTTTTTCAACAACTCCGTCATAGGCTTCGCAATCTTTGAGAAATTCTCAATAAACCTCCGGTAGTATCCTGCGAGTCCAAGAAAACTCCGGATCTCTCCAACTGTTGTTGGGGCTTCCCAATTTGTCACGGTATCAACCTTAGTGGGATCTACTGCTATACCTTCTCCAAATATAACGTGTCCGAGGAATCCAACTTCCTTCAACCAAAACTCACATTTGCTAAACTTGGCATATAATTGATGTTCTCTGAGCTTACCAAGTACCAAACGCAAATGCTCCTTATGCTCCTCTTCATTCTTCGAGTAAACCAGGATATCATCGATGAACACTACGACGAACTTATCCAAAAACTCCATAAACACTTTGTTCAGCATGTTCATAAAATATGCAGGTGTGTTAGTCAGACCAAATGACATAACGGTATACTCGTACAGCCCATACCTGGTGGTAAAAGCCGTCTTAGGTATATCCTGTTCTCGAATCTTCAACTGGTGGTATCCTGATCGCAGATCGATCTTGGAAAATATCTTAGCTCCTTGCAATCGAGAAAACAAATCATTGATCATCGGTAGTGGGTACTTGTTCTTGATGGTTACTTCATTCAATCCTCGATAATCAACAACCATCCTTAACGATCCATCTTTCTTCTCCACTAGAAGTACTGGCGATCCCCAAGGCGAAGAACTTGGGCGAATATATCCTTTATCCAGTAACTCCTTAATGTGCTTCTTAATCTCCACCAAATCCTTTGCGGGCATCCTATATGGTCTCTTTGATATTGGCCCTGTGCCTGGCAAAAGCTCAATCAAAAACTCAATATCTCTATCCGGTGGCATGCCTGGCAACTCTTCTGGAAATACATTAGGGAAATCCTTCACTACTGGTAAGATCGCACGGTCCGAAAACCCCTCTTTGCACAGTGTACCGACCCCTCGTGTGCGTGTCCCAAACATCCCTGTACCCGACCCGGACAGTTGTCACCGTTGGGTCCGGATCATCCCCAAACATCTACAAAACATCTCCGTTTCATTTATTGGACTTCTTAACCTATATTTTTCTCAGCCGTCTGATTTAGATCGAAGGGCTTCCATTAGTCTGCATATAGACCCACTCACTATATAAACCTGCAACCCTAAATTCTAGGGGCCTTGTCCCATCCATCCTTTCCCATCGCGCCGCCGCCACCCACTCAGCATCTTCATCGGGATCCCTCCCAGTCCACCCACCTCTCCTCGATTTCAGTCACCAGCAATTCGTCGTCGAACCTACGCAACCGGCGCTCTCCTCTGTATCCTCTCGATCTCTCCCCACCAACCCCGGCCACTCCTCTCGATCCAATCTCTCCTCTGCCCAAGCACCGAGGGCACCCGTCCTCGCACAGGTGGCCGCCGGCCAGTAGCAGCAGCCCCACGTGTTGCCCGAGCCTCCCCTGCATCCTCGTCGTTGTTCGCTCCTCCCGCACCTGAGGCCCCGAGCTCCTCCTCCGATGCCTGCCGCCGGAGCTCCTCCTTGCCCGCGCATGGAGGACGCCGAGCTGTCGACGCACCTCCCCAACCCTCTGCATCGCCTGGATCCGGCTGGGTCCATGCTTCCCTACCGTCGGCGCCACCAAGCCCTGCTTCGTGCCATCCCCCCCCCCCCCCCCCCGTTGACTGCGAGCTCGCGCTTGAGCTTTGCCTCTGCGAGCATCGTCTGCTTTGCCCTTCGCTTCCCCCGCTCGTCCACCCGTGTGCGTTGACCACGCTCTGCTGCCCCTGCATCCAGCTGCTCGATCTGCCAGTGCCTCGCCTCGATCTAGAGTGGCCTCGATCTGGAGTGGCCCAGCGCCACGCCCATCGACCTCCAGATGCACCGAACTGGGCCACACCACTGCCGGCCCAACAACTGACCTCCTTCCTCCACCGACTGGGCTTGGCCCATGGTGAGATGCCTTCCCCCAGTGCCTGTTACTGATGGGCCAACCAGATCCGGCCCGTCTCGTGTTTTTTTTACATAGAATGTTTTCCTATTTCTCCGAGAGAACGTTAGTTTTGCAGAAACACCCTTGAACTTCATGCATATTTTAACTCATAAACTAAGCATCACATGTAAAAATTTAATATATGAAACTTGCTTAGAAAGTTGTGTAGATTAATAATTTTCCATTTTCATCTATGTTTAAAATGCTTAAAATGCTGTTTGTTTAAATTTTGCCCTTGCCATGCTAAAATGCTTTATTTCATAACTAAATAATTGTAACTCAGAATTTAATAAACTTTATATGTAAATGGGGTGGAAAATGCCTAGATTATCATGATGGCTTTACTTTTCATGTTTAACAACTCTAAAATTTGGTTTAGGGAAGAACAGTACCAAATCCATAATTATGCTCATGAGGATTTTCCGGACTTGTTGCTTGTTGTTCCGGCCTCATTTAAACTTTCCTAGATAGGTAGTTTTACTTTGCTACACCCCTTGCCATGTTAAACAACATTTAATACTGTTGGGTACATAAACGAGATCGAACTAAATAATTGTTGTGGTGTTTCGTCAATATGCAACTCGTTGCATATCGAGCTCCACTTAACTTGTAGTTTTGCTTGTGCACTTTGCCATGACATGCATAATTAAACCGGACATGCATCATACGTGATTGTGCATCATGCCATGATTATGAGATGGTTGTTTACTATGTTGTTTGCTTCTTTTCGGTGTTGCTTCTTCGGGTTGGTTCCGATAACGTCGCGTTTGTGAGGATTCGTTCGACTACGTCCGTTTGTCTTCTTCATGGACTCGTTCTTCTTCCTTGCGGGATCTCAGGCAAGATGACCATACCCTCAAAATCACTTCTATCTTTTCTTGCTAGATTCTCGCTCTTTTGCTATGCCTATGCTACGATACCTACCACTTGCTTATCATGCCTCCCATATTGCCATGTCAAACCTCTAACCCACCTTGTCCTAGCAAACCGTTGTTTGGCTATGTTAGTGCTTTGCTCGGCCCCTCTTATAGTGTTGCTAGTTGCAGGTGAAGATTGGAGTTTATTCCCTATTGGAACATGGATATTTTGTTGGGATATCACAATATCTCTTATTTAATTAATGCATCTATATACTTGGTAAAGCGTGGAAGGCTCAGCCTTATGCTTGGTGTTTTGTTCCACTCTTGCCGCCCTAGTTTCCATCATACCGGTGTTATGTTCCTTGATTTTGCGTTCCTTACACGGTCGGGTTATAATGGGAACCCCTTGACAGTTCGCTTTGAATAAAACTCCTCCAGCAAGGCCCAACCTTGGTTTTACCATTTGCACTAACAACCTACCACCTTCCCTTGGGTTCTGCAGACTCAAGGGTCATCTTTATTTACCCCCCCCCCCCGGGCCAGTGCTTCTCTAAGTGTTGGTCCGAACTGAGTAGACTGCGGGGCCACCTCGGGGAAACTTGAGGGTTGGTTTTACTCGTAGGATGTCTCATCCGGTGTTGCCCTGAGAACGAGATATGTGCAGCTCCTATCGGGATTGTCGGCGCATCGGGTGGCTTTGCTGGTCTTGTTTTACCATTGTCGAGATGTCTTGTAATCAGGATTCCGAGTCTGATCGGGTCTTCCTGGGAGAAGCAATATCCTTCGTTGGCCGTGAGAGCTTGTGATGGGCTAAGTTGGGACACCCCTGCAGGGTTTTGAACTTTCGAAAGCCGTGCCCGTGGTTATGGGCAGATGGGAATTTGTTAATGTCCGGTTGTAGAAAACCTGAATCTAAACTTAACTAAAATGGATCAACAGCGTGTGTAGCCGTGATGGTCTCTTTCCGGCGGAGTTCGGGAAGTGAACATGGTGTTGGAGTTATGCTTGACGTAGGTTGTTCTAGGATCACTTCTTGATCATAGTTTCTCGACCCTGCCTTTGCCTTCTCTTCTCGCTCTCACTTGCATATGTTAGCCACCATATATGCTAGTGCTTGCTGCAGCTCCACCTCATACCTTTTTCCCTACCTATAAGCTTAAATAGTCTTGATCGCGAGGGTGTGAGATTGCTGAGTCCCCGTGACTCACAGATACTTCCAAAACCAGCTTGCAGGTGCCGATCATATCGTGCAGGTGACGCAACCGAGCTCAAGGAGGAGCTCGATGAAGATCTCGTGCATTGTGTTGTTTCGTTTCAGTTGATCAGTAGTGGAGCCCAGTTGGGACGATCGGGGATCTGTAGCATTAGCGGTAGTCTTCTTTTATTTTGGTTCCGTAGTCGGACCTTGATTGTATCTGGATGTTGTAATGCTTTATTCATGTATTGTGTGAAGTGACGAGTGTAAGCCAACTATGTATCTCTTTCCTTATTCAGTACATGGGATGTGTAAAGATTACCCTTCTTGCGACATTGCTTACAATGCGGTTATGCCTCTAAGTCGTGCTTCGACACGTGGGAGATATAGCCACATCGTGGGCGTTACATAATCTTTTGAGTTCATATCTATCTTTGCAAGCTAAAATAGCAAAATAAGCTTCTTGATCAAATAAATAACCCTCGGGAATAACAAGTGATTCTTCATCATCATAATCAGATTCCATATTTTCAATTTCTCTAGCCCTAGCAAGTTGTTCATCGAGAAAATCACTAAGTGGCATAGTAGTATCAGGCATAGAGGTAGTTTCATCATAAGTATCATGCATAGCAGAAGTGGCATCATCAATAACATGTGACATATCAGAACGAATAGCAGAAGCAGGTGTAGGTGTCGCAAATTTACTCATTACAGAAGGTGAATCAAGTGCGGAGCTAGATGGCAGTTCCTTACCTCCCCTCGTAGTTGAGGGATAGATCTTGGTTTTTGGATCTCTCAAGTTCTTCATAGTGTCCAGCAGATATAAATTCCAAGTGACTCAAAGAATAGAGCTATGTTCCCCGGCAACGGCGCCAGAAATTAGTCTTGATAACCCACAAGTATAGGGGATCGCAACAGCTTTCAAGGGTAGAGTATTCAACCCAAATTTATTGATTCGACACAAGGGGAGCCAAAGAATATTCTCAAGTATTAGTGGCTGAGTTGTCAGCTCAACCACACCTGGAAACTTAGTATCTGCAGCAAAGTGTTTAGTAGCAAAGTAATATGATAGTGATGGTAACGGTATCAAAAGAGTAACGAAAGCAAAGTAATGTTTTTAGTATTTTGTAGTGATTGTAACAATAGCAACGGGAAAGTAAATAAGCGTAAACCAGTATATGGAAAGCTCGTAGGCATCGGATCAATGATGGATAATTATGTCGGATGTGGTTCATCATGTAACAGTCATAACATAGGGTGACATAGAACTAGCTCCAATTCATCAATGTAATGTAGGCATGTATTCCGAATATAGTCATACGTGCTTATGGAAAAGAACTTGCATGACATCTTTTGTCCTACCCTCCCATGGCAGCGGGGTCCTAATGGAAACTAAGGGATATTAAGGCCTCCTTTTAATAGAGAACCGGAACAAAGCATTAGCACATAGTGCATGAACTCCTCAAACTATGGTCATCACCGGTAAGTATCTCGGTTATTGTCACTTCGAGGTTAACGGATCATAACACATAATAGATGACTATAGACTTGCAAGATAGGATCAAGAACTCTCATATATTGATGAAAACATAATAGGTTCATATCTAAAATCATGGCACTCGGGCCCTAGTGACAAGCATTAAGCATAACAAAGTCATAGCAACATCAATCTCAGAACATAGTGGATACTAGGGATCAAACCCTAGCAAAACTAACTCGATTACATGATAAATCTCATCCAATCCATCACCGTCCAGCAAGCCTACGATGGAATTACTCACGCACGGCGGTGAGCATCATGAAATTGGTGATGGAGGATGGTTGATGATGACGATGGCGACAGATTCCCCTCTCCGGAGCCCCGACGGACTCCAGATCAGCCCTCCCGAGAAGTTTTAGGGCTTGGCGGCAGCACCGTATCGTAAAACGCGATGATTTCTTCTCTTCTATTTTTTTCTCCCCGGAAGCAGATATATAGAGTTGGAGTTGGAGTCGGGAGGTCTCTAGGGGGCCCACGAGGTAGGGGGCGCGCCCTAGGGGGGGCGCCCCCACCCTCGTGGAAAGGGTGTGGGCCCCCTGGTCTTCATCTTTGGCGAGGATTTTTTATTATTTGTTGTAAGATATTCCATGGAGTTTCAGGTCATTCCGAGAACTTTTGTTTTCTGCACATAAAACAACATCATGGCAGTTCTGCTGAAAACAGCGTCAGTCCGGGTTAGTTCCATTCAAATCATACAAGTTAGAGTCCAAAACAAGGGCAAAAGTGTTTGGAAAAGTAGATACGACGGAGACGTATCAGCGGGCAGTAGCCGCCGCCCGCCGGGCGAATTCTGAATGAAATATGCCCTAGAGGCAATAATAAAGTTGTTATTTATATTTCCTTATATCATGATAAATGTTTATTATTCATGCTAGAATTGTACTAACCGGAAACTTAGTACATCTGTGAATATATAGACAAATAGAGTGTCACTAGTTTGCCTCTACTTGACTAGCTCGTTGAATCAATGGTGGTTATGATTCCCAACCATAGACATGAGTTGTCATTTGGATAAGGGGATCACATCATTAGAGAATGATGTGATTGACTTGACCCATCCGTTAGCTTAGCACGACAATTGTTTAGTTTATTGCTATTGCTTTCTCCATAACTATACACGTTCCTATGACTATGAGATCATGCAACTCCCGAATATCGGAGGAAAACTTTGTGTGCTACCAAACGTCACAACGTATCTGGGTGATTATAAAGGTGCTCTACAGGTGTCTCCGATGGTGTTTGTTGAGTTAGCATGGATTAAGATTAGGATTTTTCACTCCAATTGTCGGAGAGGTATCTCTGGGCCCTCTCGGTAATGTACATCACTATAAGCCTTGCAAGTAATGTAGCTAATGAGTTAGTTACGGGATGTAGCATTACAAAACGAGTAAAGAGACTTGCCGGTAACGAGATTTAACTAGGTATTGAGATACCGACGATCGAATCTCGGGGAAGTAACATACCAATGACAAAGGGAACGACATATAGCATTATGTGGTTTGACCGATAAATATCTTCGTAGAATATGTAGGAACCAATATGAGCATCCAGGTTCCGCTATTGGTTATTGACCGGAGACATGTCTCGATCATGTCTACATAGTTCTCAAACCCGTAGGGTCCACACGCTTAACGTTCGGTGACGATCGGTATTACGAGTTTATGTGTTTTTATGTACCAAAGATAGTTCAGAGTCCCGGATTTGATCACTGACATGACGATGAGTCTCAAAATGGTCGAGACATAAAGATTGATATATTGGATGACTATGTTTGGACATCGGAAGGGTTCCGAGTAAGTTTGGACGAATACCGGAGTACCAGGGGGTTACCGGAACCCCCCGGGGAGTGTATTGGGCCTCATGGGCCTTGGTGAAGAGAGGAAGGAGCGGCCAGGGAAGGCCGCACTCCCCCTCCCCCTCTAGTCCGAATTGGACTAGGAAGGAGGGGGGCGGCGGCGGCCCCCTTTTTCCTTCACCCTCTCTTCTCCTTCCTTCCCTCCTACTCCTACTCATGGAAGGGGTGGAATCCTACTCCCGATGGGAGTAGGACTCCCCTTGGGGCGCGCCTAGGAGGCCGGCCTCCTCCCCCTCCTCCAATCCTTTATATACGGGGGAGGGGGCACCCCATAGACACACTAGTTGATCATTGATGTTTTAGCCGTGTGCGGTGCCCCCTCCACCATAATCCACCTTGGTTATATTGTAGCGGTGCTTAGGCGAAGCCCTGTTCCGGTAGCATCATCATCACCATCATCATGCCGCCGTGGTGATGAAACTCTCCCTCGAAGCTCTACTGGATCGTGAGTTCGCGAGACATCACCGAGCTGAACGTGTGCAGATCACGGAGGTGTCGTACCTTCGGTGCTAGATCAGTCGATCGTGAAGACGTATGACTACATCAACCGCATTGTCATAATGCTTCCGCTTACAGTCTACGAGGGTACGTAGACGATACTCCCCTCTCGTTGCTATGCATCACCATGATCTTGCATGTGCGTAGGATTTTTTTTGAAATTACTACGTTTCCCAACGGTGGCATCCGAGCCAGGTTTATGCGTAGATGTGATATGCACGAGTAGAACACAAAGGAGTTGTGGGTGTGGGTATATACATATTGCTTTCCATCACTAGTTGATTCTTGATTCAACGACATTGTTGGATGAAGCGGCCCAGACCGACATTACGCATACGCTTACGCGAGACTGGTTCTACCGACGTGCTTCGCACACAGGTGGCTAGTGGGTGTTTGTTTCTCCAGCTTAAGTTGAATCGGATTCAATGAATAGGGTTCTTTCTGAAGATCAAAAAGCAATCACTATACCGCGTTGTGGTTTTTGATGCGTAGGTAAGAACGGTTCTTGCTCAGCCCATAGCAACCACGTAAAACTTGCAACAACAAAGTAGAGGACGTCTAACTTGTTTTTGCAAGGCATGTTGTGATGTGATATGGTCAAGACATGATGCTAAATTTTATTGTATGAGATGATCATGTTTTGTAACACAGTTATCGGCAACTGGCAGGAGCCATATGGTTGTCGCTTTATTGTATGAAATGCAATCGCCATGTAATTGCTTTACTTTATCACTAAGCGGTAGAGATAGTCGTAGAGGCAATAGTTGGCAAGACGACAACGATGCTTCGATGGAGATCAATGTGTCAAGACGGTGATGATGGTGATCATGACGGTGCTTTGGAGATGGAGATCAAAGGCACAAGATGATGATGGCCATATAATATCACTTATATTGATTGCATGTGATGTTTATCCTTTATGCATCTTATTTTTCTTAGTTTGGCGGTAGCATTATAAGATGATCTCTCACTAAATTTCAAGGTATAAGTGTTCTCCCTGAGTATGCACCGTTGCTACAGTTCGTCGTGCCAAGACACCACGTGATGATCGGTTGTGATAAGCTCTACGTTCACATACAATGGGTGCAAGCCAGTTTTGCACAATAGCAGAATACTCGGGTTAAACTTGATGAGCCTAGCATATGCAGATATGGCCTCGGAATTCTGGAGACCGAAAGGTCGAGCGTGAATCATATAGTAGATATGATCAACATAGTGATGTTCACCATTGAAAACTACTCCATATCATGTGATGATCTGACATGGTTTAGTTGATATGGATCACGTGATCACTTAGATGATTAGAGAGATGTCTATCTAAGTGGGAGTTCTTAAGTAATTTGATTAATTTAACTTTAGTTTATCATGAACTTAGAACCTGATAGTATTTTGCATGTCTATGTTGTTGTAGATAGACGGCCCGTGCTGTTGTTCCGTTGAATTTTAATGCATTCCTAGAGAAAGCTAAGTTGAAAGATGATGGTAGAAACTACACGAACTGGGTCCGTAACTTGAGGATTATCCTCATTGCTGCACAGAAGAATTACGTCCTGGAAGCACCGCTAGGTGACAAACCCACTACAGGAGCAACGCCAGATGTTATGAACACCTGGCAGAGTAAAGCTGATGACTACTCGATAGTTCAGTGTGCCATGCTTTATGGCTTAGAACCGGGACTTCAACGACGTTTTGAATGTCATGGAGCATATGAGATGTTCCAGGAGTTGAAATTAATATTTCAAGCAAATGCCCGGATTGAGAGATATGAAGTCTCCAATAAGTTCTACAGCTGCAAAATGGAGGAGAATAGTTTTGTCAGTGAACATATACTCAGAATGTCTGGGTACCACAACCACTTGACCCAACTGGGAGTTAATCTTCCTCATGATAGTGTCATTCACAGAGTTCTTCAATCACTGCCACCAAGCTACAAAAGCTTCGTGATGAACTATAATATGCAAGGGATGGATAAGATGATTCGTGAGCTCTTCGCAACGCTAAAGGCTGCGGAGGTAGAAATCAAGAAGGAGCATCAAGTGTTGATGGTCAACAAGACCACTAGTTTCAAGAAAAATGGTAAAGGGAAGAAGGGGAACTTCAAGAAGAACAGCAAGCCAGTTGTTGCTCAAGTGAAGAAACCCAAGTCTGGACCTAAGCCTGAGACTGAGTGCTTCTACTTCAAAGGAACTGGTCACTCGAAGCGGAACTGACCCAAGTATTTGGCGGAGAAGAAGGATGGCAAAGTGAAAGGTATATTTGATATACATGTTATTGATGTGTACCTTACTAATGCTCGCAGTAGTGCCTGGGTATTTGATACTAGTTCAATTGCTAAAATTTGCAACTCAAAATAGGGGCTACGGATTAAGCGAAGATTGGCTAAGGACGAGGTGACGATGCGCGTGGGAAATGGTTCTAAAGTCGATGTGATCGCCATCGGCACGCTACCTCTACATCTACCTTCGGGATTAGTTTTAGACCTAAATAATTGTTATTTGGTGCCAGCGTTGAGCATGAACATTATATCTAGATCTTGTTTGATGCGAGACGGTTATTCATTTAAATCAGAGAATAATGGTTGTTCTATTTATATGAGTAATATCTTTTATGGTCATGCACCCCTGATGAGTGGTCTATTTTTACTAAATCTTGATAGTAGTGATACACATGTTCATAGTATTGAAGCCAAAAGATGCAGAGTTGATAATGATAGTGCAACTTATTTGTGGACTGTCATTTAGGTCATGGTATAAAGCGCATGAAGAAACTCCATTCTGATGGACTTCTGGAATCACTTGATTATGAATCACTTGGTACTTGCGAACCATGCCTCATGGGCAAGATGACTAAAACTCCGTTCTCCGGAACAATGGAGCGAGCAACAGAGTTATTGGAAATCATACATATTGATGTATGTGGTCCAATGAACATTGAAGCACGCGACGGATATCGTTATTTTCTCACCTTCATAGATGATTTGAGCAGATATGGGTATATCTACTTGATGAAACATAAGTCTGAAACATTTGAAAAGTTCAAATAATTTCAGAGTGAAGTGGAAAATCATCACAACAAGAAAATCAAGTTTCTATGATCTGATCATGGAGGTGAATATTTGAGTTATGAGTTTAGACTTCATTTGAAACAATGTGGAATAGTTTCACAACTCACCCACCTAGAACACCACAGCGTAATGGTGTGTCCGAATGTTGTAATCATACTTTACTAGATATGGTGCGATCTATGATGTCTCTCACTGATTTACCGCTATCGTTTTGGGGTTACGCTTTAGAGACAGCTGCATTCACGTTAAATAGGCACCATCTAAATCTGTCGATACGACACCTTATGAACTGTGGTTTGGCAAGAAACTCAAGTTGTCATTTCTTAAAGTTTGAGGCTGCAATGCTTATGTGAAAAAGCTTCTACCTGATAAGCTCGAACCCAAATAATAGAAATGTGTCTTCATAGGATACCCAAAGGAGACTGTTGGGTAACCTTCTATCACAGATCCGAAGGTAAGATATTCATTGCTAAGAATGGATCCTTTCTAGAGAAGGAGTTTCTCTCGAAAGAAGTGAGTGGGAGGAAAGTAGAACTTGACAAGGTAATTGTACCTTCTCCTTTATTGGAAAGTAGTTTATCACTGAAATCAGTTCCAGTGATTCCTACGCCAGTAAGTGAGGAAGCTAATGATGATGATCATGAAACTTTTGATCAAGTTACTACCGAACCTCGTAGGTCAACCAGAGTAAGATCCGCACTAGAGTGGTACGGAAATCCTGTTCTGGAAGTCATGTTACTTGACAATGACGAACCTACGAACTATGAGGAAGCGATGATGAGCCCAGATTCCGCAAAATGGCTTGAGGCCCTGAAATCTGAGATAGGATCCATGTATGAGAACTAAGTGTGGACTTTGGTTGATTTGCTCGATGATCGGCAGGCCATAGAAAATAAATGGATCTTCAAGAAGAAGACTGACGTTGACGGTAATGTTACTGTCTACAAAGCTCGACTTGTTGCAAAAGGTTTTCGACAAGTTCAAGGAGTTGACTACAATGAGACCTTCTCACCCGTAGCAATGCTTAAGTCCATCCAAATCATGTTAGCAATTGCCACATTTTATGATTATGAAATTTGGCAAATGGATGTCAAAACTGCATTCCTTAATGGATATCTTAAAGAAGAGTTGTATATGATGCAACCAGAAGGTTTTGTCGATCCAAAAGGTGCTAATAAAGTGTGCAAGCTCCAGCGATCCATTTATGGACTGGTGCAAGCCTCTCGGAGTTGGAATATACACTTTGATAGTGTGATCAAAGCATATGGTTTTATACAGACTTTTGGAGAAGCCTGTATTTATAAGAAAGTGAGTGGGAGCTCCGTAGCATTTCTGATATTATATGTAGATGACATATTGTTGATCGGAAATGATACTGAATTTCTGAATAGCATAAAAGGATACTTGAATAAGAATCTTTCAATGAAAGACCACGGTGAAGCTGCTCATATATTGGGCATCAAGATCTATAGAGATAGATCAAGACGCTTAATTGGACTTTCACAAACCACATACCTTGATAAAGTTTTTAAGAAGTTCAAAATGGATCAGGAAAAGAAAGGGTTCTTGCTGGTATTACAAGGTGTGAAGTTGAGTCAGACTCAATGCCCGACCACTGCAGAAGATAGAGAGAAAATGAAAGGTGTTCCCTATGCTTCAGCCATAGGCTTTATCATGTATGCAATGCTGTGTACCAAACTTGATGTGTGCCTTGCTATAAGTTTAGCAGGGAGGTACCAAAGTAATCCAGGAGTGGATCACTAGACAGCGGTCAAGAACATCCTAAAATACCTGAAAAGGACTAAGGATATGTTTCTCGTATATGGAGGTGAAAAAGAGCTCGTCGTAAACGGTTACATCGATGCAAGCTTTTACACTGATCCGAATGACTCCAAGTCACAAACCGGATACGTGTTCTTATTAAATGGTGGAGTTGTTAGTTGGTGTAGTTCCAAGCAGAGCGTCGTGGTAGGATCTACATGTGAAGCGGAATACGTAGCTGCTTCGGAAGTAGAAAATGAAGGAGTCTGGATGAAGGAGTTCATATCCGATCTAAGTTAGTTGGTGCAGTTCCAAGCAGAGCGTCGTGGTAGGATCTACATGTGAAGCGGAATACGTAGATGCTTCGGAAGTAGCAAATGAAGGAGTCTGGATGAAGGAGTTCATATCTGATCTAGGTGTCATACCTAGTGCACCAGGTCCAATGAAAATCTTTTGTGACAATACTGGTGCAATTGCCTTGGCAAAGGAATCCAGATTTCACAAGAGAACTAAGCACATCAAGAGACGCTTCAATTCCATCCGCGATCAAGTCAAGGAGGGAGACATAGAGATTTGCAAGATACATACGGATGTGAATGTTGCAGACCCGTTGACTAAGCCTCTCTCATGAGCAAAACATGATCAGCACCAAGACTCCGTGGGTGTTAGAATCATTACAATGTAATCTAGATCATTGACTCTAGTGCAAGTGGGAGACTGAAGGAAATATTCCCTAGAGGCAATAATAAAGTTGTTATTTATATTTCCTTATATCATGATAATTGTTTATTATTCATGCTAGAATTGTATTAACCGTAAACTTAGTACATGCGTGAATACATAGACAAACAAAGTGTCACTAGTTTGCCTCTACTTGACTAGCTTGTTGAATCAATGATGGTTATGTTTCCTAACCATAGACATGAGTTGTCATTTGATTAACGGGATCACATCATTAGAGAATGATGTGATTGACTTGACCCATCCGTTAGCTTAGCACGATGATCGTTTAGTTTGTTGCTATTGCTTTCTCCATAACTATACATGTTCCTATGACTATGAGATCATGCAACTCCCGAATATCGGAGGAACACTTTGTGTGCTACCAAACGTCATAACGTAACTGGGTGATTATAAAGGTGCTCTATAGGTGTCTCCGATGGTGTTTGTTGAGTTGGCATGGATCAAGATTAGGATTTGTCACTCCGATTGTCGGAGAGGTATCTCCAGGCCCTCTCGGTAATGTACATCACTATAAGCCTTGCAAGCAATGTAGCTAATGAGTTAGTTACGGGATGTAGCATTACGGAACGAGTAAAGAGACTTGCCGGTAACGAGATTGAACTAGGTATTGAGATACCGACGATCGAATCTCGGGCAACTAACATACCAATGACAAAGGGAACAACATATACCGTTATGCGATTTGACCGATAAAGATCTTCATAGAATATATAGGAGCCAATATGAGCATCCAGGTTCCGCTATTGGTTATTGATCGGAGACATGTCTCGGTCATGTCTACATAGTCCTCGAACCCGTAGGGTCCGCACGCTTAATGTTCGGTGATGATCGGTATTACGAGTTTATGTGCGAGGGAGTCCTGGATTAGGGGGTATCCGGACAGCCGGACTATAACCATTGGCCGGACTCTTGGACTATGAAGATACAAGATTGAAGACTTCGTCCCGTGTCCGGATGGGACTTTCCTTGATGTGGAAGGCAAGCTTGGCAATACGGATATGTAGATCTCCTCCCATTGTAACCAACTCTGTGTAACCCTAGCCCCCTCCGGTGTCTATATAAACTGGAGGGTTTAGTCTGTAGGACACAATAGCAACAATCATACCATAGGCTAGCTTCTAGGGTTTAGCCTCTCTGATCTCGTGGTAGATCTACTCTTGTACTACCCATATCATCAATATTAATCAAGCAGGAGTAGGGTTTTACCTCCATCAAGAGGGCCCGAACCTGGGTAAAAACATCATGTCCCTTGTCTCCTGTTACCATCCGCCTAGACGCACAGTTCGGGACCCCCTACCCGAGATCCGCCGGTTTTGACAATGTGTTTTGATGTACCGAGGATAGTTCGGATTCCCGGATTTGATCACGGACATGATGAGGAGTCCCAAAATGGTCGAGACATAAAGATTTATATATTGGATGACTATGTTTGGACATTGGAAGGGGTCCGAGTAAGTTTGGACGAATACCGGAGTACCGGGGGGTTACCGGAATCCCCCGGGGAGTGAATTGGGCCTCATGGGACTTGGTAGAGAGAGAAAGGGGCGGCCAGGGCAGGTCGCGCCCCCTTCCCCGTCTAGTCCGAATTGGACTAGGAAGGGGGGCGGCGCCCTGCTGTTTCCTTCCCTCCTACTCCTACTCATGGAAGGGGTGGAATCATACTCCCAGTGGGAGTAGGACTCCCCTTGGGGCACGCCTAGGAGGCCAGCCTCCTCCCCCTCCTCCACTCCTTTATATACGGGGGAGGGGGCACCCCATAGACACACAAGTTGATCATTGATCTTTTAGCCGTGTGCGGTGCCCCCCTCCACCATAATCCACCTCGGTTATATCGTAGGGGTGCTTAGGCGAAACCCTGTTCCGGTAGCATCATCATCACCGCCATCACGCCGTCGTGCTGACGAAAATCTCCCTCGAAGCTCTACTGGATCGTGAGTTCGCGGGACGCTACCGAGCTGAACGTGTGCAGATCGCGGAGGTGTCGTACCTTCGGTGCTAGATCGGTCGATCGTGAAGACGTACGACTACATCAACCGCGTTGTCATAACGCTTCCGCTTACGGTCTACGAGGGTACATAGACGATACTCTCCCCTCTTGTTGCTATGCATCACCATAATCTTGTGTGTGCATAGTATTTCTTTTAAATTACTACGTTTCCCAACAAATTCATCATCCCCGCACGAGACGCCTCTACATCCGCCGCCGCGGCGACCACCGCGGCCGCCACCGCCGCCGCCGCTGCCCGGGTCTTCTTAGCATTGAGCCTGTTCCGCCGGTCGGTGGTGATAGCCTCCCGGCGCTAAACCTCTACCCTCCACTCGGTGTTCGACGTGCTCGGCGGTTTTGCCATCGGCGCCCTTGGCTTCCTCTGCTTCGGCTGGCTGGAGTTGGCAACGGCAGCGGCGCGAGGGGTCGAGTACTTCTTCGGCGGCATGGCGGGAGGGATGGTGGTAGGATGGCGGGGAGCGGGAAGGGAATGGCGGGAGAAGAGGGGTAGAAGGGGGGGAAGCAATGAGAAAATTGAGGGAAAAGTGGGGGAACAGTGGGAAAAGGCCTGTCTGTCGCTGACAGAGTGGACCCACGCGCCTTTTCACTTCGGCCGGTGATACGTCTCCAACGTATCTATAATTTTTTATTGTTCCATGCTATTATATTATCTGTTTTGGATGTTAATGGGCTTTATTTTACACTTTTATATTATTTTTGGGACTAACCTATTAACCGGAGGCCCAGCCCAAATTGCTGTTTTTTTGCCTATTTCAGTGTTTCGTAGAAAGGAATATCAAACGGAGTCCAAATGGAATGAAACCTTTGGGAGAGTGATTCTTGGAACAAACGTGATCCAGAGGACTTGGAGTGGACGTCAAGCAACCAACGAGGTGGCCATGAGGCAGGGGGCGCGCCTACCCCCCTGAGCACGCCCTCCCCCCTCGTGGGTCCCTCGTGGCTCAACCGACCTACTTCTTCCTCCTATATATGTTCACATACCCCGAAAACATCCAGGAGCACCATGAAACCCTATTTCCACCGTCGCAACCTTCTGTACCCAAGAGATCCCATCTTGGGGCCTTTTCCGGAGCTCCGCCAGAGGGGGCATTGATCACGGAGGGCCTCTACATCAACTCCATGGCCCCTCTGATGATGTGTGAGTAGTTTACCTCAGACCTTCGGGTCGGTAGTTATTAGCTAGATGGCTTCTTCTCTCTCTCTTTGGATCTCAATACAAAGTTCTCCTCGATTCTCTTAGAGATCTATTCGATGTAACTCTTGTTGCAGTGTGTTTGTCGAGATCCAATGAATTGTGGATTTATGATCAAGATTATCTATGAACAATATTTGAATCTTCTCTGAATTCTTTTATGTATGATTGGTTATCTTTGCAAGTCTCTTCAAATTATCAGTTTGGTTTGGCCTACTAGATTGATCTTTCTTGCAATGGGAGAAGTGCTTAGCTTTGGGTTCAATCTTGCGGTGCTCGATCCCAGTGACAGAAAGGGAAACAACACGTATTGTATTGTTGCCATCAAGGATAAAAAGATGGGGTTTATATCATATTGCATGAGTTTATCCCTCTACATCATGTCATCTTGCTTAAAGCGTTACTCTGTTCTTATGAACTTAATACTCTAGATGCATGCCGGATAGCGGTCGATGTGTGGAGTAATAGTAGTAGATGCAGGCAGGAGTCGGTCTACTTGTGACGGACGTGATGCCTATATACATGATCATACCTAGATATTCTCATAATTATTCGCTTTTCTATCAATTGCTCGACAGTAATTTGTTCACCCACCGTAATACTTATGCTATCTTGAGAGAAGCCACTAGTGAAACCTATGGCCCCCGGGTCTATTCTCCATCATATAAGTTTCCAATCTATTTTATTTTGCAATCTTTACTTTCAATCTATATCATAAAAATACCAAAAATATTTATCTTATTATATTATTATTATCTCTATCAGATCTCACTCTTGCAAGTGGCCGTGAAGGGATTGACAACCCCTTTATCGCGTTGGTTGCGAGGTTCTTATTTGTTTGTGTAGGTACGAGGTGACTCGCGCGTGGTCTCCTACTGGACTGATACCTTGGTTCTCAAAAACTGAGGGAAATACTTACGCTGCTTTGCTACATCACCCTTTCCTCTTCAAGGGAAAACCAACGCAGTGCTCAAGAGGTAGCAAGAAGGATTTCTGGCGCCATTGCCGGGGAGATCTACGCCAAGTCAAGACATACCAAGTACCCATCACAACTCTTATCATTCACATTACATTATTTTCCATTTGCCTCTCGTTTTCCTCTCCCCCACTTCACCCTTGCCGTTTTATTCACCCTCTCTTTCTGTCCGCCTCTTTTTCGCTTGCCTCTTGTTGCTTATTGCCCTTATGGCTTTACCAAAAGGTGTTGATCCTCACCTTAGAAGGTTGGAAGAAATCGAAAACCATGTTAGAAGTTTTATGTCCTTGCAGTTTGAGCATAATAATTTCTTTAGAAATGAGCTTAAGGAACAAAAAGGTTTTGTCTGTTTCATGAATAAAGAGCTCGATGATATGTCTAAGGAATTTTATGGTTTGAAATCTTAGTTTGCTCATCTTGAAAAATTAATTGCCCAAATTTCTGATAAGTAGGCCACTTTAGTTAATAAGATGGCTGCTAAACCAGAAGAGTTAGATAATAATGATGAAGATCTAAAAGTTATTGATGTGTCCCCTATTAAATCTTTGTTTTGCAATATGAATCTTGATAATGATGGGACTGGAGACGAGTCAACTTTAGTTAGAAGGCGTCCCAATGATTCGGAGTTTTTAGATCTTGATGCAAAATTGGTAAAAGTGGGATTGAAGAGGTTAAAACTTTAGATAGCAACGAACCCACTATCTTGGATTTCAAGGAATTTAATTATGATAATTTCTCTTTGACAGATTGTATTTCCTTTTTGCAATCTGTGCTAAATTCTCCTCATGATTATAGTCAAAATAAAGCTTTTACTAAACATATCATTGATGCTTTGATGCAATCTTATGAAGAAAAACTTTAGTTGGAAGTATCTATCCCTAGAAAACTTTATGATGAGTGGGAACCTACAATTAAAATTAAAATTAAAGATCATGAATGCTACGCTTTGTGTGATTTGGATGCTAGTGTTTCCACGATCCCAAAAACTTTGTGTGATTTGCTAGGTTTCCATGATTTTGATGATTGTTTTTTAAACTTGCACCTTGCGGATTCCACTATTAAGAAACCTATGGGAAAGATTAATGATGTTCTTATTGCTGCAAATAGGAATTATGTGCCCGTAGATTTCATTGTTCTTGATATATATTGCAATCCTTCATGTCCTATTATTCTTGGTAGACCTTTCCTTAGAACAATTGATGCAATTATTGATATGAAGGAAGGGAATATTAGATTCCAATTTCCGTTAAGGAAAGGCATGGAACACTTCCCTAGAAAGAAAATTAAATTACCATATGAATCTATTATGAGAGCCACCTATGGATTGCCTACCAAAGATGGCAATACTTAGATCTATCCTTGCTTTTATGCCTAGCTAGGGGCGTTAAACGATAGCGCTTGTTGGGAGGCAACCCAATTTTATTTTTATTCCTTGATTTTTTTCCTGTTTAGTAATAAATAATTTATCTAGCCTATTTTTTGGTTGTGTTTTTTTTGTTTAATTAGTGTTTGTGCCAAGTAGAACCGTTGGGAAGACTTGGGGGAAGTCTTCTTGATCTTGCTGTAAAAAACAGAAACTTTAGCGCTCACGAGAATTGCTGCCATTTTTTATTGGAGAGTGCTATTTAGCTAATTCTTTTTGAAGATGATTAATATATAAATTTCTCACGTCCATCAATTTGTTATAGAATTTTTGGGGTTCCAGAAGTATTCGAAACCTACAGATTACTACAGACTGTTCTGTTTTTGACCGATTCTGTTTTTCGTGTGTTGTTTGTTTATTTTGATGAATCTATGGCTAGTAATAGAGTTTATGAACCATAGAAAAGTTGGAATACAGTAGGTTTAACACCAATATAAATAAAGAATGAGTTCATTACAGTACCTTGAAGTGGTGGTTTGTTTTGTTTTACTAACGGAGCTCACGGAGAATTTCTTTTAAGTTATGTGTTGTGAAGTTTTCAAGTTTTGGGTAAAGATTTGATGGATTATGGAACAAGAAGCAGAAAGAGCCTAAGCTTGGGGATGACCAAGGCACCCCAAGGTAAAATCCAAGGACAATCAAAAGCCTAAGCTTGGGGATACCCCGGAAGGCATCCCCTCTTTCGTCTTCGTCCATCGGTAACTTTACTTGGAGCTATATTTTTATTCGCCACATGATATGTGTTTTGCTTGGAGCATCTTGTATGATTTTAATATTTGCTTTTTAGTTTACCACAATCATCCTTGCTGCACACACCTTTTGGGAGAGACACACATGAATTGGAATTTATTCGAATACTCTATGTGCTTCACTTATATCTTTTGAGTTGGATAATTTTTGCTCTAGTGCGTCGCTTATATCTTTTAGAGCACGGCGGTGGTTCTATTTTATAGAATTAATTGATCTCTTATGCTTAACTTATATCATTTTGAGATTCCTTTAGAACAGCATGGTAATTCACTTTGGTTATAAATTTTAAATGCTAAGAGAAGTTGGATGCTTGATAGATGGTTTTGAGATATAAAGGTGGTAATATTAGAGGTGTGCTAGTTGAGTAATTGTGAAATTGATGAATGCTTGTGTTGAAGTTGGAAAGTCCCGTAGCATGCACGTATGGTAAACATTATGTGACAAATTTGAAGCATGGGGTGTTCTTTGATTGCTTTCCTTATGAGCGGCGGTCGGGGACGAGCGATGGTCTTTTCCTACCAATCTATCCCCCTAGGAGCATGCGTGTAATGCTTGGTTTTGATGACTTGTAGATTTTTGCAATAAGTATGTGAGTTATTTATGACTAATGTTGAGTCCATGGATTATACGCACTCTCACCCTTCCATCATTGCTAGCCTCTTCGGTACCGTGCATTGCCCTTTCTCACCTTGAGAGTTGGTGCAAACTTTGCCGGTGCATCCAAACCCCGTGATATGATACGCTCTATCACACATAAGCATCCTTATATCTTCCTCAAAACAGCCACCATACCTACCTATTATGGCATTTCCATAGCCATTCCGAGAGATATTACCATGCAACTTTCCACCGTTCCATTTATTATGACATGTATCATCATTGTCATATTGCCATGCATGATCATGTAGTTGACATCGTATTTGTGGCAAAGCCACCGTTCATAATTTTCATACATGTCATTCTTGATTCATTGCATATCCCGGTACACTGCCGGAGGCATTCACATAGAGTCATATTTTGTTCTAAGTATCGAGTTGTAAGAAAATAAAAGTGTGATGATCATCATTAGAGCATTGTCCCATGTGAGGAAAGGATGATGGAGACTATGATTCCCCCACAAGTCGGGATGAGACTCCGGACGAAAAAAAAGAAAGAGAAAAGAGGCCAAAAGAAAAAAAGGCCCAAATAAAAAAATGAGAGAAAAGGAGAGAAGGGATAATGTTACTATCTGTTTTCCACACTTGTGCTTCAAAGTAGCACCATGATCTTCATGATAGAGAGTCTCTTATTTTGTCACATTCATATACTAGTGGGAATTTTTCATTATAGAACTTGGCTTGTATATTCCAATGATGGGCTTCCTCAAATGCCCTAGGTCTTTGTTAGCAAGCGAGTTGGATGCACACCCACTTAGTTTCTTTGATGAGCTTTCTTATATTTATAGCTCTAGTGCATCTGTTGCATGGCAATCCCTACTCCTTGCATTGACATCAATCGATGGGCATCTCCATAGCCCATTGATTAGCCGCGTCAATGTGAGACTTTCTCCCTTTTGTCTTCTCACACAACCTCAATCATCATATTCTATTCCACCCATAGTGCTATGTCCATGGCTCGCGCTCATATATTGCGTAAAAGTTGAAAGAGTTTGAAAAGGCTAAGTATGAAACAATTGCTTGGCTTGTCATCGGGGTTGTGCATGATGAGATCATTTTGTGTGAAGAAAATGAAGCATGACCAATCTATATGACTTTGTAGGGATAAGTTTTCTTTGGCTATGGTATTTTGATAAGACATAATTGCTTGATTAGCATACTTGGAGTATTACTATTTTTATGTCAACAATAAAATTTATCTTGAATCTTTCGGATCTGAACATTCATGCCACATAGAGAAAAATACATTGAAGAATATTCTAGAAAGCATTCCACATCAAAAATTCTGTTTGTATCATTTACCTACTCGAGGATGAGCAGGAATTAAGCTTGGGATCTATAATTTTTGATTGTTCCATGCTATTATATTATCTGTTTTGGATGTTAATGGGATTTATTTTACACTTTTATATTATTTTTGGGACTAACCTACTAACCGGAGGCCCAGCCCAAATTGCTGTTTTTTTGCCTATTTCAGTGTTTCACAGAAAAGGAATATCAAACGGAGTCCAAACGGAATGAAACCTTCGGGAGCGTGATTTTTGGAACAAACATGATCCAGAGGACTTGGAGTGGACGTCAAGCAACCAACAAGGTGGCCACGAGGCAGGGGGCGCGCCTACCCCCTGGGCACGCCCTCCCCCCTCGTGGGCCCCTTGTGGCTCAACCGACCTACTTCTTCCTCCTATATATGTTCGCATACCCCGAAAACATCCAGGAGCACCACGAAACCCTATTTCCACCGCCGCAACCTTTCGTACCCAAGATATCCCATCTTGGGGCCTTTTCCGGAGCTCCACCAGAGGGGGCATTGATCACGGAGGGGCTCTACATCAACTCCATGGCCCCTCCGATGATGTGTGAGTAGTTTACCTTAGACCTTCGGGTCCATAGTTATTAGCTAGATGGCTTCTTCTGTCTCTTTGGATCTCAATACAAAGTTCTCCTCGATTCTCTTGGAGATCTATTTGATGTAACTCTTCTTGCGGTGTGTTTGTCGAGATCCAATGAATTGTGGGTTTATGATCAAGATTATCTATGAACATTATTTGAATCTTCTCTGAATTCTTTTATGTATGATTGGTTGTCTTTGCAAGTCTCTTCGAATTATTAGTTTGGTTTGGCCTACTAGATCTTTCTTGCAATGGGAGAAGTGCTTAGCTTTGGGTTCAATCTTGCGGTGCTCGATCCCAGTGACAGAAAGGGAAATGACACGTATTGTATTGTTGCCATCGAGGATAAAAAGATGGGGTTTATATCATATTGCATGAGTTTATCCCTCTACATCATGTCATCTTGCTTAAAGCGTTACTTTGTGCTTATGAACTTAATACTCTAGATGCATGCTGGATAGCGGTCAATGTGTGGAGTAATAGTAGTAGATGCAGGCAGGAGTCGGTATACTTGTCACGTACGTGATGCCTATATACATGATCATACCTAGATATTCTCATAATTATTCGCTTTTCTATCAATTACTCGACAGTAATTTGTTCACCCACCGTAATACTTATGCTATCTTGAGAGAAGCCACTAGTGAAACCTATGGCCCCCGGGTCTATTCTCCATCATATAAGTTTCCAATCTATTTTATTTTGCAATCTTTACTTTCAATCTATATAATAAAATAACCAAACATATTTATCTTATTATTATTATCTCTATCAGATCTCACTCTTGCAAGTGGCCGTGAAGGGATTGACAACCCCTTTATCGCGTTGGTTGCGAGGTTCTTATTTGTTTGTGTAGGTACGAGGTGACTTGCGCGTGGTCTCCTACTGGATTGATACCTTGGTTCACAAAAACTGAGGGAAATACTTACGCTGCTTTGCTGCATCACCCTTTCCTCTTCAAGGGAAAACCAACGCAGTGCTCAAGAGGTAGCAGCCGGCGCCCCCAAGCCCCCCCCCCCCCCCCCCCGCGGAGTGTTGGGGAACATAGCATGCAATTTCAAAAAAATCTTACGCTCACGCAAGATCTATCTAGGAGATGCATAGCAACGAGAGGGGAAGAGTGTGTCCACGTACCCTCATAGACCAAAAGCGGAAGTGTTAGCTTAATGCAGTTGAAGTAGTCGAACGTCTTCTCGATCCAACCGATCAAGCACCGAACGTACGGCACCTTCGAGTTTTGCACACATTCACCTAGATGACGTCCCTCGAACTCTTGATCTAGCAAAGTGTCGAGGGAGAGTTCCATCAGTACGACAACATGGTGACAGTGATGGTGAAGTGATCCGTGCAGGGGTTCGCCTAAGCACTACGTGAATATGATCAGAGGCGTAAACTGTGGAAGGGGGGCGCCGCACATGGATTGGAAGAATTGATGTGTGTTAGAGGCGCCCCCACCCCCGTATATAAAGGAGGGAGTGGGGAGGAGGCTGGCCCTAGGCGCTCCCCAAGTGGGAGGAGTCCCACTTGGGCTCCTAGTAGGATTCGACCCCCCCTTCCTTTCATCAAAGGGGGAAAGGGGGAAGGAGAGAGAGGAGGAGAAGGAAAGGGGGTGCCGCCCCCTCCCCTTGTCCAATTTAGACTCCTCCCTTGGGGAGGGCACCCCTTGTGGGCAGGCTTTCCTCCCTCCTACGGCCCATATGGCACATATCTTCTCCCGGGGGGTTCCGGTAACCCTCCCTGTACTCCGATATGTACCCGATACATTCCGAAACACTTCCGATGTCCGAATACTATCATCCAATATATCAATCTTTACCTCTCAACCATTTTGAGACTCCTCCTCATGTCCGTGATCTCATCCTGGACTCCGAACAACATTCGGTCACCAAGTCACATAACTTATAATACAAATCGTCATCGAACATTAAGCGTGCGGACCCTACGGGTTCGAGAACTATGTAGACATGACCGAGACACCTCTCCGGTAAATAACCAATAGCGGAACCTGGATGCTCATATTGGTTCCTACATATTCTATGAAGATCTTTATCGGTCGAACCGTTATGACAACATACATTATTCCCTTTGTCATCGGTATGTTACTTGCCCGAGATTCGATCGTCGGTATCTTCATACCTAGTTCAATCTCATTACCAGAAAGTCTCTTCACTCGTACAGTAATACATCATCCCGCAACCATCTCATTAGTCACATTGCTTGCAAGGCTTATTATGGTGTGCATTACCGAGAAGGCCCAGAGATACCTCTCCGATACTCGGAGTGACAAATCCTAATCTCGATCTATGCCAACCCAACAAACGCCTTCAGATATACCTGTAGAGCATCTTTATAATCACCCATTTACGTTGTGACATTTTATAGCACACAAGGTATTCCTCCGATATCCGGGAGTTGCATAATCTCATAGTCGAACAAATATGTATTTGACATGAAGAAAGCAGTAGCAATAAAATTTTGAACGGTCAACATGCTAAGCTAATGGATGGGTCTTGTCCATCACATCATTCTCCTAATGATGTGATCCCGTTCATCAAATGGCAACACATGTCTATGGTTAGGAAACTTAACCATCTTTGATTAGCGAGCTAGTCTAGTAGAGGCTTACTAGGGACACAGTGTTTTGTCTATGTATCCACACATGTATCAAGTTTTTCGGTTAATACAATTCTAGCATGGATAATAAACATTTATGATATAAGGAAATATAAAAGAACAACTTTATTATTGCCTCTAGGGCATATTTCCTTCAGTCTCCCACTTGTAGTAGAGTCAATAATCTAGTTCACATCGCTATGTGATTCAACACCAATAGTTCACATCACCATGTGATTAACACCCATAGTTCACATCGCCATGTGACCAACACCCAAAGGGTTTACTAGAGTTAGTAATCTAGTTCACATCGTCATGTGATTAACACCCAAAGAGTACTAAGGTGTGATCATGTTTTGCTTGTGAGAGAGGTTTAGTCAACGGGTCTGCCACATTCAGATATGTATGTATTTTGCAAATTTCTATGTCTACAATGCTATGCATGGAGCTACACTCTAGCTAATTGCTCCCACTTTCAATATGTATCCAGATCAAGACTCAGAGTCATCCAGATCAGTGTCAAAGCTTGTATCGACGTAACTCTTTATGTCGAACTCTTTATCACCTCATAACCAAGAAACACTCCCTTAGTCCTCCTTAGGTACCTAAGGGTAATTTTGGCCATTGTCTAGTGATCTACTCCTGGATCACTATTGTACCCCCTTGCCAAACTCATGGCAAGGCACACAACAGGTCTGGTACATAGCATGGCATACTTTATAGAACCTATGACTAAGGCATAGGGAATGACTTTCATTCTCTCTTTATATTTTGCCGTGGTTGGGTATTTAGTCTTACTCAACTTCATACCTTACAACTTAGGCAGGAACTCCTTCTTTGACTGATCCATTTTGAACTCCTTCAAAATCTTACCAAGGTATGTACTCATCGAAAGTCTTATCAAGCATTTTGATCTATCTCTATAGATCTTGACGCCTAATATATAAGCAGCTTCACTGAGGTCTTTCATTGAAAAACTTTTATTCGAGTATCCTTTTATGCTATCTAGAAATTCTATATCATTTCCAATCGACAAATATGTCATCCGCATATAATATTAGAAATGCTACAGAGCTCCCACTCACTTTCTTGTAAATACAGGCTTCTCCAAAAGTCTGTATAAAACCATATGCTTCGATCATCTCATCAAAGCGTATATTCCAACTCCAAGATGCTTCCACCAGTCCATAAATGGATCGCTGAAGCTTGCACACTTTGTTAGCACCTTTAGGATCGAAAAAATCTTCTGGTTGCATCATATACAAATCTTCTTTAAGATATCCATTAAGGAATGCAGTTTTGACATCCATTTGCCATATTTCATAAAATGTGGCACTTGCTAACATGATTCAGACAGACTTAAGCATCGCTACGAGTAAGAAAATATCATCAGTCAACACCTTGAACTTGTCGAAAACATTTTTGCGACAAGTCGAGCATTGTACATAGTAACACTATCATCAGCGTCCATCTTCCTCTTGAAGATCCATTTATTCTCAATGGCTTGCCAATCATTGGGCAAGTCCACCAAAGCCCACACTTTATTCTCATACATGGATCATATCTCAGATTTCATGGCCTAAAGCCATTTATCGGAATCTGGGCTCATCATCGCTTCCTCATATTTCGTAGGTTCGTCATGGTCTAGTAACATGACTTCCAGAATGGGATTACCGTACCACTCTGGTGCGGAACGTGCTCTGGTTGACCTATGAGGTTCGATAGTAATTTGATCTGAAGTTTCATGATCATTATTATTAGCTTCCTCTCTAGTTGGTGTAGGCATCACTAGAACTGATTTCTGTCATGAGCTACTTTCCAATTCGAGAGAAGGTACAATTACCTCATCAAGTTCTAGTTTCCTCCCACTCACTTCTTTCGAGAGAAACTCCTTTTCTAGAAAGGATCCATTCTTCGCAACAAAAATCCTGCCTTCGGATCTATGCTAGAAGGTGTACACAACAGTTTCTTTTGGGTATCCTACGAAGACGCACTTCTCCGATTTGGGTTCGATCATATCAGTTTGAAACCTTTTCACATAAGCATCGCAACCCCAAACTTTAAGCAACGACATCTTTGGTTTCTTGCCAAACCATAGTTCATACAGTGTCGTCTCAACGGATTTAGACGGTACCCTATTTAACATGAATGCAATTGTCTCTAATGCATAACCCCAAAACGATAATGGTGAATCGGTAAGAGACATCATAGATCACACCATATCTAATAAAGTACGGTTACGACGTTCGGACACACCATTACGCTGCAGTGTTCCAGGTGGCGTGAGTTGTGAAACTATTCCACATTGTTTTAAACGAAGGCCAAACTCATAACTCAAATATTTGCCTCCGCGATCAGATCGTAGAAACTATATTTTCTTGTTACGATGATTCTCCACTTCACTCTAAAATTCTTTGAACTTTTCAAATGTTACAGACTTGTGTTTCATTAAGTAGATATACCCATATCTTCTCAAATCATCTGTGAAGGTCAGAAAATAACGATACCCGCCGCGAGCCTCAACACTCGTCGGACCACATACATCGATATGTATTATTTTCAATAAGTCAGTGGCTCGCTCCATTGTTCCGGAGAACGGAGTTTTAGTCATCTTGCCCATAAGGCATGGTTTGCAAGCATAAAATGATTCATAATCAAGTGATTCCAAAAGTCAATCCGCATGGAGTTTCTTTATGCGCTTTACACCAATATGATCTAAACGGCAGTGCCACAAATATGTTGCACTATCATTATCAACTTTGCATCTTTTGGCATCAATATTATGAATATGTGTATCCCTATGATCGAGATTCAATAAACCATTTACACTGGGTGTATGACCATAGAAGGTTTTATTCATGTAAATAGAACAACAATTATTCTCTGACTTAAATGAATAACCGTATTTGCAATAAACATGATCCAATCATATTCATGCTCAACGCAAACACCAAATAACATTTATTTAGGTTCAACACTAATCCTGAAGGTAGAGGGAGTGTGCGATGGTGATCTTATCAACCTTGGAATCACTTCCAACACACATCGTCACCTCGCCCTTAACCAATCTTTGTTCATTTTTGAACTCATGTTTTGAGTTACTAATCTTAGCAACTAAAACGGTATCAAATACCCTGGGGTTACTATGAACACTAGTAAATTACACATCAAGAACATGTATATCAAATATACCTTTGTTCACTTTGCCATCCTTCTTATCTGCCAAGTATTTAGGGAAGTTCCGCTTCCAGTGACAATTCCCTTTGCAGTAGAAGCACTCAGTTTCAGGCTTAGGTCTAGCTTTGGGTTTCTTCATGGGAGTGGCAACTTGCTTGTCATTCTTCTTGAAGTTCCCTTTCTTTTCCTTTGCCCTTTTTATTAAAACTAGTGGTCTTGTTAACCATCAACATTTGATGCTCTTTCTTGATTTCTACCTTCGCCGACTTCAGCATCACGAAGAGCTTGGGAATCGTTTTCGGCATCCCTTGCATATTATAGTTCATCACGAAGTTCTAATAACTTGGTGATAGTGACTAGAGAACTCTATCAATCACTTATCTTATCTGGAATATTAACTCCCACTTGATTCAAGCGATTGTAGTACCCAGACATTCTGAGCACATGCTCACTGGCTGAGCTATTCTCCTCCATATTGTAGGCAAAGTACTTTTCAGAGGTCTCTTACCTCTCGACACGGGCATGGTGCACTGAACTATCAAGTAGTCATCATTCTGAGCTTGTCAAACGTTCATAACGTCTGCATCTGCTCCTGTAATAGGTCTGTCACCTAGCGGTGCATCAAGGACATAATGTTTCTGTGCAGCAATGAGGATAATCCTCAAATCACGGACCCAGTCTGCATCATTGCTACCTTTCAACATAGTTTTCTCTAGGAACATATCAAAAATAAAACAGGGAAGCTATACGCAAGCTATTGATCTACAACATAGATATGCAAAAACTATCAGGACTAAGTTCATGATAAATTAAGTTCAATTAATCGTATTACTTAAGAACTCCCACTTAGATAGACATCCCTCGAGTCATCTAAATGATCACGTGATCCATATCAACTAAACCATGTCCGATCATCACGTGAGACGGAGTAGTTTTCAATGGTGAACATCTCTATGTTGATCATATCTACTATATGATTCATGTTCAACCTTTCGGTCTCTAGTGTTCCGAGGCCATGTCTGTACATGCTAGGCTCGTCAAGTTTAAGCCGAGTATTCCGCATGTGCAAAACTGTCTTGCACTCATTGTATGTGAATGTAGAGCTTATCACACCCGATCATCACGTGGTGTCTCAGCACGACGAAATGTCGCAACGGTTCATACTCAGGGAGAACACTTATACCATGAAATTTTAGTAAGGGATCATCTTATAATGCTACTGCCGTACTAAGCAAAATAAGATGCATAAAATATAAACATCACATGCAATAAAAATATGTGACATGATATGGCCATCATCATCTTGTGCCTTTGATCTCCATCTCCAAAGCACTGTCATGATTTCCATCATCACCGGCTTGACACCTTGATCTCCATCATATCGTCGTTGTCGTCTCGCCAACTATTGCTTCTACAACTATCGCTAATGCATAGTGATAAAGTAAAGCAATTACATGGCGTCTGCATTTCATACAATAAAGCGACAACCATAAGGATCCTGCTAGTTCCCGATAACTTTTACAAAACATGATCATCTCATACAAGAATGTATATCACATCATGTCTTGACCATATCACATCACAACATGCCCTGAAAAAACAAGTTAGACGTCCTCTACTTTGTTGTCGCAAGTTTTACATGGCTGCTACGGGCTTCTAGTAAGAACCGTTCTTACTTACGCATCAAAACCACAATGGTGATTTATCAAGTTTGCTATTTTAACCTTCAACAAGGATCGGCCGCAGTCAAATTCGATTCAACTAAAGTCGGAGAAACAGACACCTGCCAGCCACCTTTATGCAAAACAAGTTGCATGTTTGTCGGTGGAACCGGTCTCATGAACATGGTGATGTAAGGTTGGTCCGAGCCGCTTCATCCAACAATACCACCAAATCAAAATAAGACATTGGTGGTAAGCAGTATGACGATCACCGCCACAACTCTTTGTGTTCTACTCATGCATATCATCTACGCATAAACTTGGCTCTGATACCACTATTGGGGAATGGAGCATGCAATTTTGAAAAATTCCTACGCTCAGGCAAGATCTATCTAGTAGAAGCATAGCAACGAGAGGGAAAGAGTGTGTCCATGTACCCTCATAGACCAAAAGCGGAAGTGTTAGCTTAATGCGATTGATGTAGTCGAAGATCTTCTCGATCCAACCGATCAAGCACCGAACGTACGGCCCCTCCGAGTTCTGCACACGTTCAGCTCGATGATGTCCCTAGAACTCTTGATCCAGCAAAGTGTCGAGGGAGAGTTCCATCAGTATGATGGCGTGGTGATGGTGATGGTGAAGTAATCCGCACAGGGCTTCGCCTAAGCACTACATGATTATGACCGGAGGCATAAACTGTGGAAGGGGGGCGCCGCACACGGCTTGGAACAATTGATGTGTGTTAGAGGCGCCCCCACCCCCGTATATAAAGGACGTAGAGGGGAGGTGGCCGACCCTAGGCGCGTCCCAAGTGGGAGGAATCCAACTTGGGCTCCTAGTAGGATTCGGCCCCCTTCCTTTTATCGGAGGGGGAAAGGGGGAAGGAGAGAGAGGAGGAAAAGGAAAGGAGGGCGCCGCCCCCTCCCCTTGTCCAATTCAGACCCCTCCCTTGGGGCGGGGGGTGCACCACCCCTTGTGGGCTGGCTTGCCTCCCTCGTATGGCCCATATCTTCCTCCCGGGGGTTCCGGTAACCCCTCGGTACTCCGATAAGTACCTGATACATTCCGAAACACTTCCGGTGTCCGAATACTATCATCCAATATATCAATTTTTACCTCTCGACCATTTTGGGACTCCTCGTCATGTCCGTGATCTCATCCTAGACTCCGAACAACATTCGGTCACCAAATCATATAACTCATAATACAAATCGTCATCGAACATTAAGCGTGCGAACCCTACGTGTTCGAGAACTATGTAGACATGACCGAGACACCTGTCTGGTCAATAACCAATAGTGGAACCTGGATGCTCATATTGGTTCCTACATATTCTACAAAGATCTTTATCAGTCGAACCGTTATGACAACATACGTTATTCCCTTTGTCATCGGTATGTTACTTGCCCGAGATTCGATCGTCGGTATCTTCATACCTAGCTCAATCTCGTTAGCAGCAAGTCCCTTTACTCGTTCCGTAATACATCATGCTGCAACTAACTCATTAGTCACATTTCTTGCAAAGCTTATTATGATGTGCATTACCGAGAGGGCCCAGAGATACCTCTCCGATACTTGGAGTGACAAATCCTAGTCTCGATCTTTGCCAGCCCAATGAACACCTTCGGATATACCTGTAGAGCATCTTTATAATCACACAGTTACGTTGTGACGTTTGATAGCACATAAGGTATTCCTCCGGTATCCCGGAGTTGCATAATCTCATAGTCAAAGGAATATGTATTTGACATGAAGAAATCAATAGCAATAAAACTTGAACGATCAACATGCTAAGCTAACGGATGGGTCTTGTCCATCATATCATTCTCCTAATGATGTGATCCCATTCATCAAATGACAACACATGTCTATCGTTAGGAAACTTAACCATCTTTGATTAACGAGCTAGTCTAGTAGAGGCTTACTAGGGACACGGTGTTTTGTCTATGTATCCACACATGTATCAAGTTTCTAGTTAATACAATTCTAGCATGGATAATAAACATTTATCATGATATAAGGAAATATAAAATAACAACTTTATTATTGCCTCTAGGGCATGTTTCCTTCACAGAGGGCTAGGTTCGGCCCGGGTTCGCCGGCTGTTATTTCGGCCCAAACCGACGATAAACAAGGGCATGGGGGCACGACTGATCTGCAGACTGGGACCTCATCCCATGCGGGCCGGAGAATGAGATGGACATCTGCACGGCTCTCCATCTCTCTTGAGAGGAGTCCGTCTGACCGTGGTCGGACTCGACCCGACGGGAATCCATTTCGACTACCCGAATGATGCTTGGATACGGCGGGAGGTGCTTCACCGCTGCCTGGTCGATGGATACGCAGTCTGGTCCGTCTATCGCCCCAATACTTGGCGATGGCATGACCCCTGTGGTGGCGCATCTTTCCCCGTCGTTGGGCTCTGAGTCAGAGGTAAACAATGACATGCATTGTCCTGGACCGTCCCCCTATACGGAATGGTGTGCGCGCCATGCTAGTGAGAGGGCGTATGAAGCCGCTGCAGCCCTCGCGACCCAGGCCGCGGAGATGAAGTCCCACACCGCCACGGAGCCGGTATGGGTGGCCGGCAACCGTTGGCATAACAAGCAAGTCGTCGAGGTGTTGGGCTCCAACAAAGAGGGGTCTATCGTGGACCGCACCTCGACCGGCGACGTCGAGGCCATGGACTTTGACGGGGAAGAGTAGGACATGAGAGACAGTAACGCCTTATATCCCATGTCCTACTCTACCTCCCCGGTGATGGGACCTTCACTTCGTGGGTCTCATTACGGCTGGACATGGACACAGACACATACATGAACATGGACTTGGAGGCGAACGACGTCGTTGAAGATTTAGACTAGATTTACGTTGCATATAATTGTATGAATTTGATGATTTGATAATGATGTATCCATTTTTTGAAAGAGGTGATTTGAGAATTGATCATTCACTATCCGTGGATGCGCTCGAGCACGTTCATAGACGTTTAGAGCAACTCCAATGGGGCGACCCATTTCGTCCGTGGGTGTCTGTTTGGGTCGGCACGGACAGAAAAGTCGACCCAATGCGCCGACCCAAACGGACATGCGTCCGCTTTTCGGCCGCCTGCCGACCCATTCGCGGCCCTTTTTTTGCCGGATTTGCATCGGCGCGGACATGAGACGGATGCGCGCGCTCGCCTTCTCTTCCCCATGGGCCCGCTGGTCGGTGGCAGCCTCCACCATTTTCCTCTATTTCCCCCCAAAAAACCCTCCCGCCCGTGCGCGCTCCGGCCCCCGCCATGGACGACAACCTCAACGCCACCACCGGCCTCGTCTCCCTTGCCTCGTCCGGCATGGCGACCGTGCCCTCCGGCAAAGGCCAGCCTCACTCCCCCCGGAAGACCGCCGCCGCAGCCAAGCCGAAGAAGACGCTGACGCCCGAACAGTGGGCAAGAGAGTCAGCCAAGAGGAAGGACCGGAGGCACGCGGTGGACGCAAGGGACGAAGCCATCGCGGCAGCCACCATCGTCGCCGCCGCCGTGCAGAAGCAGGTCACCAACGCTCGCATCACGGCGGCAACGAGGGAGGCGCTATATATGCTAGGGTTAAACCCTAGCCAGCACGGCCTCGTCAATGCCGTCGTGGCCGCGGCCAGCACCAGCTCATCCTCTTTCCCTCGGATGGTGCTGCCCGACTCGCCCCGCGCGTCGGCTTGCACCCCGATGCCTGGCTTCCACGTCTACCTGCATGCCTCCCGCCTCTCCAGGGAGTGCTCGCCCGAGGTGAGCGTGGTGGCTCCGTCCACGCCCGCGCCAATCAACCTCAATGCCACACCGGTGGCTGGTGGCTCCTCATCCGGAGGCGCGAGGAAACGTGCGTGGCACATGGCAGCCGACATGCTGTCAAGCGCACACAACCTGTTCGACGGAATGCCTACCTCCGGCGACGACGACTACATGCAGAACATCATATTCGAGGGTGGTGCGTCGGCCGCTGGCTACGATCCCGATGAGAGACAAAGGTAGGACAGCCGAGGGGCGTTCACGTCGTCCACCTTTGATCAAGATCAGGCGGCCTTCATGCATGATCAGGCCGTCCTGGACCTAGACGGCTTCCCACTTGACCATGAGTTTCCGTAGGACTATGGGCAAGAGGAAGAGGACGAGTTTGACATCGAAGGGGATCCTTTGTTCGAGGATGAGCTCACCAACCAAGCCACCGGGGTGAAGCCGAAGCAGAAGAGCAAGCAGACCAAGGCATACACGGTGGCCGAGGACAAGCTTATTTGTGAGTGTTGGAGAGATATTGGGCAAGACCCGAAGACGGGCACCGAACAAAAGCATTCAACTTTTTGGATTCGTGTCCACCATGAGTTCCATGAGCGCAATAAGTTTTCGCCGTACCAAATAGTAAGAACACGCGGGTAGGTGTCCATTTCAAAGCAATGGAGGGTGATCCAACAAGAGTGAAACAAGTTTTGTGCCACTCTTGAGAGCGTCAAGGCCCACCCCGTGAGCGGCATCGGCATGCAAGACATGGTATGCTAGCAAGCCGCCCTCTTTTGCGTCATTCCATTTATGCTTGCGTGTTCATTTGCATACCATTTGCCAATATGCTTGCATGAAATATATTTGTAGGCATTTCAAGCTTTGGAGGCATTTAAGGTCCAACACAATGGCAAGTGCTTCAACCTCTCCCGTTGCTTTAGGTTCATCAAAGACGAGGAGAAGTTCAAGGCGCAATATGCCGCCCTCAAGTCGCGTGGGGGGAAGCAAGCCGTGAAGGAGGTTGGGAACGACGAGAAGGCATGGCCGTGGGGGAAGACCAACTCCAAGAAGGGTGACAAGCGGGATGCGGCGTTGAACGCCATGATCGCAAGCATGGAGGGCATGATGAGTAAGAAGGACTCAAGGGAGGAGGAGCGTCGGCGTTACAAAGAAGAGCAAATGAACGCCTTCATGGAGATCCAAATAAGGAGGCTTGAGATGGACGCGGAAAAGCAAGCCAAGATGCTTGAGATGGACGCGGAGAAGCAAGCCAAGATGCTAGAGATCGGGGCCGCCAACGCCAACACCAAGGCCAAAGAAGTGGCTCTCGTGAGCATGATGACCGGGTGGAGATCATGAAGGTGGATCTCAACACCATGTCGCCAAGGAAGAGGACGTGGTTCGAGAAGATGCAGGCCGACATGCTCAAGTTAGGCGATAAGTGATCTATGGCGGCGAGCGTCATCCTTTTTTGTATGCCGGCAGGTGTGCTGACATGACCACGGTGCCGCTATGGCGTGGTCGAACTCAAGTCCCACCCCTTTTTGTGTGCTGGCATGTGTGCCAGCCGCTGGCGAGTGCGCCAGCATGAACTGTGTGTTGTTATTTTGAAGCCGGCATTGTATGCCGGCGCTGGCATGGTGCCGGCATGAGACATGCCCACTGGCATGATCTATGGCCGCGGGCCTTTTTTAAAAATTACGTGCAGACATGAAATGGGTCGGTGCGTTGAGCGCACTGCCGACCCAAATCTAAAACAGGGCGGACGCCGGGCGGGCGGCCGACCCAAACGAACAAAAATGTCGTCCATTTGGGTCGCCCGGTTGGAGTTGCTCTTAGGGACTGAATTCTCTTAGCTGGACTCTTTTGTTTTTTGAACACAGTGCAATCGAAGTCGCTCACATATACGAGCATACACTTGCCCATATAAACGTACGCTCACACGCATATCCTATCCCTATGAGCACCTTTGAGAGACTAAGTTGACACATCATCTTAAGATTGACGACCTTTCGTTGTCGACAAAAAACGTATCTTTTCACTGCACGCACACCACCAAAAGATGTGAAATAAATCCTGAAAAATACAAGCATCAATGTCAAATCTGATGTTAGAGTTGTGTCTAATATTATTGTACAAGTTAGGTTACAGTTGGACTTGTAGTTGTATTGTGTTTTGATAAGATATGGAGTCGTGTCCAAGTAGGACACTTGTATCCTAGGCCTCTCATATATAGTGGGGGTAGACACACGATGTAACCTATGCCAACATAATAGCATCGGAAAGCAGGGGAAGCCGGCGGCATGTGCCAGCGTCCAGGGCGACCGGGTGCGGTATTGTAGCGGTGTCACGGGGAGGAGCGCCCGTAGTCAGGCCCCGGGGATGTAGCCACGACGGTGAACCTCGTTAACAAATCTCGGTGTCGTGCCTTCGTGTGATTGCTTGGTCCTCGGTAGATCGATGGAGTGCCTCGGATTTATTCTAACAAGTGGTATCAGAGCTAGGTTGCTTGGAGGTCACGGATCGTTTATTAAGAGGAGGAGGAACGAATCAACAGTTGGGTGGAAAGCGATCGCAGCCGTGGGAGGAGCAGTAGTCGGCGAGTCGGCGCTGACGAATTGCAACCAGGAGGCAACGATAAGTTCTACGGTTGTTGTAGTTCTTCGAGGAGTAATCGGATTCGGCGAGTGAGGCATATCAAAATTGCAGTTGGCGTCAGGCATGTACGTGGAAGCTCTCGTGGAGGCAGATCGAGGACGAATTGTCCTGCAGCAGCGCACACGGATTGGCTGCAGGCAGCACGCGGTGCTCGGCTGGGGTATAGGTGCAGGTCGTGGCAACAATAGCTGAAGCCATGGCAGCGCAAGGCCCAGGTGGTGTGAGGCTGAGGCATGTTCAAGCGAGGCCTGGCCCAAGCAGGGCTAGCACGCGCGTGGTCCAGTGGGCTGTTGTCCAAGTAGGAGAAGGTCGTCCGAGTTGGCTGTTTACGAGGTTTCGTACAGGCGGAATAAAAACTGCGAGCAGTGCCTAGCGATGGGAATCATCGTGGCGTGAGATTTGTTTGGAAAAAAGGGGGTACGAGTGTCTTAGGCTTCACATGATATGAGTGTGTTTGTGTACGTGGGCAACCAGGAGATGGAATTCTTCATATCTTTGTTGCTAGAGGTACATGGTGAAGCACAGGCAAATAGTGACGAGGAAAATAAGTTGTGCAAAGAATTCTTCGGGTCAGGTTTGCATGGAAGTTTTTTTCTGTCAAGTTTGCGGAGGGGGCTAGAAGAGTATGTGAAGATGAGGATAGCGTGTCGTACAAATCATGCAAACACAAGGCGTCAAGCAAGGCACGGAGTGTGGCCGAACACGACGCATGGTGGAGCATGGTTGCAGTCGGGTTGTTTCGGCTGGGTCGGACTGGACAGTCTGATGGACTGACATGGATGTCGGTCAAAGGAGAAGACGACAATGATTTCATCGACGACGACGCTGTCAGGACCCCGACTCAATGCCACATCGATCTAGCATGTAACACCTCATATCACTTTGCGGCCTCACGCACGGTATTCCCACGGGTGTCGCCTTACCTTTGCCCGGGACCGTTTGCGCCTTTTGGCACACGTATATGATAGTGTCGCTAGCATCCATATGATAAGGAGCCCGGGCTGACATGGCTAGTCGTAAACCCAAAGTGGCACAGACTTACAGGGACAGGCATCCATGACCCAGCATCGAACGTGTCGGTCATCAGCGAGTGAATCCAGGCTGTAGCACTGGGCTAGCAGGACTCTGGTGAACCGGGCTGTAGCGGGCTAACAGGACTCCGGTATTCATCGCGTGACATTTCCCCGAAGGGACAGACACAGGAACGAAGAAGGACACATGCCGGCCAGCCTAAGTGTTCCGGAGCAGTAGCAAGCTACCATGGCCCAGTGGAAACACTAGGAGACATTTCCCGGTAAGAGAGGCTACTAAGGATAAACAACTAGATAGTCAGATCCCACACATACCAAGCATTTCAACAACATACACACAATATGCTCGATATGTGCAGATACAACATAGCATCACAACATGACTCTACAACTCAAGTAATTTATTCAATAGGCTCCGAGGAGCGAGATATTACAAACAGGGGTCTCATGACCCAACATTCAGAGCATACAAATCAAAGCACAAGCGGAAGCTATCATGTCTGGGTACAGACATCTATAAATGAAAAAGGCTGAGAAGCCTGACTATCTATCAGATCCTGCCGAGGGCACAAGATCGTAGCTGAGGTAACAAGCTAAACGTCGAAGTCCACGTGGAACTACTAGTGAGACTGAAGTCTCTCTGCAAAAACATAAAATAGGCAAACGTGAGTACAAATGTACCCAGCAAGACTTACATCAGATCTATCTACACATGCATCATTATCAACAAAGGGGATGGTGGAGTTTGACTGCAGCAAGCCAGCTTTGACTTGGTGGCTATCCTGAACTACGACTGCAATGTAACTCTTTTGAGGTGGCGCACACGAGTCCACATATTCACCATATCAATACACCACTATGGATCCGCTCCCGTCTCCCTACGAGAACGCCATCCATAGCACTCACGCTTATCTTGCGCATTTTAAAGTATCCACTTTCACTTGTCTATGAACTGATATAAGCAACCCAGAAGTCCTTTACCGCGGACACGGCTATTCGAATAGATGATGTTAACCCTGCAGGGGTGTACTTCTTCACACACGCTCTCACCACTTACCGTCGTTTACACGACATGTACTCGGCAACCTTCAAGCGGAAGCCCAACCTGGGTGTCGGCCACGGCCTACCTAAACACTCAAGTCTCTAGTCCAGGTTTATCGCCTATTCGGGTTCCATCCATGAGGAGATCCGGCCGGAGTTTCGCTCACAGCCCCAAACGATGTGAACAGGGTTCTCGAGACACCAAACGGGCGCCCGGTACACCGTGCCACGTGCCTACCGCATCACAGCCCACCCCTACGGTCAGCGCTGCGCACGGCCTCCAGCATACTACAAACACCAGAAACTACTTGCAACTCCTGGACAGAGGACAAGGGTGATCAAGAAGCCGAGAGGGTCCATTGGTTTCGGGCCCAATGCGTGGTAGTAGCTGAATCATGGATCACAAACACAGAACTCAGTTCCTGAGGACGGCTGCAATGAGACAACCCACCATGTACTCCTACATGGCCTCTCACCGCTACCTTTACCAAATCGTGTTCACACACTTAGCTCACACACAGTAGGACATGTTCACACGCCTCTGATTCATCCCCGATGAATCAGACCTAACTCAACTCTAAGCAGTAGCAGGCATGACAAACAAACATGAATGAGTAGGCACAACAGGGCTCAAACAACTCCTACTCATGCTAGTGGGTTTCATCTATTTACTGTGGCAATGGCAGGTCATGCAAAGGATAAAGGGGTTCAGCTACCGCAGCAAGTAACAGTTGAATCGTTGTTGTCCTAATGCAATAAAAGAGAGCAGGAGCGAGAGAGTGGGATTGTATCGGAATGAACAAGGGGGTTTTGCTTGCCTGGCACTTCTGAAGATAACATTGAGTCTTCATCAGTGTCAACGATCACATCATCGGTATCACGTCTATCGAGAGGGGACAATTACCGGCAACATAGAAGGGAACACAATCAATGCAATGCACAATATGATGCATGATCATGACATGGAAAAATGAATGTGTTTTGAGCTAATGCAACTAGCAACAGATTAAATGAAGTTGGTTTGAATACAAGATTCAAATTTAAACTCCATATGTGATTATTCAAATGCCATTTAATTGATTTGTGCTAAACAGCACCTATAAGTTGTTCTAACACGCATGAAAATGGTACAGATGGATTCCTTGAATTTTTCTGATAATTTTTCATTTATAAATTATTTAATTTGGAGTTACGGTTAATTTTCTATGATTTATTGAAGTTTTAGGCATTTTCTGGAATTAATAAATCATTTTTGATTTATTTTAATTCCAGAAACAAATACTGCGTCAGCATGACGTATTAGTGACGTCAGCAGGTCAACGTGGCTGGTCCAGGTCAAACCTGACGGCTGGGACCCGCACGTCAGTGTAACAGGCAGGGACAGAGGCTGACTGGTGGGTCCGGTCAATGCTGACATGGCAAAGTCAACGGTGACAGGCGGGGCCCTCTGAGGTTAGTGCTAATTTAACAGAGAGGTTAAACTAATTAATTAGGCACGGGGGCCCACTTGGCAGTGGCTCTAGTGGGTGATTAGCGGGGTGTTTACGCCCTAATTAAGTGGCCACGTCGGCGAGTGACGCCGGCGACCACGGCGACGGCGAGACCTCGCCGGAGTTGCTCGGGACGGCGCTACGGCCCGCGGCTGGTCGCGCTGAGGGCACCAAGGGATGGCCCTTGCTCTCGCGCATCCAGAGGACCAAGTGGGAGGTCGTGGGGTCGCCGGAACTCATGCCGGCGACGAGCTTTGGCGGCGATGGTGTTCGGTGGTGCTCGGGCGCGTCGCTACGGTGCATCAGTGAGCAAATGGAGAGGCTGGGCAGCACCTGCTAGTCATGGGGAGCACTAAGAGCAGCTCAGTGCGGCCAGGGGAGCACGGAGGCTATGCGTGCAGCAGCAATGGCGGACGGTGGCTTCGGTGCTCGTGGGGAACGGCGCTACGGCACGGAGGGGAGCATGCTGAGTTAGGGGAGAGGGTCAGTGACTCACGGCGATGACGAGGGGACGCTCGGCGAGGTCGGGGACGGTCCGGAGCCGGCGAATTTGACAAAGATGGCCGGCGGGTCCGAGGTAGAAGACGACGGCGATGGCGGCGATGCAGGGCTTCCGGAGGGCTGTGGATCGGTGGGGAGGAAGAGGGGGTTGAGGCGGAGCTCCTGGGTGCATCGGCGAGGCTAGGGGTGGCCGGTGGCCATGGGTACGGCGACGATGACGGCGAGCTCCGCTCGGTCGCGGGAGGGAAAACAGAGGAGCGAGGGGGAGGGCGGTCCAGAGAGCGAGGGAGAAGTGAGAGGGGGTCGGGGACGTCTCCGTGGCGTCGCGAGGAAGTCGGGGAGGCTGCCACGGTGAAGCAGGAGGTGGCCGGCGTCGGCGCGCGTGCGTCCAGCACGCAGCTGCTTCGGGGCGAGGGGGAGGAAGATGACTGGCAGCTGGGCTGCATAGTAACGGGCCGCGCAGAAACTGGGCCGGCTACAGGTAAGTGGCCCAGGTACGGGTCTTTCTCTCTCTCTCTTTTTCTAATTATCTCAGTTTTCTATTATTCTGTAAATTTAGGGCTTTATTAAAAATACTCAGACACTTTCAAAAATCATGAAACTAATCATGGCTACTGTTTAGAATATATCCAACAGTAAACATTTTAGTTTATGATTATTTGGGCATTTGAAATATTTAATAGCATTTAAATACCCAAATGAAAATACTATATGATTTAATTCAGTGACCAAATATGTCCTGCAAAAATATAATCCATTTTTGGTAGATGCTTCCACCTCAAACCAGAAATGTTGAACATTTTTAGAGGACATTTTGAGTTCAATGAAAAAGGTTTTATTTTGACCCTAGTTGAATTCATTTGGTGCTAGGGCTTAGTCAATCCCCATCTCAGGTTTTAAATGAAATTTAAACATGATGTAACACTCTAATGCATGCACTAGGCATTGTCAGAACTAGGGATGTGACAACTCACCCCCACTAAACAAGAATCTCGTCTCGAGATTCAAGCGTAGGGTAAGATGAAGGGGAAACGCAAACTAGTATAATCTTCACGATCCAGGTTGCACTTCAAATGAACGTTGTTTCGATCACCATCTTTGTCTCGAAGTCTTGCTCTGAGAACTCCAACTAACATGACAACGAGAGGAAAGGAAAGATCCTAAAAGAATGGTTCTTCTCGAAGGTCGAACAACTCAGGATTAACTCCCGGAATGAGACATAGCAACATCTCTCGAGCTGAGAGGCGAAGCACACATCCATAGGAATGGAGTGAAGCAGATGACGAAGGTTCACTAGGTAGACCACAATTTCACGCTTAAGAAGGTGGTAAACGATTGCCAACGTAGCGAGGAGTTGAGTTGCCAAGATACCATAACGATACACCTTAGGGAAGGTGACTCGTAGAGATATCCCCTTAAGTAGCAAAAAGAATTACTTTTGATTCAGAGATCATTGAAACTCTTTAAATCAGCCTAAGACAATTCTCGAGCGATCGTTTGGAGGGGGTCGGTAGAATGGCATACTCAAACTTGGATGATGTGGATTACCTTGTTGAAGACAACGTAATGGATGAATTTGCTTATCACCGGAATGGAAGAGACCCATGGTAGAATGATACATTGGCGGTGCAAGCTAGGAACAAAATGCAAATGCTGGGAATGAGTCTGGTAACTGGGGAAGAACCCAACGATAGGGAGTGAATTCACTGTTTGAGAAGGTCACAGCATTGCCGAGGAAACTGAGAGCAAACCCAGTTAGTGCCGATGATAACACGTAGCGCTTGTGCGTGCTCTCAAGAACTTGAGCAATTCCCTAATCATCAAGGTTTTACCAACATCCGTGTCAAGGGTCCGGTAACACAACTTACTACCATGATGAATGGTGATGGAGGATGCAGATGCAAAGGAAGATAACATCATCTCAGATTTCACCCTAGCGAGGCCAAGGAGACAAAATCTGGGCGATCGACCGAGAGACATTTAGCACTCCGCTTCTAATGTTCCCCTTGATGTGCTAGCGTAACCATTCATAGATATGGTTTGATATCTAGAACATCAAGTAAAAAGGTCGGACTTCGGGATCTCAAAATCCATAGGGGCAACTAGGGAGTAAATCCTACGAAATCCCTATGGGGAGGTGGCCAACTTCCTCAATCAAGATATTATAATAACAGGTCTTCCGGCTGGATGTGTTGGCCATGACATCCACTTTACCGGTTTTCGAGGGACCGATATTATAGTTCTTGGGAAATGTTCCAAACCATCATATCTGCCTGAGATTCAGATCTGGTTGGTGTCAGGATATTCCAGACTCATCAAGTCTAGGAAGAAAAATGAAAGTTTGCAACACAAATCGACGAGATGACGTTGCGGGATTCTCGAGAGATGAACTACGATAGTAAGCTCCAAAACATGAGCTGGTTCTGCTACAAACACGTGAACACGTTGTCCTAGACAAAACATTATCACATGGTAGTCTTACAACAAAACACTACCGAGTTCAGGTGGGGAACCATAATCGAGGATATTGAAGTCCTTGCATAAGGCATGCTCTTAAGAAGAAACTTCTTCTCCTTGAACAAATCAATCAGTGGCTTGGTGTGCTCGGAACACATATGGAATGAAGGTTGCAAGTCTCCAAACCATAGAATACTTCGCACATATGCATGACTGGCTTGGGATGATTCCAGAGGAAGCAAAACTAACTTTCTCAAATCCACGGCGGCAACTTTCACCAAATGCACGTGTATAAGAGGAAGTCACTCCTTTCATCAAACAAATACTTCATGAGTTAGCATGAAGAAATGCTTTCAAAAGTTTCCAACACTAGCTTAATGTTCAACAAAATCATGGGGGAGATAAGGATGTTGTCAATGGGCTCAACAACAATTCTTCCGGGTTTCCCTTTAAAAGGAATTCCATAGTTAAGAGAACAAGTGTTAGCATTGGTCAGACCCAAAAGATATAATGGTGTATGCTCGAGGGATCAACCACGAGTAAGACAACATTACGAATATCGTTGGTTCTGGTCTGATTGGATGATAGCCCATACTCAAATTATAGATCGGGTAAGACAATAGGTCCAACAACTAATCACAAGGACCAATTTATGAATATATCATCTTTCTTCAACACACACACATACACAGAAAGATATCCCTTAACATGAACTAAGTTAGACAAGCTTTTATCTTCCAACTCTCCAAGTTGTTGTCTAGCTTAACCAACTAGCTCCGGGATATCCATCACAGATTCTTGGAGAAAGGGTGGTTCACAAGAACCCGACTTGATCACGAGCTCAACATAGCAGTCAGGTGACAACCTGGTAATACTTCCAGAAGATATTCGGAAAATCACGAACCACCGGTATGTTACTAAGCTTGAGAACAATCTCGCTTTTGAGGGCAAGACGATATGATCAAATGAGTGAGGACTTGACAAGATCCTAACTCATCAATCGAAGGGTGCACCGAAATAAGGACTAGGTAGCACGATCAGTCTTAGAAGGATGATTCAAAAACCAACATACTAAGAATGAAATTATTATCCTTTAACTACCAAGCAACGAGGTTGCTGGGAGTATTGATTTCACACATCACAATTCATGTGTCGGTATTCCGGTTGCATCAACACGAGGGCCGAGGAATGACTAATGATGGTGAGAAGTATCACTGTACCAAGAGTTCATAGGATGGTGTGCAATTCCTATAACAATCTCGATATAGAATAAGGTAATACTCCAAGGTAGAACAGAACCAAAGGCTGGATTGGCATTTGCTCTGCGGAATACAACTACTTTGACCCAATCCTAGATATGGATGAGGTACTGGAGTTTGTTTCTCCTAGTCATTCTGAATGGAATGGCTTGACGGACCACAAGAGTAATAGGCATCGATGAACGAATGCACACATAATCTTGACTATCAATTGATAGACGGGGGTCAGAAGACAACTAAAGAGGGACAACTCAAAGGAACATACGATTTCTGAGTTGTGGATGCATGGTTTAGCATGTCGAACGAATTCAACATATTTCTTCCGGATAACCCAAGCAGAAAGGTAGAACTGGCAGAGCCACAATATATAATGGAGAACTCATCAAAAATAATCCTGTTGTGATATTTCAGTTCAACGAGGAACTTCTGCCATAAGTAGTTCATGGTATTTGGAAGAAGAAGATACCACGGACTTCAAGGACTATCGCAAAGGTTGCTAATATCCTAAAGGAACGAGCAAAACTATCAACATGAAGCAAGTAGGGTGAATCTCGGGTTCAAAACCCAGGGATAGAATACCTACTACTAAATGGCATCACGGGATGCTTTCGATAATGACGGCCAGAGTCATCACACTGGAACATAAATCATGGCTAGACTACTAGATGATCCCCTGAGACACCTAGGGTCATAATAGTAACTCCAACATAATGTCAAGGCAATAGAATACCTCAACTCAACAATTAGTGTGATTGAGCTGGCATAAAGGAACATCAAAACCAGAGGGAAAGGATTTTGCAAATGCATCAGACTATTTAGAAACCTGGAATGACTCGGACAGCATAACGGCTGTAAATGCTCAGAAAAGATTTGAGACATTCACAAAAACGGTGGCATAACCACTCAGAATCACAATATCAAGGTTTAGAGATCAACAATTAACATACGGAAGTAGTAGGAACTGAACTGAGACTTAAATCCAACAATCTTATAAGTCCACTAATTAGTAACACGTGATCCTAATAGAAAGAAGAGATATCCTAGTTCTTAATCCCCGTAGAAGAGAAAATGATGACTCAGATCAGAAGGCCATGAGGTATAAGGAGTAAAAAGAGCCTTACGTTCCATCCCACAATCAATTCCCTTATATAAGTAAAGAATATCTAGACTCAACTTCGACCAGTTTGGCTTGGTAATCCTACAGGCAGTCAAGCTCTGATACCAACGCTGTCAGGACCCCGACTCAATGCCACATCGATCTAGCATGTAACACCTCATATCACTTTGCGGCCTCACGCACGGTATTCCCACGGGTGTCGCCTTACCTTTGCCTGGGACCGTTTGCGCCTTTTGGCACACGTATATGACAGTGTCGCTAGCATCCATATGATAAGGAGCCCGGGCTGACATGGCTAGTCGTAAACCCAAAGTGGCACAGACTTACAGGGACAGGCATCCATGACCCAGCATCGAACGTGTCGGTCATCAGCGAGTGAATCCAGGCTGTAGCACTGGGCTAGCAGGACTCTGGTGAACCGGGCTGTAGCGGGCTAACAGGACTCCGGTATTCATCGCGTGACATTTCCCCGAAGGGACAGACACAGGAACGAAGAAGGACACATGCCGGCCAGCCTAAGTGTTCCGGAGCAGTAGCAAGCTACCATGGCCCAGTGGAAACACTAGGAGACATTTCCCGGTAAGAGAGGCTACTATGGATAAACAACTAGATAGTCAGATCCCACACATACCAAGCATTTCAACAACATACACACAATATGCTCGATATGTGCAGATACAACATAGCATCACAACATGACTCTACAACTCAAGTAATTTATTCAATAGGCTCCGAGGAGCGAGATATTACAAACAGGGGTCTCATGACCCAACATTCAGAGCATACAAATCAAAGCACAAGCGGAAGCTATCATGTCTGGGTATAGACATCTATAAATGAAAAAGGCCGAGAAGCCTGACTATCTATCAGATCCTGCCGAGGGCACAAGATCGTAGCTGAGGTAACAAGCTAAACGTCGAAGTCCACGTGGAACTACTAGTGAGACTGAAGTCTCTCTGCAAAAACATAAAATAGGCAAACGTGAGTACAAATGTACCCAGCAAGACTTACATCAGATCTATCTACACATGCATCATTATCAACAAAGGGGATGGTGGAGTTTGACTGCAGCAAGCCAGCTTTGACTCGGTGGCTATCCTGAACTACGACTGCAATGTAACTCTTTTGAGGTGGCGCACACGAGTCCACATATTCACCATATCAATACACCACTATGGATCCGCTCCCGTCTCCCTACGAGAACGCCATCCATAGCACTCACGCTTATCTTGCGCATTTTAAAGTATCCACTTTCACTTGTCTATGAACTGATATAAGCAACCCAGAAGTCCTTTACCGCGGACACGGCTATTCGAATAGATGATGTTAACCCTGCAGGGGTGTACTTCTTCACACACGCTCTCACCACTTACCGTCGTTTACACGACATGTACTCGGCAACCTTCAAGCGGAAGCCCAACCTGGGTGTCGGCCACGGCCTACCTAAACACTCAAGTCTCTAGTCCAGGTTTATCGCCTATTCGGGTTCCATCCATGAGGAGATCCGGCCGGAGTTTCGCTCACAGCCCCAAACGATGTGAACAGGGTTCTCGAGACACCAAACGGGCGCCCGGTACACCGTGCCACGTGCCTACCGCATCACAGCCCACCCCTACGGTCAGCGCTGCGCACGGCCTCCAGCATACTACAAACACCAGAAACTACTTGCAACTCCTGGACAGAGGACAAGGGTGATCAAGAAGCCGAGAGGGTCCATTGGTTTCGGGCCCAATGCGTGGTAGTAGCTGAATCATGGATCACAAACACAGAACTCAGTTCCTGAGGACGGCTGCAATGAGACAACCCACCATGTACTCCTACATGGCCTCTCACCGCTACCTTTACCAAATCGTGTTCACACACTTAGCTCACACACAGTAGGACATGTTCACACGCCTCTGATTCATCCCCGATGAATCAGACCTGACTCAACTCTAAGCAGTAGCAGGCATGACAAACAAACATGAATGAGTAGGCACAACAGGGCTCAAACAACTCCTACTCATGCTAGTGGGTTTCATCTATTTACTGTGGCAATGACATGTCATGCAAAGGATAAAGGGGTTCAGCTACCGCAGCAAGTAACAGTTGAATCGTTGTTGTCCTAATGCAATAAAAGAGAGCAGGAGCGAGAGAGTGGGATTGTATCGGAATGAACAAGGGGGTTTTGCTTGCCTGGCACTTCTGAAGATAACATTGAGTCTTCATCAGTGTCAACGATCACATCATCGGTATCACGTCTATCGAGAGGGGACAATTACCGGCAACATAGAAGGGAACACAATCAATGCAATGCACAATATGATGCATGATCATGACATGGCAAAATGAATGTGTTTTGAGCTAATGCAACTAGCAACAGATTAAATGAAGTTGGTTTGAATACAAGATTCAAATTTAAACTCCATATGTGATTATTCAAATGCCATTTAATTGATTTGTGCTAAACAGCACCTATAAGTTGTTCTAACACGCATGAAAATGGTACAGATGGATTCCTTGAATTTTTCTGATAATTTTTCATATATAAATTATTTAATTTGGAGTTACGGTTAATTTTCTGTGATTTATTGAAGTTTTAGGCATTTTCTGGAATTAATAAATCATTTTTGATTTATTTTAATTCCAGAAACAAATATTGCGTCAGCATGACGTATTAGTGACGTCAGCAGGTCAATGTGGCTGGTCCAGGTCAAACCTGACGGCTGGGACCCGCACGTCAGTGTAACAGGCAGGGACAGAGGCTGACTGGTGGGTCCGGTCAATGCTGACATGGCAAAGTCAACGGTGACAGGCGGGGCCCTCTGAGGTTAGTGCTAATTTAACAGAGAGGTTAAACTAATTAATTAGGCACGGGGGCCCACTTGGCAGTGGCTCTAGTGGGTGATTAGCGGGGTGTTTACGCCCTAATTAAGTGGCCACGTCGGCGAGTGACGCCGGCGACCACGGCGACAGCGAGACCTCGCCGGAGTTGCTCGGGACGGCGCTACGGCCCGCGGCTGGTCGCGCTGAGGGCACCAAGGGATGGCCCTTGCTCTCGCGCATCCAGAGGACCAAGTGGGAGGTCGTGGGGTCGCCGGAACTCATGCCGGCGACGAGCTTTGGCAGCGATGGTGTTCGGTGGTGCTCGGGCGCGTCGCTACGGTGCATCAGTGAGCAAATGGAGAGGCTGGGCAGCACCTGCTAGTCATGGGGAGCACTAAGAGCAGCTCAGTGCGGCCAGGGGAGCACGGAGGCTATGCGTGCAGCAGCAATGGCGGACGGTGGCTTCGGTGCTCGTGGGGAACGGCGCTACGGCACGGAGGGGAGCATGCTGAGTTAGGGGAGAGGGTCAGTGACTCACGGCGATGACGAGGGGACGCTCGGCGAGGTCGGGGACGGTCCGGAGCCGGCGAATTTGACGAAGATGGCCGGCGGGTCCGAGGTAGAAGACGACGACGATGGCGGCGATGCAGGGCTTCCGGAGGGCTGTGGATCGGTGGGGAGGAAGAGGGGGTCGAGGCGGAGCTCCTGGGTGCATCGGCGAGGCTAGGGGTGGCCGGTGGCCATGGGTACGGCGACGATGACGGCGAGCTCCGCTCGGTCGCGGGAGGGAAAACAGAGGAGCAAGGGGGAGGGAGGTCCAGAGAGCGAGGGAGAAGTGAGAGGGGGTCGGGGACGTCTCCGTGGCGTCGCGAGGAAGTCGGGGAGGCTGCCACGGCGAAGCAGGAGGTGGCCGGCGTCGGCGCGCGTGCGTCCAGCACGCAGCTACTTCGGGGCGAGGGGGAGGAAGATGACTGGCAGCTGGGCTGCACAGTAACGGGCCGCGCAGAAACTGGGCCGGCTACAGGTAAGTGGCCCAGGTACGGGTCTTTCTCTCTCTCTCTTTTTCTAATTATCTCAGTTTTCTATTATTCTGTAAATTTAGGGCTTTATTAAAAATACTCAGACACTTTCAAAAATCATGAAACTAATCATGGCTACTATTTAGAATATATCCAACAGTAAACATTTTAGTTTATGATTATTTGGGCATTTGAAATATTTAATAGCATTTAAATACCCAAATGAAAATACTATATGATTTAATTCAGTGACCAAATATGTCCTGCAAAAATATAATCCATTTTTGGTAGATGCTTCCACCTCAAACCAGAAATGTTGAACATTTTTAGAGGACATTTTGAGTTCAATGAAAAAGGTTTTATTTTGACCCTAGTTGAATTCATTTGGTGCTAGGGCTTAGTCAATCCCCATCTCAGGTTTTAAATGAAATTTAAACATGATGTAACACTCTAATGCATGCACTAGGCATTGTCAGAACTAGGGATGTGACAACATAGGAGTGTGATGCTGATGGTGGCCGACTTCTGGAGCGTGGAAATGAAGGAAATATGCCCTAGAGGCAATAATAAAGTTATTATTTATTTCCTTATATCATGATAAATGTTTATTATTCATGCTAGAATTGTATTAACCGGAAACGTAATACATGTGTGAATACATAGACAAACAAAGTGTCACTAGTATGCCTCTACTTGACTAGCTCGTTAATCGAAGATGGTTATGTTTCCTAACCATGAACAAAAGAGCTGTTATTTGATTAACGGGATCACATCATTAGAAGAATGATGTGATTGACATGACCCATTCCATTAGCTTAGCACCCGATCGTTTAGTATGTTGCTATTGCTTTCTTCATGACTTATACATGTTCCTATGACTATGAGATTATGCAACTCCCATTTGCCGGAGGAACACTTTGTGTGCTACTAAACGTCACAACGTAACTGGGTGATTATAAAGGATCTCTACAGGTGTCTCCAAAGGTACATGTTGGGTTGGCGTATTTCGAGATTAGGATTTGTCACTCCGTTTGTCGGAGAGGTATCTCTGGGCCCTCTCGGTAATGCACATCACCTTAGCCTTGCAAGCATTGCAACTAATGAGTTAGTTGTGAGATGATGTATTACGAAACGAGTAAAGAGACTTGCCGGTAACGAGATTGAACTAGGTATTCAGATACCGACGATCGAATCTCGGGCAAGTAACATACCAATGACAAAGGGAACAACGTATGTTGTTATGCGGTTTGACCGATAAAGATCTTCGTAGAATATGTAGGAGCCAATATGAGCATCCAGGTTCCGCTATTGGTTATTGACCGCAGACGTGTCTCGGTCATGTCTACATTGTTCTCGAACCCATAGGGTCCGCACGCTTAAGGTTTCGATGACAGTTATATTATGAGTTTATGAGTTTTGATGTACCAAAGGAGTTCGGAGTCCCGGATGAGATCGGGGACATGACGAGGAGTCTCGAAATGGTCGAGACGTAAAGATCGATATATTGGACGACTATATTCGGACATCGGAAAGGTTCCGAGTGGTTTGGGTATTTTTTGGAGTACCGGGGAGTTACGGGAATACAGGAGAAAAAGTATATGGGCCTTATTGGGCTTTAGGGGAGAGGGAGAGGCAGGCCGCGCCCCCCCCAAGGCCTAGTCCGAATTGGACTAGGGGGAGGGGCTGCGCCCCCTCCTTCCTTCTCTTCCCTCTCCCCCTTCCTTGTCTCCTACTCCTACTACATTGAAGGACTCCTAGTTGGACTAGGAAAGGGGGGATCCTACTCCCGGTGGGAGTAGGACTCCCCTAGGGCGCGCCATAGAGAGGGCCGGCCCTCCCCTCCTCCACTCCTTTATATACGGGGGCAGGGGGCACCCCATAGACACACAAGTTGATCTTCGTGATCGTTCTCTTAGCCGTGTGCGGTACCCCCCTCCACCATAATCCTCGATAATATTGTAGCGGTGCTTAGGCGAAGCCCTGCGACGGTAGAACATCAAGATCGTCACCACGCCGTCGTGCTGATGGAACTCTTCCCCGACACTTTGCTGGATCGGAGTCCAGGGATCGTCATTGAGCTGAACGTGTGCTAGAACTCGGAGGTGCCGTAGTTTCGGTGCTTGATCGGTCGGGCCGTGAAGACGTACGACTACATCAACCGCGTTGTCATAACGCTTCCGATGTCGGTCTACAAGGGTACGTAGATCACACTCTCCCCTCTCGTTGCTATGCATCACCATGATCTTGCGTGTGCATAGGAAATTTTGAAATTACTACGTTCCCCAACAGTGGCATCCGAGCCTAGGTTTTATGTGTTGATGTTATGCACGAGTAGAACCCAAGTGAGTTGTGGGCGATATAAGTCATACTGCTTACCAGCATGTCATACTTTGGTTCGGCGGTATTGTTGGATGAAGCGGCCCGGACCGACATTACGCGTACGCTTACGCGAGACTGGTTCTACCGACGTGCTTTGCACACAGGTGGCTGGCGGGTGTCAGTTTCTCCAACTTTAGTTGAACCGAGTGTGGCTATGCCCGGTCCTTGCGAAGGTTAAAACAGCACCAACTTGACAAACTATCGTTGTGGTTTTTGATGCGTAGGTAAGATTGGTTCTTGCTTAAGCCTGTAGCAGCCACGTAAAACTTGCAACAACAAAGTAGAGGACGTCTAACTTGTTTTTGCAGGGCATGTTGTGATGTGATATGGACAAGACGTGATGAGATATAAGTTGTTGTATGAGATGATCATGTTTTGTTGAAGTTATCGGCAACTGGCAAAAGCCTTATGGTTATCTCTCTATTGCATAAGATGCAAGCGCCAAATAATTGCTTTACTTTATCGCCATGCGATAGCAATAGTTGCAAGAGCAATTGTTGGTGAGACAACCATGTGACGACACATTGATATAGATCAAGATGATGGAGATCATGGTGTCATGCCGGTGACGATAGAGATCATGACAGTACTTTGGAGATGGAGATCAAAGGCGCAAGATGATGATGGCCATATCATGTCACATATTTTGATTGCATATGATGTTTATCTTTTTATACATCTTTTTTTTGCTTAGTTTGACGGTAGCATTTTAAGATGATCTCACTAATTATCAAGACATGTTCTCCTTGAGTATGCACCGTTGCGAAAGTTCTTCGTGCTGAGACACCACGTGATGATCGGGTGTGATAGGCTCTACTTCAAATACAACGGGTGCAAAACGGTTGCACACGCGGAATACTCAGGTTATACTTGATGAGCCAAGCATATACAGATATGGCCTCGGAACACGGAGACCGAAAGGTCGAGCGTGAATCATATAGTAGATATGATCAACATAGTGATGTTCACCATTGAAACTACTCCATCTCACGTGATGATCAGACATGGTTTAGTTGATTTGGATCACGTGATCACTTAGAAGATTAGAGGGATGTCTTTCTAAGTGGGAGTTCTTAAGTAATATAATTAATTGAACTTTAAATTTATCATGAACTTAGTCCTGGTAGTATTTTGCAAATTATGTTGTAGATCTATAGCTCGCGTTGTTGCTTCCCTGTGTTTATTTTGATATGTTCCTAGAGAAAATTGTGTTGAAAATGTTAGTAGCAATGATGCGGATTGGATCCGTGATCTGAGGTTTATCCTCATTGCTGCACAGAAGAATTATGTCCTTGATGCACCGCTAGGTGATAGACCTATTGCAGGAGCAGATGCAGACGTTATGAACGTTTGGCTAGCTCAATATGATGACTACTTGATAGTTTAGTGCACCATGCTTAACGGCTTAGAATCGGGACTTCAAAGACGTTTTGAACGTCATGGACCATATGAGATGTTCCAGTAGTTGAAGTTAATATTTCAAGAAAATACCCGAGTTGAGAGATATGAAGTCTCCAACAAGTTCTATAGCTAAAAGATGGAGGAGAATCGCTCAACTAGTGAGCATGTGCTCAGATTGTCTGGGTACTACAATCGCTTGAATCAAGTGGGAGTTAATCTTCCAGATAAGATAGTGATTGACGGAATTCTCTAGTCACCATCACCAAGTTAGTAGAACTTCATGATGAACTATAATATGCAAGGGATAGCGGAAACAACTCCCAAGCTCTTCGTGATGCTTAAATTGACGAAGGTAGAAATCGAGAAAAACATCAAGTGTTGATGGTAGACAAGACCACTAGTTTCAAGAAAAGGGCAGAGGGAAGAAGGGGAACTTCAAGAAGAACAGCAAGCAAGTTGCTGCTCAAGTGAAGAAGCCCAAGTCTGGTCCTAAGCCTAAGACTAAGTGCTTCTACTGCAAAGAGACTGGTCACTGGAAGCGGAACTACCCTAAGTGATTGGCGGACAAGAAGGATGGCAAAGTGAACATAAGTATATTTGATATACATGTTATTGATGTGTACTTTACTAGTGTTTATAGCAACCCCTCAGCATTTGATACTGGTTCAGTTGCTAAGAGTAGTAACTCAAAACGAGAGTTGCAGAATAAACAGAAACTAGTAAAGGGTGAGGTGACGATGTGTGTTGGAAGTAGTTCCAAGATTGATATGATCATCATCACACACTCCCTATACTTTCGGGATTAGTGTTGAAACTAAATAAGTGTTATTTGGTGTTTGCGTTGAGCATGAATATGATTTGATCATGTTTATTGCAATACGGTTATTCATTTAAGTAAGAGAATAAATTGTTGTTCTGTTTACATGAATAAAACCTTATATGGTTACACACCCAATGAAAATAGTTCGTTGGATCTCGATCGTAGTGATACACATAATCATAATATTGAAACCAAAAGATGCAAAGTTAATAATGATAGTGCAACTTATTTGTGGCACTGCCGTTTAGGTCATATTGGTGTAAAGCGCATGAAGAGACTCCATGCTGATGGGCTTTTGGAATCACTTGATTATGAATCAGTTGATGCTTGCGAACCATGCCTCATGGTCAAGATGACTAAGACTCTGTTCTTCGGAACAATGGAGCGAGGAATAGATTTGTTGGAAATCATACATACTGATGTATGTGGTCCGATGAATATTGAGGCTCGCGACAGGTATCATTATTTTTTGATCTTCACAGACGATTTGAGCAGATATGAGTATATCTACTTGATGAAACATAAGTCTGAAACATTTGAAAAGTTCAAAGAATTTCAGAGTGAAGTGAAAAATCATCGTAACAAGAAAATAAAGTTTCTACGATCTGATCGTAGAGAAGAGTATTTGAGTTACGAGTTTGGCCTTCAGTTAAAAAACAATGTGAAATAGTTTCACTACTCACGCCACCTGGAACACTACAATGTAATGGTGTGTCCAAACGTCATAACCGTACTTTATTAGATATGGTGCGATCTATGATATCTCTTACCGATCTACCACTATCGTTTTGGGGTTATGCATTAGAGACAGCTGCATTCACGTTAAATAGGGCACCATCTAAATCCGTTGAAATGACACCGTATGAACTATGGTTTGGCAAGAAACCTAAAGCTGTCGTTTCTTAAAGTTTGAGGTTGCAATGCTTATGTGAAAAAGTTTCAACCTGATAAGCTCAAACCCAAATCGGAGAAGTGCGTCTTCATAGGATACCCAAAAGAAAATGTTGGGTACACCTTCTATCACAGATCCAAAGGCAAGATATTCGTTGCTTTGAATGGATCCTTTCTAGAGAAGGAATTTCTCTCGAAAGAAGTGAGTGGGAGGAAAGTAGAACTTGATGAGGTAACTGTACCTTCTCCCTTATCGGAAAGTAGTTCATCACATAAATCTGTTCCTGTGACTACTAGACCGATTAGTGAGGAAGCTAATGATGATGATCATGTAACTTCAGATCAAGTTACTACCGAACCTCGTAGGTAAAACCAGAGTGAGATCCGCACCAGAGTAGTACGGTAATCCAGTTCTGGAGGTCATGTTACTTGACCATGACGAGCCTACGAACTATGAGGAAGCGATGATGAGCCCAGATTCCGCGAAATGGCTTGAGGCCATGAAATCTGAGATGAGATCCATGTATGAGAACAAAGTATGGACTTTTATTGACTCGCCCAATGATCGGCAAGCCATTGAGATTAAATGGATCTTCAAGAGGAAGACGGACGCTGATAGTAGTGTTACTATCTACAAAGCTAGAATTGTCGCAAAAAGGTTTTCAACAAGTTCAAGGTGTTGACTACGATGAGAGTTTTCTCACTTGTATCTATGCTTAAGTCTGTCCGAATCATGTTAGCAATTGCCGCATTTTATGAAATCCGGCAAATGGATAAACAAAACTGCATTCCTTAATGGATTTATTAAAGAAGAGTTGTATATGATACAACCAGAAGGTTTTGTCAATCCTAAAGGTGCTAACAAAATGTGCAAGCTCCAGCGATCCATCTATGGACTGGTGCAAGCATCTCGGAATTGGAATATGCACTTTGATGAGATGATCAAAGCATATAGTTGTATACAGACTTGCGGTGAAGCCTGTATTTACAAGAAAGTGAGTGGGAGAACTACAACATTTCTGATAAGTATATGTGAATGACATATTGCTGATCGGAAATAATGTAGAATTATTCTGCAAAGCATAAAGGAGTATTTTGAAAGAAGTTTTTCAAAGAAAGACCTCGGTGAAGATGCTTACATATTAAGCATCAAGATCTATAGAGATAGATCAAGACGCTTGATAAGTTTTTTTTCAATGAGTACATACCTTGACAATATTTTGAAGTAGTTCAAAAATTGGAACGATCAAAGAAAGAGTTCTTGGCTGTGTTACAAGGTGTGAAATTGAGTAAGACTCAAAGCCCGACCACGGCAGAAGATAGAAAGAGAATGAGAGTCATTCCCTATGCCTCGGCCATAGGTTCTATAAAGTATGCCATGCTGTGTACCAGATCTATTGTATACCCTACACTGTGTTAAGCAAAGGAGTACAATAGTGATCTAAGAGTAGATCACTGGACAGCGGTCAAAATTATCCTTAGTGGAATAAGGAAATATTTCTCAATTATGGAGGTGACAGAAAGGTTCATCGTAAAATGTTACGACGATGCAAGTTTTGACACAGATCTGGATGACTCTAAGTCTCGATCTAGATACATATTGAAAGTAGGAGCAATTAGCTAGAGTAGCTCTGTGCGGAGCATTGTAGACATAGAATTCGCAAAATACTTACGGATCTGTATGTGATAGACCCATTGACTAAAATTATCTCACAAGCAAAACATGATCACACCTTAGTACTCTTTGGGTGTTAATCACATAAACGATGTGAACTAGATTACTGACTCTAGTAAACCCTTTGGGTATAGGTCACATGACAATGTGAACTATGGGTGTTAATCACATGGTGATGTGAACTATTAGTGTTGAATCACATGGCGATGTGAACTAGATTATTGACTCTAGTGCAAGTGGGAGACTGAAGGAAATATGCCCTAGAGGCAATAATAAAGTTATTATTTATTTCCTTATATCATGATAGATGTTTATTATTCATGCTAGAATTGTATTAACCGGAAACATACTACATGTGTGAATACATAGACAAACAGAGTGTCACTAGTATGCCTCTACTTGACTAGCTCGTTAATCGAAGATGGTTATGTTTCCTAACCATGAACAACAGAGTTGTTATTTTATTAACGGGATCACATCATTAGAAGAATGATGTGATTGACATGACCCATTCCATTAGCTTAGCACCCGATCGTTTAGTATGTTGCTATTGCTTTCTTCATGACTTATACATGTTCCTATGACTATGAGATTATGCAACTCTCGTTTGCCGGAGGAACACTTTGTGTGCTACTAAACGTCACAACGTAATTGGGTGATTATAAAGGAGCTCTATAGGTGTCTCCAAAGGTACATGTTGGGTTGGCGTATTTCGAGATTAGGATTTGTCACTCCGTTTGTCGGAGAAGTATCTCTGGGCCCTCTCGGTAATGCACATCACCTAAGCCTTGCAAGCATTGCAACTAATGAGTTAGTTGCGAGATGATGTATTACGAAACGAGTAAAGAGACTTGCCGGTAACGAGATTGAACTAGGTATTGAGATACCGACGATCGAATCTCGGGCAAGTAACATACCGATGACAAAGGGAACAACGTATGTTGTTATACGGTCTGACCGATAAAGATCTTCGTAGAATATGTAGGAGCCAATATGAGCATCCAGGTTCCGCTATTGGTTATTGACCGGAGACGTGTCTCGGTCATGTCTACATTGTTCTCGAACACGTAGGGTCCGCACGCTTAAGGTTTCGATGGCAGTTATATTATGAGTTTATGAGTTTTGATGTACCGAAGGAGTTTGGAGTCCCGGATGAGATCGGGGACATGACGAGGAGTCTCGAAATGGTCGAGACGTAAAGATCGATATATTGGACAACTATATTCGGACATCGGAAAGGTTCCGAGTGGTTCGGGTATTTTTCGGAGTACCGGTGAGTTACGGGAATACGGGAGAAGAAGTATATGGGCCTTATTGGGCTTTAGGGGAGAGGGAGAGGCAGGCCGCGCACCCCCCAAGGCCTAGTCCGAATTGGACTAGGGGGAGGGGCTGCGCCCCCTCTTTCCTTCTCTTCCCTCTTCCCCTTCCTTGTCTCCTACTCCTACTACATGGAAGGACTCCTAGTTGGACTAGGAAAGGGGGAATCCTACTCCCGGTGGGAGTAGGACTCCCCTAGGGCGCGCCATAGAGAGGGCCGGCCCTCCCCTCCTCCACTCCTTTATATACGGGGGCAGGGGGCACCCCATAGACACACAAGTTGATCTTCGTGATCGTTCTCTTAGCCGTGTGCGGTGCCCCCCTCCACCATAATCCTTGATAATATTGTAGAGGTGCTTAGGCGAAGCCCTGCGACGGTAGAACATCAAGATCGTCACCACGCCGTCGTGCTGACGGAACTCTTCCCCGACACTTTGCTGGATCGAAGTCCGGGGATCGTCATCGAGCTGAACGTGTGCTAGAACTCGGAGGTGCCATAGTTTCAGTGCTTGATCTGTCGGGCCGTGAAGACGTACGACTACATCAACCGCGTTGTCATAATGCTTCCGCTGTCGGTCTACAAGGGCACGTAGATCACACTCTCCCCTCTCGTTGCTATGCATCACCATGATCTTGCGTGTGCGTAGAAAATTTTTGAAATTACTACGTTCCCCAACAGGAAACACGTGGTGCAGGCTTGAGGGCTTGTGCGGCTTCGACAAGACTAAGGCGCGGGATTGATTCAAGGCAGTGTACACATGAGAGAGTTTGAAGTTGACATGGCGCGAGGGTAGCATGGCCAGCTACATGGAGTCATGTTGAAGGTGGAGCTGGAGTCTGATGGACGACTTCACTCTGTGCTGATGGAGGGGCTACGGCGTAAATGCATGGAGAGTCGAAGCCTATTTCAGCGGGATAGCGAGAGACACATGGATCGGACTGGGTACCAGTGGTCTGAAGGAGACGTGATACTCGGCATCGGTCGGTGATGATCGATGGTTCTCTGCAGTAGGGGTTGAGGAAGTGGGGGCTAGCTACCCGGGAGACTCGACCAGGACAGCAGAGGCTCAACACAGTGATAGCGGCGAGGCGTGCAGTAAGCACGGGACACGACGACATGCCAATGCACTGGTGGTCAGACATGTGGTCAGGCAAATTGTGCAAAGGTGCTGAAGCAGTGTTGACGAGTACCAAATTCAAGTTGGTGACTGGGTCTATCGGTGCTAGTTGATGGATAGGAGTTGACCATGGAGAATCTGAGAAAGTGGCGGAAAGTCTGAAATTATCAAAGACTGAGAGAGTACATGGCCGTATATTCTGTGGTGTTCAGTGCACATGGCAAAGTGCGGATGGCAAATACAGAAGGAGGCGGAGTGCTATAGTTGTGAGACATGCCAGAGACTATCCGGAAGAAGGGTGAGACAACTGCGAATTTGACTCAGGGTGACACAGAGTGACGGTGAAATTCCTTCAAGTTTCGGACAAGCAGTCAAGAAAGAGCGGTGGCGTTGAGTTCAGATAACTCTTATATGCGACGTCCAATTTGTGAGTTGTTCATTTTCATGCAGACAAATGGTCGGTGTTTGATGGTGTTGAACGGATTCTACGGAAGTTGGGAGCACAAAGTAGAGTATTGAGAAACTTAATTTTGCTCGAGTATTCGCTGTGAGGAAGACGAGAAGGGACTACCGTTGCAGGTGGAGTCACGTGTAGTCTGGGAGTAGCAGCGGTGCTCATGACGTATCTCAAGTCCAATGTACATGGAGGTTTGATGCACGGACGAATTTAAGGCGATGGAGAATATTCGCCAAAGTGGAGTTTGTTAGAGTTGTGTCGAATATTATTGTACAAGTTAGGTTACAGTTGGACTTGTAGTTGTATTATGTTTTGATAGGATATGGAGTCATGTTCAAGTAGGACACTTGTATCCTAGGTAGGCCTCTCATATATAGCGGGGGTAGACACATGATGTAACCTATGCCAACATAATAACACCGAAAAGTAGAGAAAGCTGGCGGCATGTGCCGGCATCCAGGGTGACCGGATACGGTATTATAGTGGTGTCATGGGGAGGAGCGCCCGTAGTCAGACCTCGGGAATGTAGCAACGATGATGAACTTCGTTAACAAATCTCGGTGTCGTGCCTTGTATGATTGCTTGATCCGGAATCTCGATTTATTCTAACATCATCTGAGACATGAGCTGTGGTGAGCAGGGATACCAATGTCCTGACCATCCGCCCAGATTGGTTTGCAACCGGATCCCATTCTGAGGCTGCTCTCCGGATGATTGGGTTTTTGGCGCGGGCCACCGGATGTTGAATAGGAGCTGGCCAGATCTTGGAATAACTACCCCTGAAGAAAAAAACATAGCTGGTTGGAATATCCATCCAGAGTGTCATTTTTGCAAGTGGGGTTGGTTTGTGTCGCCGTCCGCATGTCTTTTGTCGCCAATTATAGAACATTTACTAGTAGCATAGTACATTAGTAGCTACCACTACTACTGTACATTCCAAGAGGCTTGACTGCACGAGGATATTTGCTCCTCCGTAGACTCTCTGAAAAAAGAACTGACACAAAGCAAGAGATTTGTACTACTATAAATCACACTATGAAAGGTACTACTACCAGGTACAGTACTACCTGCATCGGCTCGAGTCACAGTTTACCCGCTTGTACTGCAAGTTTCAAACTAGTATTATTCTCAAGAAAACAGGCACTGATGAGGAGCCCAACGTAATGCCGTGCCGTTAAAAACACAAGAGCCCGTCATAGTAGCAGTTGGTCAAAGCGCGGTTGCAACCGTATAAAAAAGACGAAGATGGGAACTTCCCGTCCTCTCTCGCTTGCTTGTCTGTGCACGTGACGGACCGTCCTCGCCGACGAAACGTTGCGTGCAGAAACGGGCGATCATGTTCTGTTCCGAGGCGCATCATTGCAGCTTGCGTAACGCCGATCCATGGTCTGTTCGCGCCAACCTTGCTCTCATCGGCGGTTGCTACCTTTGCTTTTCGCTCAACAAAGAAGTACTGTAATACGTACTGTATACTACGGTACTACTGCTCCGGTGGATGGCGAGGGGGAGGGCCTGAATCCTGATCGATTTTGCGTGCCTCGTGACTAGTCCTGGCCGTCTCAGGCCCGGCCCTAAAATCCAGAGCCTAGGCCCGATGGGCTTGACCGTGGGCTGGGCTTGGGCCTGAGTTTTGAGCCCACCAGCAGGGTCTGGGCGGGCTTGAGCTTAACATATTGACATTTTAAGGAAGAGGCCCAGCCCACGGCCCTAAGCCCTAAGGGCTTTTCAGAGCTTTTTATCAGATGGGCCGGACTTAGGCTTGAAAAGTAGACCCGATGGTAGGGCCTGGAAGGGCCTGGGCCTCAGTTTTCTGCCGTGGGCTTTTTTAGGCCCGGCCCAAGCCCGACCCGGCCCGGCCCATGGCCAGATATACTCGTGACGCACCCGCCCAATAATCAATTCTCTCCCACTCCCAAGCAGCACGCTAAACTTCCTCCTCATCGAAACAGAAAAGCAGCACGCCAAAAGCGCTTCTTTAAATTGCAGATTTTCCACCAACCGCCAGGGGTGACCAACGAACTGACAGCTAAACCGCGGTGGGCTCGCATGGGGTGGGGGGAAATCCGGGTGGGGGTGGGATGGGGTGGGGTGGGTGGAAGACTGGAAAGCACGATTAGAGACTGAAGCTTCGTGCTCGGTCGTTGATCGGCCGTGAACAATAGAAAACCGGGACGCTCTGCCAAATTTTCTACTCAAAATCAAATCCACGATCGATGCACAGCGGAGCAGGGAGGTTGGTGGTGGTAGGAATCTGATCGTGATTGATCATCGTCATATGCATGCCGCATGGGCTAGCACGATTGGAGGGGCGGGGTCGACACGCCAGAGAAAGAATAATTAAAGGAGGAGAAAAAACCACTCCTGCCAAAGCTAGTTGTTAGTGATCGATGGTGCTTCTTTTACAAGGCGCTGGTTGGTGGATCCGTGGTTCACCAACCCCCGCCAGAGGCCAGTGGATATATACGGGCACGTCGAGGCTGTGGGTGGACATACACTCGATCGAACCAACTCATTCCTCCTACCACCTCGGCGCCACCAGCCCAAGCAGAGCCATGGCGCCCAACGGAGACAACACCGTGGCCAACGTCCACAGCGGCATCGACAGCACCAACAAGACGCTGCTCAAGAGCGACGCCCTCTACACCTACATCCTCGACACCACCGTCTTCCCCCGTGAGCACGAGTGCATGCGCGACCTGCGCCTCATCACCGACAAGCACCCATGGTACGTATCATCATCATCTTCTTCTTCCTCTGCATGCACGCTCGCACGTCGATGGATCGTTGTTACTACTCGTTATTGTGGTTGCTGATCGATCTGGCTCTGATTCTTCGGATCCAGGGGCTACATGCAGTCGTCGTCGGACGAGGCGCAGCTGCTGGGGATGCTGATCAAGATGGCGGGCGCCAAGAAGACGATCGAGGTGGGCGTGTTCACGGGCTACTCGCTGCTGGCCACCGCGCTGGCGCTCCCGGAGGACGGCAAGGTGGTGGCCATCGACACCGACCGCGAGTGCTACGAGGTGGGCCGCCCCTTCATCGAGAAGGCCGGCATGGCGCACAAGGTGGACTTCCGCGAGGGCACCGGCCTGGCGCGCCTGGACGAGCTGCTCGTCGAGGACGAGGGCGCGGCCAGCTACGACTTCGCGTTCGTGGACGCGGACAAGCCCAACTACGTGCGCTACCACGAGCAGCTGCTGAAGCTGGTCCGCGTCGGCGGCACCATCATCTACGACAACACGCTGTGGGGCGGCACGGTGGCGCTGCCGGCGGGCACGCCCATGTCCGACCTCGACACCCGCTTCTCCGCCGCCCTCAGGGACCTCAACGCCAAGCTCGCCGCCGACCCGCGCATCGAGGTCTGCCAGCTCGCCATCGCCGACGGCGTCACCATCTGCCGCCGCCTCGTCTAGGCGGGCGGGCGTCCGGCCCGGCCCGTCCCGGCGTGATCGTGATCCGCCGCGCGCCTGCCGGCCTGCGTGCGTGCCTGGAGTCCATTTCCTTACCAGCCGCTTATCCTAATCAATTGTATTATTTTTCCCTGCCAGCGCTGGTTTAGCGTGAAGCATCCGATGGTTTCGAATTTTCAATAACTTTTTTGGCTTTTCAACTTTGAGAGGAGTGGCTGTACTTACTGTACTATATATGGTGTTCCGATATGCGATGACGTTGTCGTGCATGTGGATGTCCTTGTCGTCACCCGCCTCATTGTTAAGTTTATCTCGATTGGATTGTTTAACGTGAGACGGTGAGACACGCCGGATGTGCTGTAACGCACAGCGACGGGGGTGTGATTAAACAACATGCAGCGACGGGACACGGAGTTGTCTGATCGATGTTGTACTCTGTTAAACTCCACGTCTTCGAGTCACCATCCTAGCTACTCCCTTCGTCCCATAACCACGTTTTTTTAACTTTAATATAAAGTCAAAAACGTCTTACATTATAAGATGGAGGGCGTACATTTGTTAGTATTATCTGTTAGAAATATTAGCAACTAATCAAATTCACGAGTATACTGTAAACATGGCAAATACGGTATGCATCTCATACCCATATCGAAGTATGTGAATGCGTACAATACACAGAACCGAAACATTTATGAACAACATATATACGGCCAACACATGAACGAGTAAACAAGGGATGAACAGATCATACCCTCCGGTTGGCCAGGCCAACGCGGCGACAGCAGCAGCAGCCTCGGCGTCGTCCATGGCCTTCTTTTTGGCGGCGGCGTCTTCGACCAAGATGTCGATGTAGGGGAGGTAGTGGAAGTAGAGGCGGACGGAGGCGGGGACGGGTCGGGAGCAGTCGCGTCGAGACGCTCCGGAAAAACCTTATTGCCGTTCTTCCAGGCAAGATTTCAAACAACAGGGTTCCGGAGGCACTTGCTCTTCCGACCAACCGTGCACGCGGTTGTCGATATGGGATTGCCGGAAGCAGCACAGAGAAAGGAACACTAGATGATGTCTAGGATTGTGCAAGAGGGACTGAGTAAACTGAGTTATGATTCACTCCACTGGCCCGCGCCTCCTTATATAGGCCGTCATGTGGATGGGCCTGGGATCACTCCCACGACTGAGTCTGCGAACATCCCACGGCCCAACGTCTTGGACAATGGCATTATTGTATCGACTCATTAGTTAATCCGAGATTAATTAACCATTTCTGACCGGCAAAAATAAGCTTCGGCTCGGCTCATTCCTGCAACCTGCGGCGCACATGTGTGTTGCGACGAGGCGAGGCGGGTCGAGGAGGAGGAGGAGCACGTGTGTACAATTTCTCTTTCCAAGCTCCCAATGGCATGTGGTAAAGCAGCCCTTATAAAGATGTCTCACTCTCACTCTACTAGTAGTATGTTACTAAATTTCCCACCACTTGCCATGCACCTAAATGAGCCTTAGAGATTAACCAGAGATTATTGTCTTATATGGGCCTAAGCTCATCTATAATCCAACAATCCCCCACCAGATCTCGAGCTTTGTAGACAGTAACGTTACCGTTACCGTCAGCGTCAGTCTTCTTCTTAAAGATCCATTTGTTCTCTATGGCTTGCAGATCATCAGGCAAGTCAACCAAAGTCCATACTTTGTTCTCATACATGGATCCCATCTCATATTTCATGGCATCAAGCCATTTTTCGGAATCTGGGCTCATCATCGCTTCTTCATAGTTCGTAGGTTCGTCATGGTCAAGTAACATGACCTCCAGAACAGGATTACCGTACCACTCTGATGCGGATCTTACTCTGGTTGACCTACGAGGTTCGGTAGTACTTGAACAGAAGTTTCATGATCATCATCATTAGCTTCCTCACTAATTGGTGTAGAAATCAATGGAACTGATTTCTGTGATGAACTATTTTCCAATAAGGGAGAAGGTACAGTTACCTAATCAAGTTCTACTTTCCTCCCTCCCACTTCTTTCGAGAGAAACTCCTTCTTTAGAAAGGATCCATTTTTAGCAACAAATATCTTGCCTTCAAATCTACGATAGAAGGTGTACCCAACAGTTTTCTTTGGGGACACATTTCTCCTATTTGGGTTCGAGCTTATCAGGTTAAAACTTTTTCACATAAGCATCGCAGCCCCAAACTTTAAGAAACGACAACTTGGGTATCTTGACAAACCACAGTTCATATGGTGTCGTATCAACGGATTTCGATGGGGCCCTATTTAACGTGAATGCAGCCGTTTCTAAAGCATAACCCCAAAACAATAGGGGTAAATCAGTAAGAGACATCATAGATCGCACCATATCTAATAAAGTGCAGTTACGATGTTCGGACACACTGTTACGTTGTGGTGTTCCAGGTGGCGTGAGGTGCGAAACTATTCTGCATTGTTTCAAATGAAGACCAAACTCATAATTCAAATATTCACCTCCATGATCAGATCATAGAAACTTAATTTTCTTGTTACGATGATTTTCCACTTCACTCTGAAATTCTTTGAACTTTTCAAATGTTTCAGACTTATGTTTCATCAAGTAGATATACCCATATCTGCTCAAATCATCTGTGAAGGTCAGAAAATAACGATACCCACCACGAGCATCAACACTCATTGGACCGCATACATCAATATGTATTATTTCCAATAAGTCTATTGCACGTTCCATTGTTCCGGAGAACGGAGTTTTAGTCATATTGCCTATGAGGCATGGTTCGCAAGCATCAAGTGATTCATAATCAAGTGATTCCAAAAGCCCGTCAGCATGGAGTTTCTTCATGCGCTTTACACCAATATGACCTAAATGGCAGTGCCACAGATAAGTTGCACTATCATTATTAAACTTATATCTTTTGGCTTCAATACTATGAATATGTGTATCACTACTATCGATATTCAATAAAAATATATCACTCATCAAGGGTGCATGACCATGAAATATATTACTCACATAAATAGAACAACCATTATTCTCCGATTTAAATGAATAACCGTCTCGCATCAAACAAGATCCAGATATAATGTTCATGCTTAACACTGACATCAAATAACAATTATTCAGGTCTAACACTAATCCCAAAGGTAGATGTAGAGGTAGCGTGCCAACCGCGATCACATCGACTTTGGAACCATTTCCCACGCGCATCGTCACCTCGTCCTTAGCCAATCTTCGCTTAATCTGTAGCCCATGTTTCAAGTTGCAAATATGAGCAGCAGAACCAGTATCAAATACCCAGGCGCTACTGTAAGAATTAGTATGGTACACATCAATAACATGTATATCAAATATACCTTTCACTTTGTCATCCTTCTTATCCGCCAAATACTTGGGGCAATTCCGCTTCCAGTGATCAGTCCCTTTGCAGTAGAAGCAGTCAGTCTCAGGCTTAGGTCCAGACTTGGGCTTCTTCACTTGAGCAGCAACTTTGCTTGCCGTTCTTCTTGAAGTTCCTCTTCTTCCCTTTGCCCTTTTTTATTGAAACTAGTGGCTTGTTAACCATCAACACTTGATGCTCCTTCTTGATTTCTACCTCCGCGGCTTTTAGCATTGCGAAGAGCTTGGGAATTGTCTTATCCATCCCATGCATATTATAGTTCATCACGAAGCTTTTGTAACTTGGTGGCAGTGATTGAAGAACTCTGTCAATGACACTATCATCAGGAAGATCAACTCCCAGTTGAGTCAAGTGGTTGTGGTACCTAGAAATTCTGAGTATATGTTCACTGACAAAACCATTCTCCTCCATCTTGCAGCTGTAGAACTTATTGGAGACTTCATATCTCTCAGTCCGAGCATTTGCTTGAAATATTAACTTTAACTCGTGGAACATCTCATATGCTCCATGATGTTCAAAACATCGTTGAAGTCCCGGTTCTAAGTCGTAAAGCATGGCACACTGAACTATCGAGTAGTCATCAACTTTGCTCTGCTAGACGTTCTTAACGTCATCAGTAGCGTTTGCAGCAGGCCTAGCACCTAGGGGTGCTTCCAGGACGTAATTCTTCTGTGCAGCAATGAGGATAATCCTCAAGTTATGGACCCAATCCGTGTAGTTGCTACCATCATCTTTGAACTTAGCTTTCTCTAGGAACGCATTAAAATTCAAAGGAACAGTAGCACGGGCCATTTATCTGCAACAACATAGACATGCAAAATAATCATATTACTTAAGAACTCCCACTTAGGTAGACATCCCTCTAGTCATCTAAATAATCACGTGATCCATATCAACTAAACCATGTCCGATCATCACGTGCGATGGAGAAGTTTTCAGTGATGAACATCACTATGTTGATCATATCTACTATATGATTCACGCTCGACCTTTCGGTCTTAGTGTTCCGAGGCCATATCTGCATATGCTAGGCTCGTCATGTTTAACCTGAGTATTCTGCTTGTGCAAAATTGGCTTGCATCCGTTGTATGTGAATGTAGAGCTTATCACACCCGATCATCATGTGGTGTCTTGGCACGACGAACTGTAGCAACGGTGCATACTCAGGGAGAACACTTATACCTTGAAATTTAGTGAGAGATCATCTTATAATGCTACCACCGCACTAAGCAAAATAAGATGCATAAAAGATAAACATCACATACAATCAATATAAGTGATATGATATGGCCACCATCATCTTGTGCCTTTGATCTCCATCTCTAAAGCATCGTCATGATCACCATCGTCACTGGCTTGACACCTTGATCTCCATCGTAGCATCATTGTCGTCTCGCCAACTATTGCTTCTACGACTACCGCTACCGCTTAGTGATAGAGTAAAGCAATTACATGGCGATTGCATTTCATACAATAAAGCGACAACCATATGGCTCCTGCCAGTTGCCGATAACTGTTACAAAACATGATCATCTCATAGAACAATTTATATAATCACATCTTGACCATATGACATCACAACATGCCCTGCAAAAACCAGTTAGATGTCCTCTACTTTGTTGTTGCAAGTTTTACGTGGCTGCTACAGGCTTCTAGCAATAACCATTCTTACCTACGCATCAAAACCACAACGATTTTTCATCAAGTGTGTTGTTTTAACCTTCAACACGGACAGGGCGTAGTCAAACTCGATTCAACTAAAGTATGACATGAAACAGACATCCACCAGCCAACTGTGTGCGAAGCACGTCGGTAGAACCAGTCTCATGAAAGCGGTCATGTAATGTCGGTCTAGGCTGCTTCATCCAAAAATACCGCCGAATCAAAATATGACATGTTGTAAGTAGTATGACTATTATCACCCACAACTCTTTGTGTTCTACTCATGCATATAACATCTACGCATAGACCTGGCTCTGATACCACTGTTGGGGAACATAGTATTTCAAAATTTTCCTACAATCACACAAGATCTATCTAGGACATGCATAGCAATGAGAGGGGGAGAGTGTGTCTACGGACCCCCGTAGACCGAAAGCGGAAGCGTTTAGTAACGCGGTTGATGTAGTCGAATGTCTTCACGATCCAACTGATCAAGTACCGAACGCACGACACCTCCGCGATCTGCACACGTTCATCTCGGTGACGTCCCTCGAACTCTTGATCCAGTTGAGGTTGAGGGAGAGTATTGTCAGCACGATGGCGTGGTGACGGTGATGATGAAGTTACCGACGCAGGGCTTCACCTAAGAACTATGACAATATGACCGAGGTGTAAAACTATGGAGGGGGCACCGCACATGGCTAAAGATCAACTTGTGTGTCTATGGGGTGCCCCCTCCCCCGTATATAAAGGAGGGGAGGAGGAGGCCGTCCGGACCTAGGGGGCGCGCCCAAGGGGGGAGTCCTACTCCAAGTAGGAATCGACTCCCCCCTTTCCTAGTCCAAGTAGGAGAAGAAGGAAGGAGAGGGAGAGGGAGAGGGAAAGAGGGGACGCGCCCCCGTCCCCTAGTCCTATTCGGACTCCCATAGGGGGGGGACTCTCATGGCTGCTTCCCTTTCTCTCCCCTAAATCCCATAAAGGCCCATTACTTCCTGGGGGGTCCGGTAACCCCTCCGACACTCCAGTTTTATGCGAAACTATACGGAACACTTCCGGTGTCCGAATAACATGGGACAGTATATCAATCCTTATGTCTCGACCATTTTGAGACTCCTCGTCATGTCCGTGATCTCATCCGGGACTCCGAACAGCCTTTGGTACATCAAATCGCATAACTCATAATACAAATCGTCATCGAATGTTAAGCGTGCGGACCCTACGGGTTCGAGAACTATGTAGACATGACCGAGACACATCTTCGGTCAATAGCCAATAGCGGAACCTAGATGCTCATATTGGTTCCTACATATTCTACGGAGATCTTTATCGGTCAAACCGCATAACAACATACGTTGTTCCCTTTGTCATCGGTATGTTACTTGCCCAAGATTCGATCGGCGGTATCCTCATACCTAGTTCAATCTCGTCACTGGCAAGTCTCTTTACTCGTTCCGTAATGCATCATCCTGCAACTAACTCATTAGTCACTTTGCTTGCAAGGCTTATAGTGATGAACATTACCGAGAGGGCCCAGAGATACCTCTCTGAAACACGGAGTGACAAATCCTAATCTCGATTTATGCCAACTCAACAAATACCACTGGAGACACCTATAGAGCATCTTTATAATCACCCAGTCACATTGTGACGTTTGATAGCACACTAAGTGTTCCTCCGGTATTTGGGAGTTGCATAATCTCATAGTCATAGGAACATGTATAAGTCATGAAGAAAGCAATATTAATAAACTAAACGATCAAAGTGCTAAGCTAATGAATGGGTGTTGTCCATCACATCATTCTCTAATGATGTGATCCCGTTAATCAAATGATAACACATGTCCATGGCTAGGAAACTTAACCATCTTTGATTAACGAGCTAGTCTATTAGAGGCATACTAGGGATACTTTGTTTGTCTATGCATTCACACATGTACTAAGTTTCCGGTTAATACAATTCTAGCACGAATAATAAACATTTATCATGATATAAATAACAACTTTATTATTGCCTCTAGGGCATATTTCCTTCACCCCTCTAGTAGTTATTTGCTCCAATAATTCTTAAATAATCCATAAAAAATCTCCATGAAGTTGCAACTTATTTGGAGATGTGCAGAATAGGTAGCTCTGACATGCTTTTTCAGGTCCATAATTCCAGCTGCCGGTATTCTCCCTCTTTGTGTAAACCTTAAAAATTATGAGAGAGAAGGCACAAGAATTACTCCTAAAAGCATTATTATGCATGAAAACATTATAAGTAACAATAGGTAAACATGATGCAAAATGGACATATCAACTACCCCAAGCTTAGACCTCGGTTGTCCTCAAGCAAAAACCGAAATCAAAAAACATGTCCACGTGCTTAGAGAGAGAGAGGTGTCGACAAAAATAAAATACAGACATAGAAGCATCATGCATATTATTATAATAGTAAAGTACTTTAACATAAACTTTACCAAATAACTTTTATCATATAACTTCTCATGAACAAGTAACAATTCATCACAACATGGAAGTATAAAGCATAAACCTTACTGAAAACCGACAAACTATGTTCTCAGTCGACTTTGCAACTACAATTCATCATATTTTTAGAAAGAGACACGTATCAGAGCCTTTTGGCAAGTCCACATACTCAACCATCATTTAATCTTCTATGATTGCTAACACTCACAGCATACCCATGAGCGAAAAGTTTCAACCGGACACATAGAAAGATAGGGGCTATAATTTCGCCTCCCAATATATTCACCTCAAGGTTGATGTCAACAATAATAACTCATGCCCACTCATATCCAGCAGGATATATGTGCCTAGATCTTTCCTCACCACATGATGCTTGCCAAAAGAGAAAATAAAAAGGAATAGGGAAGAATACTTTGACTCATACATAAAAGTAAATGCAAAAAATCAAAAGATCGGCCCTTCGCAGAGGGAAGCAGAGGTTGTCATGCGCTTATTTGTTCTTATGCCAAATCCCTTAATGCAAAAGAACGTCACGTTATATTGCCCCTTATGATAGCAACCTTCATTATGTAGTCTGACGCTTTTATTATTTTGCCATCACAAATTCATACAACGCTCAATTTTCTCTTACACTAAATGATCCAACACATTCAGAAGCAATTTTTATTGCCTTATTGCACCGATGACAACTTACATGAAGGATCTTACTCAATCCATAGGTAGGTATGGTGAACTCTCAAAGTAAGATTTTGGGTTAAGGGTTTTTGGATGCACAAGTATTATCTCTACTTAGTGCGGAATTTTTGGCTAGCAAAGATATTGAGCAAGCACCACAAGTTAAATGATCCATGACAATATAACTTCTATGTGAATATGAACAAACATAAATCATTACGTTGTCTTCCTTGTCCAACACCAACTATTTTTACACAAGGCTCACAATCATAAAAGATGTCCAAGATAGTGTATTTGCACGTGAATCTTCTCTTCCCTTATTAATTCTTTCATGAATTGTATCATTGACCAATGTTAAGAATGTCAATCTCTAATAAATTTTACCACTTACACTTTTCTTTATGTGATGTCATTACTTACCATAAGATTAGCATATGATCTTTTCATTATTTATTTTTATTGAAACATAAATGTAAAGAAAGCGAAACTTGAACTAATCTTTATTATATATCTAGCACACGATTACATATATAGATAGATCACTAAGAAAACACTCAAAAAGAAAGGATTCGAACTAAACTTTTATTCAACCAATTCAAAAGATAACTAAGGATCGAACTAAGATAAATAAGGGCAAAGATAGTGGTGGTGATACGATACCGGGGCACCTCCCCCAAGCTTGGCACAAGCCAAGGGGAGTGCCCATACCATGAACTCAAGTCTCCTTTGGTGATGAAGGAAGAGGTGGTGATGATGATGGTGGCGATGTAGTAGCGTCACACTTCAGGCTCAGGAGGTACTCTAATCTACGAATGATGCTTTGGAGGGCGATAACATGTTCTTGCAACAGAATATTTTCACGAGTGAGATATTTATTTTGCACACGAACTGTTTCATTGATCCTAAAAAAGCTTCAATTTCAGTAGGGGTAAGATGCTCATAGTAAGGCTGAAGGATGTCTTCTTCTTCTTCTTGATCATAGTAAGGTTGAAGGATGTCTTCTTCTTCTTCTTCTTCTTCTTCTTCTTCTTCTTCTTTTGGAGCTTGATCTCCTGCGACTTCCTTGATCTTCTTCGGTTCCTCTCTTTTTAGCTCCATCTTCATTAACCAAGCATCTCCTTATACTTTTTCAAAGGAGGGAGAATACATAATTCCTGGCTTGATAGATCATTAGAAAACCACAAGAAAGAAGAACAGAGGATTTCTCCGCGATACACATGTCAATGCGTTGGGGGGTATATAAAGATTTTTTATCTTGGGGAACAAGCAAATGGGAGAAAACGGAGTCCGAAAAGTAACCGAGGTGGGCACGGTGTTTTGTACCCGCCAGGGTTGCCTTCCTGGTTGTTTCTTATTTTCCTATTTTTTAATATTCCAAAACTGACGGAAAATATTTTTGCGGATTTTTTGGAGTCCATTTACTTACCGTATCACGCACCTCCTCTATTTTCGGTTATTGTGTTCCGAAAGGTTTGTTTTATATGTTCCTCCGGTGTCATGGTTTGGAAAATATTGCTTTCAACATTAATAGGCATACCTGAGATATAGTGTTTAATTATCTGACCATTTGCCACCTTCGGGTTAGTACCTCCAGAATTATTAATCTTGATAGCTCCAGAGTGGTAAACTTCTTCGATAATATATGGTCCTTCCCATTTAGAGAGAAGTTTTCCTGTAAAGAATATGAAATGAGAGTTGTACAGAATAACATATTCACCAACTTTGAATTCCCACTTTTGGATTCTTTTATCATGCAATCTTTTAACTTTTTCTTTGAACAATTTGGCATTTTCATAGGCTTGGGTTCTCCATTCATCTAGTGAGCTAATATCAAATACCCTATTTTCACCGGCAAGTTTGAAATCATAGTTGAGTTCTTTAATTGCCCAATATGCTTTATGTTCTAACTCTAGAGGCAAATGAGAAGCTTTTTCATAAACCATTTTGTAAGTGCATCTAGTGCCACCCCTAGTTGGTTTTGGAGTATTGACGACAAACTTAGTTGAGGGACTAATGTGTTTGTGAGAATTGCAGGATAACACACGTAGAAGTCTCTCATTGATTCGGTTTTCCTACCAGAGATGACCCCTAAAAATGTATGAAGACATTGATGTCAAAGGTGGTTTATGAAGATATTCTCATTGAAGACTATGACAAGAGAAGACATCGCATGAAGCCTATGGAGCTCGAAGACTTAGATCTTTCGTAGTTCTGTTTCTTCTTTGTTGAGTCATAGGAACCACCGTATTGTTAAGTGGGGTCCAAGAGAACCAATCAGAATGACTGAAGTGATGCTTAACCAAAACCTATGTCTTCGAGTGAAGACTATGAGAGCAAATCTTGTCCAGAGTCGGACAAGTCAGCTTTACTTGTAGCCCAAGTAAAGTTGCCGTGTGTGTTTGAAATCTGACCGTTGGAACACGTGTCAGTTCCTTAGTGACCCAGGGTCATTTCGGACAAATCAGGTCGGGTTGCCTAGTGGCTATAAATAGCCCACCCCCTACAACCATAAATGGTTGGCTGCTCAGAGTTAGAGTACGGCTTTTGTCATTTGAGAGCAACCCACCTCGAAGCCTTTGAGAGAGAATTCCTTGCGAGGATAAAGCCCTAACCACCCAGAGCCAAATAGAGTTAGGCATCACTTAAGTCTTCTTGTCTATGTGATCTGAAGACTTATTACACTTGAGGACTGTGAATCCTCCAGCCGGTTAGGCGTTGCGTTCTGAGCATCCAAGAGACATTGTGGATCGCCGGTGAACGAAGTCTGTGAAGGTTTGGGAGTCTACCTTGAAGACTTACCAGAGTGATTGGGCGAGGTCTGTGTGACCTTAGCTCAAGGGGAATACGGTGAGGACTGGGTGTCCTGAGCTGCGTGTTCAGGACTGGGTGTCCGGGACTGTGTGTCCTCAGGTTTAAATACCTAGCCCCCCCTAACCAGACGTACAGTTGTCACAACAACTGGAACTGGTCCAACAAATCATTGTCTTCAACGAGTCACTGGTTTCATCCTTCCCTTCCCTTTACTTACTGTTGGTCCTTGTGAAGTCATTGTATGATTGCACTATCTTTTGTTTTCACTGAGTGACTGCGTGTTCTGTTTGGCTTCATAATATCTTCCTACCTGATCCTTACTACATTGTTGCTATTAGTCATTGTGCTTTCACTCCATTGAATACTTGACTATGGTTTGCCTAGTGTAGTCTACCTTCCGCTGCATGGTAATAGGTTTATTTCTATCATTTGTCTTCAAAACTTCCACATTTTGAAGACTTTCATAAAAAATGCCTATTCACCCCCCCTCTAGTCGATATAACGCACTTTCACATTTTATAAGGAGACATACACATAGGATTTTTATATGCTGTTCAGTAAGCCCAAAGTGCATCATCTAATTTCTTAGACCAATTCTTTAGGGAACTATTAACACTTTTTTGTAATATCAACTTTGTTTCTCTATTTGCTAAGTTCAACTTGACCACTAGATTGAGGATGATAGGGTGATGCAATTCTATGGTTAACATCATATTTAGCCAGCATTTTACGGAAAGCACCATGAATAAAGTGTGAACCACCATCAATCATTAAATATCTATCGACTCCAAACCTCGGGAAAATAACTTCTTTAAGAATTTTAATGGAAGTGTTATGATCAGCACTACTGGTTGGAATAGCTTCTACCCACTTAGTAACATAATCAACAACAACCAAAATATGACTATACCCATTAGAGGAAGGAAAAGATCCCATATAATCAAAACCCCAAACATAAAATGGTTCAACATCAAGTGAATAATTCATAGGCATTTCTTGACTCTTACCGATATTACCAATTTGGTGACATTCATCACAAGATAAAACAAACTTACGGGCATCCTTGAAGAGAGTAGTCCAATAAAAACCAGATTGCAATACCTTGTGAGCAGTTCTATCTCCCACATGATTCCCTCTGTAAGCTTCAGAGTGACATTTCCGTAGGATTTGTTCATGTTCATGCTCAGGTACACAACGTCTAATAATATCATCTACTCCTTCTTTATAAAGATGTGGGTCATCCCAAAAGTAATGTCTTAAATCATATAAGATTTTTTTTTCTTTTGTTGGTATGTGAAACTAGGTGGTATGTATTTAGCAACAATATAATTAGCATAGTCAGCATACCAAGGAGTGTTATGAGAGACATTTATTACAGCTAATTGTTCATCAGGAAATCTATCTTTAATAGGTTGTGGGTCATCAAGAATATTTTCTAACCTAGACAAGTTATCAGCTACGGGTTTCTCAGCTCCTTTCCTATCAGTGATATGTAAATCAAATTCTTGTAGCAAGAGAACCCATCTAATGAGTCTAGGTTTAGCATCTTTATTTTCCATAAGGTATTTTATTGCAGCACGATCAGTGTGAATAATTACTTTGGAATCAACAATGTAGGATCTTAACTTATCACAAGCAAACACGACTGCTAAAAATTCTTTTTCAGTGGTACGTAGCATAATTTCTTTGGGCACTGTCGTGGATTTGTCACGGCAGATGCCCAGTGAAAGGACTTAGATGTGGAGCCATCGCAACTAGGTTAGCTTGAAGGGGTTGAACAGGACAAAGGACAGAGAGAGTTTACCCACGTTCAGCCCCTCACAACGAGGTAAAAGCCTATGTCCTGCTTCTAGTTGTATTGCTTGAGTCTCAATTACAAGGGAGTGAATACGCTTGACCTAGTTCTCGATTGCTTGTTTCTTGAGTTAACCCACCATCGGGTCTCACCTTTATATACACAGGCAGAGACCCGGAGGCTTACAGAGTCCCGGCCGGCTCACTCAATGTAACCGGCTCGGTTTCTAACTAATTATGAATTACAGAACAAGTCTTCATACGGCGGTTCACAGGCCCAGGTCTTGGGACTTTACCAGGCCTGCCTCCAAGAGTCGTCGTCTTCATACTTCTCCTTGGGCCTCCTTGGACCTTCTTCATGTTAAGACACCAACGGTGTAACCTGGCCCCTCCTAGGCGGATCACACCTAGGAGATATATCCCCAACATTAGGCCCCTAGTTGATTTGAACTTCTTCATATCAATCTCCACTATTTAACTTAGCTGAATGTATCAGTGTCGAATCTTCATCAGACCAATATAACCCGCCATGACACCACATAAGCAGAAATATTGTAACCCTCCATGACGTCAGGTGCATTGATTCCGCACAAAGCCCAAGATATCTCAACGGATCTTTATCTTAATGGACCTCCCGAGAATCGAGGCACTTGCATCGTTTAACATAATCATTTCGCCTCCTTGATTTCCACGCATGCCATTCTTTCACCTCCTTATAAATAGGGACAAGGGGTCATCTTCTTCACTTTTTACACCTATCTCTTCCTCTTCTTCTCCTTCCTCATGACGCCACTGCGACCCGAGCTCCGCCGCCGCCTTCCTTCATCAACGACATTGTCACCGGCTGCTGCATCAACCTGAGCGGACTAGAGAAACGCGGCGCACCTCTGCTCTCCATCTCCACTGCCAGGTACTGCTTCCTAGCCTTTCATATCTGCATTAGATCACCAACCTTTTGCGAGTTCGTCGGCGTTCATCGAATTTCATCATAGTTGCTTTGTTTAGGCTTCGCTCAATCCCCAAACGACACAGGAGTGGCGTAATATCAGTTGGTAACATCCACTTGTATCCATAGACAAGTTCCTTTTTGTTTCAGATTCAACCTCAATGTAGTAGTTCGTCCTCTGTATATTAGGTTTAATAATTTCCATCTATTTTTCAAACAACCGTAGATCTGAAATCATAGGCAGAATCTGTGAAACTTGTTTGCCTAGCACTTAGTGAAATTTTATTCAATTCCTAGCTCTGTAACCATCTGCCTGACCACTGTTGGTATGGGCGGCTCAAAGAATACCTTGTAACCCACCAAGTGCTAACCGGCTTATACATGAATTATTAAACCGCTAGCATTACCCTTAGTTTAACATTTGTCCGACTGTGCCTTCATGACTTAATCACGCCCTTAATTTTCTTCTTTCTCAGCAATTGATTCTTCATAATAAACCTACCTTCTTTCACCATCGGGCAGCTTATCACCACAAACCTGACCTGCCATGATTTCCATTTTAGGTTTTCACCTGATCAAAATGACTAAGACCGTCACCTCCTGCGACTGGGTCGTTTCCAATGTCACAAAACGGACTCTCCAAGAGTTTGTTGCCATGGGCGTTTTACCATCTAAGGATGTCATCCATTGGCGGGTTCCAGGGGCTGAGCTTCCACCTCAACCAAAGGAAGGAGAAGTTATAGTTTTCTCTGATCATATGCTCTGAGGCTTCTCACCGCCCAGCTCAAAATTCTTCTGTGACGTCCTAAATTTCTATCAGCTTCACCCTCAAGACACCGGACCCAATTCAGTCTCCAACATCTGCAATTTTCAAGTCTTTTGTGAAGTATACCTTCAAGAGGAGCCCGGTGTTGACCTCTTCAGGGAATATTATTATTTGAACCGCCACATAGAGATGACAGATGGGCCTAGTCTTGAACTAGGTGGAATTTATATCCAAAGATGAAGAGATGCCAGCTTTCCTTCAGCTGCGCTTCCTAGTCACCCCAAAGACTAGAACCAGACTTGGTTTTATTGCCAAGACACCTCTTCGGCGGGGAGAATCCTCTGCCAGGTTTCCGTATCCACCGGCTCAACCCAAGGCACCCACTCCCAAACAGGATCAGCTCCGCTGAACGAGCCAAATATGGACCCACTTTTACCAAGATAAGATCCTTCATGGAAAATGGCTTGATCGGTGTTGATCTAGTTCGATGCTGGGTTAGTTGGAGGACCTTGCCTTTAAGCCGCTGCCTCGGCTTAATGTGCACATACACAGGCAATGTGAACGACCCCTTGCGGTACAACTCAACATGCCTTAAAGAAAAGGATCTCAATGAAATGACCAAGTCTTTACTTGGAGAAACTCTAGAAAAGTGCAGCAAAATGGGTCTGGGCCCCTTCTGTACTCTTAACCCGGCTCCAGATGTAAGTTATTGAAGCCCTTTTTACTTTATTCATTACTCTCATATGATGCACTTGCCTCATTATCTTGCTCTCTTCAGGCTGACTCTCCCTTTTGGAACAAGAAGCTTCAATATAAGCCGGCCAAAAAGGCCAGGGAAAGACCAAAGCTCCCAAGAAACCCACCAAGAAGAAAATAGATGCAACAGATCAATTTACTCTGGATGATGAGTCGGAGGTAGAACTTGACTCCCTTGGCTCCTTTTTTTGTACATCTTATTGACGCTGACCCCTCTCAGGATGACACAGAGACCAGCCAGGCAAATGCTACAAAGCACTACAAAAAAATACACTTCCGTGATGATACGTGTTTGTCACAGTAGGTCGCGTTTTTTGTCATGCATGTACATCCATGACAAATTTATGACAAAATCAAGATAGTCATACCTGTGTTGTCATAGAAGTGTTCCATGACATTACCAAAATTATCATCACGGAAGTGTCCACTTCTATGACGATAAATCACGCGCCACAGAAGTGCTTTCGTCAAGGGTGACCGACACGTGGCATCCACCGTAACGTAACGCTGTTACGCTATCGGGTCGGGTTTTGGATCCAATAACCCGCTAATAGCCCCGACCAATGGGAAATTTCCACGTGTAAAATTCTTATTGGCCAGACGAAACACGTGTCAGCTCGTCAGTGGGTCAGATGGGCGCCTATGATACGTCGACACGTGGCACGGCCCAACAGAGGCCCATTCCTGTGAAAAGGCTGGCCTGTTTGACTTGGTCAAAAGGTGGCGGGCTGGCCCATGTAAAGCCTGTTAACGACACGTTCGCATATAGCCCATTTACAGCCCGCTAACCCAAGGCCCGTTACACCCTATCCGAATTAGGCCCAGTAGCGTCATCTGGGCCACCCAATATGATTCCAGCCCATTTTCACTTCTGGCCCATGTATGGCCCATGACATCTTTTGGCCCATATGAGGCCCTATGTAACTCTTGGCCTATTAACGGCCCGTGGTGAAACTGGCCCGTAATGAACAGTGTATCACTTTACACCCATTAACGGCCAGTGGTGAAATTGGCCCGTAATGAACAGTGTATCACTTTATACCCATTAACGGCCCATTATTCCGTTGGGCCGTTTCCAGCCCATGTTATCTTTCGGCCTTCTCAGAGCCCATTTATTCTTGGGCTCATTTCCAGCATTCGTTTACTTACGGCCCGTTACTGTCATTTTCTGCTTGTGGGCCAAATTCAGCCCGTGGTTACAGTCGGCCCGTTTGTGGTCCATTAATACGTTGGGCGGTTAACATAGCGTCATCAAATACGACCAATTAACGATGGCCCATTATGGTCGGCCCATGAACGGACGATTCCAACTCTAGCCCGTTTACGGCCATAATGCGGCCTATTATTGGCCCATGTTTGGCCATCGATCATACTGCACGTATAAGGCCCATTGATGATACAGACCATAGAAGGCCCATTGTTTCTACGGCCCGTAGAAGGCCCATTGTTTCTACGACCCGTAGAAGGCCCACTGTTTCTACGGCCCGTAGGAGGCCCAATGTCACTATAGTAAATATTAGCCCATGGTTAGTGTGGCCTAGTTTAAAAAAATAGGTTATTGCAGCCACTAGCAAACCGTGGAAAAAGAACTGCAATGACTAGAAGCAAACAAATAAACAAGACAACAAGGAAATAAATAAGCAAGCAACTTACGCTAGGCTATCACGGCTATCACACATATTACATCCACTGGGCATCAAAGTTCGCCACCAGTGCAAATAAATGCGCCGACAAAAGAATATACAAAACTGAGAGCATTTTAGAAGGCACTAGGCCTGGCCAGGTCGGGCCCCCCCAAACAGCTGAAGAAGCTGAGTAGACTTCAGTTGTGTCAACGATAGATGCATCAACACTAGATTTAAGGCATGATGGTGCGCACGGCAGTCCTCTGACATCTTCATTGCATCTTTGACTTCAAGTCGGAGCTGAGCTGAAGCAAGCCTTTCCGCTTTAAGTTGAGACTGAAGAAGTCGAACTGATTGAGGCAGCGACTGCACAGAGGTTGTCTCACACCTGCTGGTGAGTAGCTTCAACTCACTGTCTTCATCAAGACAGGACCTTGGGGTCATCTAGCTGTCCTCAAGATGGTTTGGCTTACTATCTTCCCTAAAGTTCTGCCTGGCGTAAGAGATACGAGTCTGAAAGAGAAACAAGGAGACACGTAACATGTTTCACAATTATATAAGCAAATAAATGGATCTGTTCTGCATAAGGAACATGTTTTTACAACTACAATTTGAAACTGGTAGTTGTTGCAAACATCCAATCAGATGTAAACAGCAAAGCAAACAACAGTGGAGGAAATCATGCCTATCCAAATCTATACTAGAACAAAGTTTGAAGGCTTGAGAAGGATGAACTTACATTACATGTTAACACGGGCTGGACAAATCCCTTCTCCATGTTGATGGAAGGATAATTCAATAAATTCCCCAAAGAAAATTCTTTATAAGCGTTGCCATTATTCTACATTTTGCAAAGAGTAAATATAGATCAAATAATATTGGAAGAAACAGAGGATAATGAAGCTCAGGTGCAAACTGATGATACATAATCAAATAGCAATTAATTAAGTACAACGATACAAGGCAAAAGGGACAGAGGTACTGACAAGAGCAATGCAGAGCCCATTATTGTTTTGAGATTGTATGATCCTTTGAGCAAGGAGATTCATCTGAAATTAGTTTTCATACAAGAGAGAAGGTAAGGCACAAGCAGAAATTTAGGAGTTCAAATTTTGAATTGATATCATAGACAATACCTGACGCGGGGCTCCCAACAGTTCTAATAGGGGTTTGGCCACTAGAGTAGGGGTAAAGTGTGGTACAGTTGGGCCTGTGTTTTCTGTGGCTGCTGATCTATCTGATTTAACAGGTATCACTACCTTTTACAAATACCTAGTTTGTACTCCTTGACGACCTGCACTCACCCTCTTCCTTTTGGACACCTATTACGAAAGAACAACATTTGACTGGAAAAACATAGTGTGACGACACATGGAATAGGTACAGAAAATGGATAGGTATGGCATATACTCATATATGATGCTTAAACTAAGAAGATGGTGTAACAAAGTAGAAGTAATGCAAGAGGTCAGAAGCAAAATATGTGCGACCAATACAACTTTGCAAAGTTAGAGCAAGCACCTTGATGGGTGAATAAGATAGGCCATCCTCCACCATGCCAAGTTTGTTAGGCAGTGGATCATTCCGCAATATTCCTCTCGTGCGCCCATTCTCATATTCATTTTGATAATGTTCAATATCTGACATGCATGAAAACATAAAAACAAGTGAGATTTTCTTTGTAATGCAGAAGTGATTCTAATCCAATACTGCCTCCCTGTAAACCCCTTTGTGCTATCTCTGCAATTCTTTTAAAAGATGCCATGCATGCTGTAATTTGTTGTGTGCATTAATATAATGTGGCCTACTACTCAAAATATGAGAGCTCCAGAAGTGATGACACTTCGCAGATGATAGCTTCAACATATAGTAAAGAAGAACAAGTCGACCTGACCTGACAGATTCAAAATATACTAAGGGAGAACAACTCGACCTGACCAGTCGACCGCAAGAGAAGAGTATCATCTTAAAGAAGAGCAGAAGAGCAAGCAGATTGAAGATATTACAAGTCTTTTAATACAATGTCGGTTGGCCACCCATGATGAACCAGAGCGCACAGAGAAATACTATTCTTTCCGGTCTCTCCATATGTGGCTCACATGCATTTCGAAACTAAAGTAGGAACATTTAGCTAACCAATTAAACATCTCTCAGTTTTACTAATATCAGCAATAATATCAGATATGAATTTGTACAACTAAGCTTGTTTAGCTCGATGGGTGGAGCAGTGCTATTACGACACGAACCACGTAGGCTGATTGTGGTCATCATAAAATGGGGAAAACATAAGCATGATGAGTACAGTGTTGACCGTGGCAGTGGGATGGCAGATCTGAAGCTGCAAACCGCGCAAAGGGTAGTTAGCAACCGATGTTTGCTTTGAAATAACAACTAAGATTTGGTATGGACAAGAAAGTACGGTCAACAAGTGACAAAGAAATGCAATTATGTTGTCTCTCTATATGTCGCGACATGCATTTGGAAACTCAAGTGGGACCTTTAGCTAACCAATTAAATGTGTCGGTTAACTAATATCAGTATCATATCACAATCATATTTGAACAACTAAGCTTTCGAATTCTGAGTGTTGTGTTGTTTAGCTTGAAGGGTGGAGTAATGCTAGTACGACAGAAAGCACCTACGCAGATCATAGTAGAGTAGATAAAAGGGGAAAACCCTAAGCATCAAGAGAAAAATCAGGAAAGTGGAACTAGCTGGACCAGTGGGTGGCGCAAATGCTTTTCGAAACGAATATAGGAACATTAGGTGACCAAATAAACGTTCTCTGTTTTAGTGATATGAGCATCATATCAGATTTGTATTTCAACACGTAAGCTTTGGGTTGAGGTCTTGAGGAGTAGTGCTAGCACGACATGAAGCACCTACGATGATGGTATTGAATATAAAGGGGGGAAACCATAAGCTTTACGAGTATAGTGCCCGTGCCATGGCGGATCTGAAGGTGCAAACCTGACAAAGCTACTTCGCAACCAATGTTTGCTTTCAACTTGCCACTATGATTTTGTACGGACGAGAAAAGTATAGTAAACAAATTACGATCTATTTTCTGGGTGAGATCAATAACTTAAGCACATATGGAAGAGTACCACCTCTCTTGCGACACTGTGTAGGCCTATGCTGATACGTTGAGGGTGCTGCGGGTGCGATGGCTGTCGGCGACGGGGAAGAAGACTTTAGACGGCAGACGGTCGGGTCGGGGGATATATCCTGTTGCCGTAGATGAGACGGTCGTAGGAGCGGCAACGGCAAGGTGGACGACGGCACCGATGAAGCGAGAGGAGGCGATGAAAGGATCCTAGTGAGACGTCCATCTCTTGCAGTGGATGACGGGGTAGGGGTAGCGGCTCCGGCAAGGTGGAGGATGGGGTGGCAGACGGAGGAGGTTGGCCACAGTGCGAAGGTTGTCGTGCCGCCGACGGTGTATGAATGGGGAAATGGAGGGGGGGATCTCAAACTTTGGGACACGCTTCTCTGAAATGGGGGAAAGTTACAAACTTATCCCCCGTTTAAAATTTCGGACATCGCGTCGGTTGGGGATAGGACGGTAATCTCGCATCTCCCAAATATTTGCCGGTAACTATTTCGGGCGAGGATAGGGTGTATTGCCGCCCACGGTTGGTGCCCACGGTGTATGAACGAGGCTGACAGGTAGGGCGGTTGTGTCACGTCTGATGGAAGTTACACATCTGCCCCTATTCAAAATATTAGCCTACATCGATTTCGGGTGAGGAGAGGGTGTTTTTCCGCCCACAATTGGCGCCCATGGTGTATGAACGGGGATGACAGGTAGGGCGGTTGTGTCACGTCTGATGGAAGTTACACATCAGCCCCTATTTAAAATATAAGCCTACATGGATTTCGGACGAGGAGAGTTTGTTTTGTCGCCCACCGTGTATGAATGAAGAAATGGAGGAAGAGACACATGTCTTTCGGACGAGCTTGAATCAAATGTGTTTTGCCACCCATGTTTGGCGCCCACCGTGTCTGAATGGGCTCAGAGGCCGTCGTGTCACGTCTGATTGAAGTTACTAGTCTACCCCTATCGACAGCAGTGTAAATCCTGTCGATAAGGATGTCAAGTGTCAGGGGTAGACAGTAATTTCCATCTCACAAACACTTGCTTCGAGCAGCCCACAAATTATAGTGGGTGTTTAGCCGCTTCATTCAAAACTTGGGAGAATTAGCATTCATGTTTGCCCTGGGACCTGGCAAACTAAATTCAAATCCAATTTGTATTCAATTACAAATATCCACAGATAATTATACGTTTTGTTATTTATTTCTTCAAAACCACAACAAAGATTTATTCCACCTTTATATATGATTATGATTTAAAATGCCATGATCTTTGAATTCAGTAGGTTGGATACACTCTGAGTCAAACAGTTATTTCATCCAATACAATATGCTCACACGACAAACATTTCAACTTATGTCAATCATACAAGTACTGAGGATTACCTCGCCTAAAAAATTTGGATCATTACAACACATGGACAACATAGGGGGTCTTGCAACATAATCCATTCAGAGACATGACACAACATGCAAGTACAATAATCTAATGAAAATTTCAACTGGTATCTAAAGAAAAACCAAGATTATCTTGGGCTTCAAATAGCAGAAACAGCAGGACCTCCTCCGTCTTCAAATGCAACATTCTTACTTCCTCCAATTCTTGGGTTGCTTGCATAATGTGTGCCGCTAATTCCGTAATTTCCAGCCTCAAGATAAATATTACCTCATTCATGGCAGCCACACCATCTCTTTCTGCCTCTAGTAGAGCCTCAAGCACTATAATATCTGTGCTCAGACTGCTCTCCAGCGTTGTTGCCTCTGAACTGCTACCATCTGGTAACATGGATGGCGCACTGCTTTCACAAATAGATTCTGGGGTTGTACATTGTGTCCTAGTGTGAACGGCATCCTGAAAGGTTTTGGTGGACATCAGTAAGAGATAGTTATCGTATGATCCAGGCAGTAAGCTTACATGGTAAATGACAGATGAATTATTGCCGAGCATGGCAAACTATATTTAAATGGTTCGAAGCAGCATCAGCCGAAAAGAAATTAAAATGGTAAGATGAAACTAGGGATGTAAGTGACAAATAAACGAAATCCGCCAGTCCCATCTAGTTAGTTTTTGCTACCTCCCTAGTTCATTTTCCTCAAAAAAACAAAAACTCTTTTGAACTATCATACCACTAGTGGACTTTAATCGGGATTAAACCGGACCCAGTTGACATCCCTAGTTGAAAGGGAGTGTACAACCCTATATTTAAGTTGCCAAGGCATCTAAGCAGTTGAAATAATCTGAGAAAGCACTTAACAGTGTGGCCTCATATAAACTACGAAGACAGTCTTGTGATGAAGTTGAGAGGAAAAGTTAAGGACTCAAATGAAATAGGCATGCATTTCTTTACGATAGTACAGCAGGCACTGCTAACATATTGGCCAACTCAGGTATAGCGTAACAACAAATAAGCATTCGAATCAAGCAATACAGCAAAGCAGACAACTGAACTATTTGTAATTCTGTAGGATTACACGTTGAGGGCACAAGCCAAGAAAGCAGCCCACTCGCATTACATTTCACATGTACTAAAACACACTGGCTTACCATATGTTCTTGTGAAGCCTAGCTGCTGTTGCAATGTTGTTTGAAGATATCGTCAGCATCACGTGGTTGCAAATCTAGTTGTTGTAGTTTATTCTACACCATCTATTTAGGTAAAATTAATTTTAGTCGCATGCACTGGTCCAAATTGATCATCAATGGTTCATCTAAACTAATGAAAGAAGGGTGTGTGCATACACGACAATACTCCCTCTGATTCTTTTTACTTTGTGTATAACTTTTTCTCAGTTTTCTCGTATTAGTCTGCGCGTTGTCGATTCCTAGCGCTGGTTTCCTTTTGTGCCCCGCCCCATCCGCCTCTGCCCTAATTAATTGGAAAATTAGTCCAGAAAAATTAAACCAGTGCCCTCCTTGGTATGTGGGTCAAGAGTTATGCGCAGAGTAAATAGAATCGGAGGGAGTATATCTGCTTTCCTCTATTTTTATGCTTGTTCAAGGTGCCAGCCCTAAAAGAACAAATATTTTGCTTGATGGGGTTGGCAGCTCCATAATTAATAGAAGCATCAAATTAGTCATGAAACTTGGGAAGATCAAGAACACACAAACAAGTAATGAACAGAGGCTCTGAGCAGCGATGTAATAGCTAGCATCAGAAAATGTAGGGTAAAACAAACAAAAAGCAGCGGAACCACATGCTAGTTTGCTGATGTGTAATTAAGCATAAAGAACATTAAGCAGTCTGATGGAACCAACAGGTGGCATCAGAACAAAACTAAAGCATATTAACTATATGTGCACTGGTATGTAATTTAGCACATGTAACATGTTCACTGCCAGAAGTATGGCCCTACAGGTGCAAGCAGAATAACGCGTCTCATGAAAAACGGAATGATGCCCTGAAGAAATTCAAAGGTGCGGTGCTTATGCTAGGAAAGTGAACGTAGGCGCCGGCCGTTGGATAATAGTACCTGATTCTCGGTGGCGTATGGGTATCGTTGTCATACTTGATAGCTATGGATCGTCGTTGGTGCTCGTGTTGCGGTTGAGTTTGGGCCGGCTGTCGCCGTCGCTGAAGCGGCTCCGGTGCTACGGTTGCGGCGCGTGTCGACATACAAGAAAGCTCATCTGTGGTAAGTGAACAGTTGCACGATAAAGAGAAAAACCGAAGGAGTACAAATCAAAATAACAAGATGAGGCTGCGGCGTCGGTAAAGCAGGGCCGGTGGAGTTGAATATGGCGTCCGTGGAGCGGGTCCGATGCAGTGGACGAAGGCTTCGGCGGGCGCGTTGTACAGTACTTTTGGTGAGGCGGATCTGTTGCGGCGGACGAGGGCTTGTATGAAGGGCCAGCGAAGGGGCGGACAAGGGAGCCAGTGAAGGGCCTACGCTGTGGTGGACGAGGACGCCGGTTAAGCAGATCCGGTGCGGTGGACCACTATGGCGGTCAAGGAGATCTGGAGCGGTGGACAAGCCAGTCGCTGAAGCGGCTCCGGTGAAGTGGTGAGTTGGCAGTTGGGGGTTCCAAGGTGCGGAAGGTAGATCCGGCGGGGTGTGAGGTCCACCGCTGCGGCAGAGGACTAGATTCGGTGGCTTGCCGTGGTTGGAGGGGGGGTCGAGGAGGGGAAGGAGAGGGGCTCTGGGGAAGAATGTTGGGGGCAAAGAGGGGAAAACAATGGAGTTACCAAAGCAGCCCTTTTCCGTTCATGTGGCAGGGGTAAAACAGGAATATCGCAAGGCTAAACTTTCGGGCGCGTGATATTTCGATGTGAGCGGGAAGTTTGAAAGCTTTTGGCGCCTAAAATTATAAGTATTCTGCTCTCGTACGGCCGACTATGATATCATGGCCGACAATTTGTTTGTTTTGCACGCAAAAAATGTGCAAGTTTTGAAAATCAATGTCTCCAACTCGAAACTTAGATTGTCCATTCAATTCAAATATGGATCATTGAGCTACTACTAGCAAATACCATCATACGGTCCAATTCAAATGAAATTCCAAATGTGTTTATCCTAAATATGATGACAAAAGCAAAAATGTGTGTGTGTATGAATAAAGTGGATGATTATAAAGTTTGAACATGCCCGTATGTGTATATCTCTAGGTTTGATATATGAATTTGAAATCACGAAATCCCGGCTTAAAAAATGTACCTCCGTTTAAATGAATTACAAAAGCTAATGATGGAGTCGAATTCCAAAATTCCAATCTTAGGTTTGTAATTCTGGTACATCAAGGTATATCACGCATGTTGAAAAGTATCGTTATCTCATGGTACAAACTGTGAAACAAATTGATCAACCATGAGTGCACAATATCTCAATTACGCTAAAGTCCCTCAAATATAGACACCTCACTCTTTATCTGAAGTCAACCCCCCCACCACACACACACACACACACACACACACACAGAGAAGTCGTTCTCTCCCCCAAACACCAACACACGAGCACATTAACACCCCTCTCTCTTGTAAAGTCCGGACCCCAACATAGGTCTCTATCACTTTGTCTCTCGGGCATGCACACATCTCTTCCCTCACTCTCTAGGTCTCCCGCTATCTCTCTTACCCAAGCACACGCACTATGTAGAGTGTATATTTCCCATACACACAAAACGTCGCCCCCAAACATCTATTCCCTAGTTATGTGGTTCTCACGCACTCACCTCACACACCACCCCCACTGCAAACAAGCACACTTTGTCTCCTTGTGCACCACTCTCCTCTTTCTATCTCCCACATGCGGACCCACCCCAGCTCCTTCCCTGTATACATATATGTCGTGACTCTTTGCATAGCTCCCTAATGTATACTCATTCTCGATTTCGCACATTGTTCTCTACACCATATATTCTAGATCTCTCATGAAGTCCCTATCACACACACGATGACTCGCTTCCCTTGCATCTCCGTTCATAGGCCAATTTCGGACAACATCAACATTGTCTCCCTATCTATACGCCATTTATGGACACAAACGACCCCTCTCGCCCCCTCTCTTCCTCTCTCTCTCTCTCCCCGTCGCTAGCTCTCTCTTTCTCTCGCTCTCACACCCCTCTCCCCCCACACACACTTGATGTCTCTTCCAAATAGTCTGCTCCCCTGCCCGTACTCGTGCTATCTCGCTACTACACATGTCACACCATTCCCCCTTCCCTTATACTAGGTTTACATAATCAGTGGTCTCTCTACTCCACATACACACTCTCCCTCTCACACACAAACGCGTGCACAAACACACACAGACACACACAAACACACATTTACCTGGATCCTCATCTCTCCTCATGTCCGCATGTGTATCTCACACACTCACTCTCTAATTATGTATATGTGTCTCCATGTTACACAACACAAAGCCCCATGTACATGTCTCTCTCTATCCTCCGCACACATAGACACAAAGAATATGTTATCATTGCTTCAGTCTCTAACATATCTCTCTCTCTCTCTCTCTCTCTCTCTCGCAAACACGCTCAACAAGGGTTTCCCCGTGAATAACTTACCGTCTATTCATGAACAGTCGTGGCAGTACGGCAAACACGAGACGTGAAAAAGAATAAATATACACGTGCTTAGACCACCTAGTATGACTACTAGGACTAGAGCAAGCCAAAAAGAGCGCCGCCGTCACCCCCTCCTTGTTAGCGACGGGAAAATCTTCGTTTTACACAGTCGAGAAGTCATTGTGCTAAGGCCCCACATGCCGAGGCGTTGAATAGAATGTAGATCCTAGTTTACGGAAGAAAATATCGATAATACATTTGTATCTCCATACTTATATTTCTTCTCTTATAAAAAACTGAGTTGGTGATGATGGTACGTGTGCCATCTTGCAATATAGACCGTCCGATCTATATCTGACGGATGGAAATTAAACTAAAAGATACCCGCACCCCTCTCCACATTTGCAGACAAGGCATTCCCTTGTTCATCCTTATCTCCAACAAACCTCATTATTGAGCAATTAAGAAAGGAAGCCTCTGGAACAAACTGGCCTGGTGGCCGCTGCCGGCGTTGTCAATCCCCATGCCTCCGCTCAGTTCGACCACCAACCACCACCACACCCCACTCCTCTTCACCTTATCTCATATTTCTCGAGATATCATTAGTTTTTACACATGGGATTACTCCCGCAAGGGTCAATCACAACAAGTGTTTTATAAAAAAATGCATCTTGATGTTCTGTGCAATGCACGGATCTTGCTAGTACTCCTACACAAGACTAAGTTGGTGATGCTAGTGTGTCTGCCATCCGTCGTTTCTGACCATTAGATCTACATCTAACGGTTGTGAGGTAAGTTGTTGCCTTTTCTCACCAACATCCCACTTGTCTACCAATTTGCAGAAAAACCCATAATTAGTATCTTAAAACCAACCACATCCCTCCCTGACCTCACCAAAACAGCCCAAGGAATATATTCTAATTGAAACATAATATATATCTAGTGACATATGTATATCAAAATTAGAGTGTTTTGTACCAAGTTTGTGAATAAGTATTATTCTAATTATGATTCGTTGCAACGGACATGAACATTACTAGTATTTCCAACCATGCATTTATTTTCCTAGCATTCCATAGTTTCAAGTTTTCCATCAAGATATTAGTCACTCATGATTGATATTTACTTTCAATCATGTATACATATGCACTATGTAACTAGCCTTGCTTATTGGCTTCCAAAGCTTAACTTTCACTCCTACTTACAATATGTAGAGTATTTAACAAAAAACTACCACTTTCAACCAGCCCTAGGAGTAATATATTGTACAAAAAATAGCAAAAACATAACCAAAATTTCTTAATCCACGCCAAAAACAACCTAGTACTCCTACCGATTAGGTTCGTTTAAACCCGTTTATGACAGGGTTGGCCCACATGTCCGTGCTGACGAGGTAGCTTAAACCAACACATTTTGTTTGACCGCTAACACGAGGGACCCACATCTGACGTTCTATCCTGTTATTCCCTCTCAAATCATTATTTTTCCTGAACATTACTTCAAACAGTACTGATGCGTGTTCGTTGGTGGCGCCGGTGATGAGCGAGTTGGCCGCCGCTTCGCCGGACGGGCCAGACGCCGCGCTGGCCTCCGCATGGGTTCGCAGGCTGGCCCGAGCATGACTCACGAGCGAGCAAGCCGCCGCGCTGGGCTTCGCTCAAGCAAGATGGCTGGCCTTAGCGTGGCGCGCGCGAGCAAGCCGCCGCGCTGCCTTGCCAATCTAGCTAGAAAACCTTGCAGGCAAGCAGCTGGACGGAGCTATCTTGGCTAGCTAGCGGCCGCGAGCGCCGGACGGAGCTGGCATCCGGGCTGCCGCTACATGGGCTCCGCACCGCTGGCTGTTTTGACCTCGCCTTCTGCCGGCGGCGGTAGCTGCGTCCCATGGCCGAGGATGACTAGGTGGACGGGCCGGAGGTAGGAGGTCACTCGAGGATTTTTGTTGGTAAGAGCATGTACAATGGTTGATAAGGTAGTCTTATCTTAAGTCTGCCATGTATGCAAGTGGTAGTAGTTTCTTGGCATTTTAGTGGTTTCTTGCATTATTAGAGCAAGTACAATAGAGCTGAGTCAGCGGGCTATAAGAAATAAACTACTACTACATGTTGGCTATAAGATGGGCTGTAGATGACATGGCACTGGCTTATAGCCAGCAGCTGGCTATACTATTAACCATGCTCTTAGGGATTTCTTGTAAGGAACAATGTACGTACTACTAGCGACAAAAGGCGATTCTAGGTTGCGTCGTACTCCAACGAGTACTACTAGTGGTCGCGGGAGTGTATACCTCGTTCTGTGGGTTCGATCCCGGCCAAATGCACGACGACCTTTAAAAAAATAGTACTACTACACATTGCTGCGAGCCAATATTTTACGCGGGTAGTTTGAGTTTTGAAGTCAAACGGACGTGCGGCCCCACAATCTGGGTGCACTAGACAACCTAGCCACGTGAACGGGTTTTCCTTCCCAGCATCCCGTGGCTCGCGTGCTCGCCCTAGCCGCACCTCGCTTGCAGCTTCCAGCTAGTAGCATATTTAAACTAGCGCCTCCCAAATTAAGCCCGAGGAGCCAGAAAAGCCTGGCGGGGCATTGGGACTGTGCAATATGGCTCTGTACGTAAAGTGCTCTACTACTACTCTGTAGCTTGTGGCGTTGCATGCATGAACTTCACTCCATTATTGGCTCTACTATAAAAGAAATTCCTCTTGCCGTGTTTTTTTTGAAATGGAGGCAAAAGCTTTGCTTCATCTCATTCATAAAGAAGGAACTACTAACAAAGTTCGACGAGATCCATTACACCTCCACAAATGGAAGCGAAAAGCCTAGTCTCGTTGTATCAAATAACTCAAATGTTCTGCCCCCACAGTAACCGTGTTGATAAACAGGCTGCTAGTGTGTGCGTGAGAGGAGCGGCTGAGTAGGCCAGCTACGTGAGAGGAGCGGCTGAATAGAGCACCGAGAGTATCCACTAGGCCACTATACAGGTGTACTTCCCCTGCATTGATAGTACAACGATGGTTCCAGAGAACAGTAGTACCCTCCACTTCCAACTGTAGCTCCTTGGCCCTGAGATTCAAGAGTTCAAAACTGGTGCACTATACAAGACTAGACTAGAAGTACAGTACATCGCACTACTAGTTGAGAAAAGTAGTACTAGTACTGCTACAGTACGAGTACGTACTCCTCCATCACATAATGTACGACGTTTTTTGACACTAGTTGGCATGTACAAAAAATGGCAAAAACATACCCAAAATTTCTTAATCCATGCCAAAAACTACTACCTTGTGCCAAAAATTTCTTACTAGTGCTATTATTTACAGTATAATGCAATCCCATAACGTTCCATAATGCTAGTACTAGTACTCCATGGTACCAAAAACTACTACCTAGTGCCAAAAATTTCTTACTAGTGCTATTATTTAGAGTAGTAAATAATAGCCTCACCCCTTCGTTGAGGAACGATCTACAGTTGGAAGGGACGAGGCCCTGCGGTTACTACGCTCTTATCTCCTCCTCGCCAGTTCCCCTCCCCCCGAAGAGAAGGCAGTTCGTCGCTGCTCCCATGGATTCGCCAGGCGGTTCTCCTCCTCATCGGGGCTGGGAGACCTTGGACGACGATTCTCTAGGAGAAATCGCACACCGCCCCGATGTCCTCACCGCCGCAAGACCCGGTGCTTCCTGCACCAACTTTTTCAAGATGCTGCTTAAACAGGCTTGGGAAAAGGCCATGCTTTTTGGTCTTCCATGCGTCCTCGAGGAGAAGGTTCTTCTATGGGACAATTCTTCAAACAGTCCACCGCTCCCTGGCCATGGTTGCACGTTGACTCCGCTGGAGTTGACGATGTTGAGAGGTAGTCGGATTTTGTCCGATGAGCAGGTCAGTAATGGAGTTTGATCATGTAGTACTTAGTTATTCCATTTCCATCCCGTAATTTCTCCGCTGCCCACCGTCTTATATATAGGTCTGGGTCGGTGCCAACAAAGGTTGGCTTGCATACCTCCGGCCGGATACCACCATGATTTTGCACAACATCCACAGCAGTGCGGCCGTTCCAGTAGACCCCTTCTCCACCATTGGGATCGGCCTTCCGGACTGGCTGGGCAAGAATACGTATGATGATGCCTACATGAGATTGAAGAAGATAGCAATTTGCGGACCCGCCGACAAAGCGACGTGGCTACGACGATTACTATCTCATCACGTTGTTCAACATAAGGATTGCCATCAATGCAGGAGGCAGTAACGGCACAGGCTAGCGCATGTTGGCGGCGGCAGATTTGTACCCCTACACGTTCGAAGACGCCATGCGCCATCTAGGACGCATCTTTGCGGTGACAAGCCAGGGGACTTGTTCCATCTGGTTGACATCCTACGGTACGGGAGATTACAAACGGAATGCACAAACCATCATTTGCATCCCTAACGGTACTCCATTATTTTGCAGGGACCAGTCATCCCCCGATCAAAATAAGATCGCCGATCCTGGATGTGCATTTGCATCCGTGATTCGGCTAACCTGGAACCTTGTAGCTGACTTTGGCATATTGGGATCAACTATCTTAGCAGTCGTTACCCATGGTACCACTGATGTGCAACATGGTCACATAATCTACCACGATCGGACCGTCACCATCTACCCAGGTATTCCATTTTTAACCCTCTCGCCTTCCCTTTCATTGTTGTACTAGTAGTATACTTTGTAGTACTAGTAGGAGTACTTTTTACCTTGGAGGACGCGCATAGCTAGCTAGGCCCTTGAAGACTTGAACTCACTAGCTGCCACCATTTTTGTTTTTCCATGTCTTACTATCTCATCCATGTAGCCAAGAGTGGCTATATATAATAAGCCGGTTATTTTACTTCCTTTATACCGGAGTAGTACTATTTGCTACACAGTATTACTGACCGCCACATTTGAGCACGACATTATTATGCATGGACCTTGACTATGTACGTCACCATGTGTCCAGATCTGGGATGCCGTGTGTACCAGATGAACGGTGCTGAGTTCGACCCCCTGGTGCTATGTGGGTGCCGAGGAACACTCTTGGAGAGTACTCGCTTTTCATCGGGGAGAGCTACCCCATTGCGAAGTAGATGCCACCTTCCGTGCAAGACACAAAAGGCCTGCCGTTCATGAAGCATGGTTGTGTCTTCAGTGCGCACCACCGGATGAACGACATGCTGGGACACGCTATCCATGATTTATGCCGCTTCAGCTTGGATGAGTCTCCATCGTGTGGAACCGGACTAGAAAGCTGCGACAATGATTCCCGTTGCCCACCGCTATGGATCGTGCCATCCATGAAGAACACCTGGGACTAGAACCTGGAGGAGGACATGTAGCCCATCTATAACGTGTAAGTGTAGTACGGTAATTGTGAACGGTAGCGCTGTGAATATATGTAGACTAGTCGTGCACAAATTTATCACATGAGTTGGAGATGAACTTGTGTGGCATACTGGCATTTGTCCTTTAGAATTTATTACTAGTAAATATGTTATGTGTACGTGCAACTTGTGTGGTTGTTGCACGGGCTCCAACATGCTCTTTGAGAAAAAAAGGTGGCACAACTTTGGATATACGTGACGTGGCGGCATCATACAGTAGCATTGTTCGCTATAGTTGTACTAGTACACTCCTACTAGGAAGGCAACTCCTATAAAACCTTGCGCTTGGCTCTTTGCCTCTTCGGGAGGTTCAACAGTTCGTACTCGTGTGAACCTTGCACTTGGGTCTTCGCCTCTTCGGAAGGTCCAACAATGATGATACTACAGTACAATATGCTTCTGGCAATCTAACACCGATTGAACTGCTGCACGTCCACCGCGAGGGCGAGGGCGAGGGAGAGGGAGAGGGAGAGGGAGAGGGCGCTGTAGTCAAAACCCTCTTCTCGTCCTGCGAACCACCGCGCGCGTGGGCGAGGGAGAGGCGTAGTAAGCAAGCTTCTCCTCGTTCGGCGAGTTGATGGGACACATCAAAGCAGTACTAGTACTAGTAGTAGTAGTCCATACTGTGTCCTTTCCGATTAATATGGCTTAATTTGAAATGAGAAAAATACACTGGCGTTTAACGTATGTAACAGTACGCTCTTTACGGTCACTATATATAGTTTTGCGGCGATTATGCGATCACTAGCTCATCGTAGAGCACCGTATTGCACCCTACTGACCGGCCACATAGTCGACGTGGAACTTTGTTGACTGGTTAAATTGTCACCAGGTTTCTGGGTCCCACCTGTCAGTTGGCAGAGCAAAGAAATCAGTTAAACAAAACTTTACGCAGGCGCGACACGAGTCCAACCCTGGCGCGCGAACCGCCCTGGCTGTGTATGTGAGTGCATGCACGTGTCCTCCCTCGGTCTTCCAACAAAGAGTGTACTACATGATGTACATCTACACTTCCAATGCATTTAGCCTTTAATCTAAATCGATATTGATTGACTAATGCACCAACTTCTGCTGTAGGTATAGGCTACATGTCTGTCCTTAATTACAGCATGCAACGGCCTTCATTTAATCTTCTTATCTCAATGGTCGCATGCACACATACGTCTGCTACTTTTGGGCATTAATTATGCCCTGGTCAATGTGTAAATCTCTAAGTGTACAGTCTTTCACGGACGTAGGGAGTAGGTTGAGCACTTGAGCGTGAGCGTGTGTGTTGCGTCGTGTGTTGTGTGCCGCATGGGCGCGTGAGTGTTGCGTGCGTCCATGTGTACGTGTGAGTGTTGCATGTTGCATGCATGCATGCATGGGGCTAACTCCCTCCCATTGACATGTTCATATTTCAAGCTTCCTCTGTTCCCTCCATATGGTGATACTCCCTCTGTTCCCAAATAGTATGGAGTAAAAGCCTCCCTCTGTTCCCAAATACAGAGTATTTGTCTTTCTACAGATTTCAACAAGTGACTAGGTACGGAGAAAAATGAGTGAAGTGAGCGTAGAGGCATATGGATACTGTAGAAAGGAAGTCCTCGCGATCCATTTATTCCCCATCTCGGTCAGAGAGAACTATTCAACTAGTCTCTTCTTCTTCCTCCTCTCTTCCCCATCGTTGACCTCACACCATTTACCCCCGCTCACTGCTCGCCCGCCCGCGCCATCTTCCTTGGTAGCTCGCGCGTACCATACCCCCCCCCGCTCACTGCTCGGCCACACGAGGAGAAGCTTCTTCGCTCGCCCGCTCGAATCCACTTCCCCGCTGGCTCGTAGGCACCAAAACCCCAATGGCAGAACCAACTGACACGCAGAGCCGCGATTGGAATTCCCTCCCCGATGTTCTCTTGGAGCAGATCTGTAGTAGTATGGACCTACTCAGCACCGTCCATCTGGCCGCATGCTCGGTGTCTTTGTACCGTCTACTCGTCTGCAACCGGCCGGCTCTTTTCAAGACACCCTGCTTGCTATTGCCCGATCCTTGCAGGTGGCCCAGTCACTGACTTGACGATCCTATGGAGGTTGCCGTGGTGCCCCTCGACATGCTACCACTACCCGTCCACCTGTCCTTCATGTGCGGCCACTACTGGGAGGGCATGAAGGCCAACTAGATCGTCCTCATCCACCACACCGGTAGTCCATGGCGTCTCGTGGATATCTACACCCAGCGAGAGATCACCCTTCCATCGTTGGATACCGCCGCCATCGAGCCTCGCGGCCCGCCGAACACTCCTGCCTACTACGCACGAGATGCGTCAAGCTTTTGGCTCGACCTCTGTTTGCAGAAAGTTGTAATCTGCGAAGTGCCCACACCATCAGAAGACTACATGGATTACAAGCTCATTGCCTTGTTCAATAAGGGATTAGTCTATCTGGAATCCGGTCTCCATACATGGTTATGGCTCATTATCAATCCTGTTGAGGAAACATTTCTGTCTGATGCTATAGTGCACGATGGCATCGTTTACGCGGTCGACGCACATATTGGCTACCTATATTGGTGGAATCTATCGTCGTGTAATTGTTCTATCTCATCTCATCTTTACCTTATGAATACGACTGCCTGTTCATTTGTTACAAATTTAGAATGCATAGCATGTCTATAACCACATCATTGCTATATGTTCCTCTCATTTCGTAGATTTTTATGACCACACATGTTATTGTTAGAGTTGATATGAGAACAATTGGCATATAATTATTGTTAGAATACATATTATGAGCATAACATCATGATTGCAATATGTTACTCTCGTTTACAAGATTTTTATAACAACGCATGTTATTGCTTAGAGTTGATATGAGAACAGTAGTAGTAAGTGCTATGGTAGAATATGAGTAGGCGCTGTCATAGCTGTTTTCCTCTCATTGTTACATGATGTTTGAACCATGACATATTGCTAGAATATGAAAGCCATTGGCTTATTTTTTTAACTTGGGGTATGATTATGACCACGGCATTGCAATTCTCTGTCTATGATATGTGTCACTGTTATAATAATCTTAATTCCACACATACTCTGAACATGATTGTTTATTTTTGTCCTTTTGGTCTCCAATTTGAATTGTTGCAGCAGACGCAAATGCGCTGGCCTTCATGATTACAGGACCTGGAATCATACCAGCCGATGGGTGGTGGTTTATCGCTCGTTCAGCTGACGGCGGTCATTTGATGCTCATTTGCATGTACCAAATTGACCAAACCATTACATCAAACCACATGCAGTACAATGCGTGGGGCGTTCGTGACATTGATGGCTATGGATGCTTCGTGTTTGAGAAAGATCCCAACTTTGTTGGGCCATGCGTATTCAACTGGAGGCGGGTTTACAGCCTCGGCAACCACTCCTTGTTCCTTGGGCTCAATTATCCGATCATCCAACCAATCATCGATCATATCACCGGTGATGATTACTGTGCTATGCAACTTCCATTCGCGAGGGGGGCTGTGTTTGCACATCATACCATGGGTTTCATGAATCACCATATCCAGAGATTCGTCGACACAACTTTTTGCCAGATAATCTTCAGTGTGTGAAAGGCATCAAGCTTCCATGCGATGGATGGCTTTTGCAAACCCGACATGCGGCAATGTGGTTCATGCCAACAACAATATGCACAACTTGATTCGTGCTAATATCTAGACTCAGCCATGTATTCTACTGCTGTAGCACGACCCTCTTTTGTTGGATATTATGTATTGTTGTTAGTTTGTAGCACTCCTCTGGTTTGAAGGATAGATACCTTGCTGGGATCAAGTGCATCCTAACTCACCTACATAGGATGTACTGGTAATGATGATGGAGATGTTGTGCAGAAGCCATATATATATCAGTTAGGCTTCAAGTGCGTACTTGTTAGTTAAACCTATGTATAAATTGTGACACTAAATACGACTAGTAAGTAGTACAGTAGCAGTACTAGTATACGTCGGTCAAATTATTCATCATGTCCACACATTGAATTGACGTGACAACACGCTGCGTGTGAGGTGACACAAGAATCCCGGCAGCGTGTTCGGGTATTCTGGACTTCAGATTTGGAGTACCACTTATCTGTCGAAATCTTTCATCATTCACTTAAAACAGTTGATTGATCATACATTGAGTACCATATAACTGGAATTACCGATGCAAGTCGAAGAAGGATTGGCCCGTGCTGCTAGCTGGCGTCAAGTTCGATCCCACGGATCAGGAGCTGATCGAGCACCTTGAGGCCAAAGTGAGTGCTGACAGCGTGAGATTTCAGTCTCTCATCGATTTGTTCATACCAACCATCGACAGCGAGCACGACATATGTTACACCCAACCTGAGAAACTTCCAGGTAGGATACCGATCGGCCGTCTACTTGCACAAACATATTCCTTTGTTTATAGCTCTATTTTTCTTTTTAGACACAGACCTGGTGAAGAAATTACAATTTGACAGTTAATAAAAACTGAAACAAGTGACTGCAACATGCCAAAGATGTTATGAAAATGCCAACTAGGTACACTAAAACCTGTAGTCCACAATACTGCAGGTATCACACTGAGTGGCCTAAGGAAGCATTTCTTCCAGCGCAATTCTAGGGCATTCGAAAGGGGCACGTGGACGCGTCGCAAGATACAGTCGGAGTGCGGCATGCACGCGATGTGGCACAAGATCGGCAATACCTTGCCGGTGATGGTCAACGGCCGGCAGACGGGCAGCAAAAAAGGTTCTGGTGCTGCACACCAACAAGAACTTCGACCAGCAGAGGACCAACTGGCTGATGCACCAGTACCACCTCGAGGACCTAGAGCAAGAGAAGGAGCGGGAGCTGGTCCTATGCAAGATTTTCTATCAGACGAACACTAGGGCCAGGAGTAAAAAGATTATAAGTTAGTTTGGTATTGGTAGTTGTACTACCTTGTCGTCCGCAAGTTGGTATTGTTGTTAATGATCTGTTGGTATGAACTTGCATTTGCTTCCAACCATCATGCCGAGGGTCGACGTGGATATAAAGCTGAATCATTTGTTTCGAAACAAATTTTCAGGCACCTGATTTTTATTTGATGGGTAGCATAAGCACTTGCCGTTCGAATTCCCAGTTCTACAATTTTTTCGAAACAAGTGCATGCACTTATTATCACGATAAAAAAACAATATTCGTGCTGCATCCCAGTTATCAGTCTATACTTGCAGAATTCTCTCGTTTATTGAGCACGTATATTGTTTTTTCAGGTCGAGCAAGTTTCAACTGGGCTGTAGATTGCCCAGGGTTGTTTTGTTTTTAACAGGCCCAGCCCATGACAACAATGGGTCACAAAGATCCAGCAGGTATCTACTGGCCTCTGGCCTGCCAACGTTAGTTATATTTTGTCTTACAACATCCGCATGCAGTTTTTTTATTGAATCAAACACACAGCCCAGTTCTATTTTCCTCTTGAAACGCATGTCCTACATCCGTTTTCTAATCTCTACCTATAGTTTTACTAGTTCATATACACGTATCATTATATTGAAAACACATAAAATTCCCTTTTCATATTTACATCCTTATTTTTGTTGTTTTTTCCCACCCAGCGCTGATTTTTTTACCATTGGTTTTCCCTTAAACCAACTAAATTATCCCATGTCTTATTTGCTTACAAAAACAAAATGATTTTTTTAGCAAATTAATAAGTTCTTAAAAAATGTTTATCATTTCGGGATTACAACAGTTTAGACTCCACCAAAATATGCAAAATAAGGTTGGACTTTTTGACCGTGGTCCTAGGCAGAAAATGGGCTGTAATAAATTACTTAAAAAATAGCAAATGGGCTGTAAATTATAAAAAATAGCAAATGGGCTTTATGTTGTCTGCCACAGATTTGGAGGCTGACTTGTGAGCCTACTAAGTTCATGCGTACACAAGGTTTCTCGAAAAAGAAACTTAGTCAACAATCGACTCTACCAGCGTCAGACCGATAGATGTCAATCTAACGGCAATCATGCTTCTTCAGTCTCTGACCTTCCTGCCCCAGACGCCCAAACCAGCGCCGTTGGAACCGCCTGCTCCCGCCTCCTGTGGTCGGCAGTGTTGCCGGGAAGGCCTCACGGCCCATCATACTCGCATCCCTGGCCTGTCTGTCCCTCTACGCACCCACACCTCCTGTTATTTTCCGGTGATGGTAGCCGAACCAGTCAACCCTCGTACTCTCCACCGCGTGGGCAGCCACTGCCCTGTCTTCCCCGGCTCCGTGTCGTTCCCTTCATAGGCCTTGCCGTCATCCACCGCCCTGGTGCTCTCGGCGCGGCGTGGTCAACGATGTCCATCCAACGGCCGTAGTGCTTCTTCAACCTCTGGTCTTCTTGCCCCAGCCGCCCAAAGCAGCGCCGGTCGTGCCGCATGCTCCTGCCTCCCGTGGCCGGCTGTGCTACCGCGGAGGCCTCACCGTCCCCATACTACTCCCACCGCTGGCCAGGCCATCCCTCCACTGACCCACTCCCCCTGTTATTCTGCGGCGACGACAACCTCACACCGCAGCCGAACCAGTGAACCCTCCTACTCCTCTCTGCGTGGGCATCCACTGCCGCATCTTCCCCAGCTCCGCGTCGTCCCCTTCCCAGGCCTCGCCGTCGTCCACCGCCGTGGTGCTCTCGGCGCGGCGTGGTCAATGTGGTCAACGACCGACTTCCATCGGAAGAGTACTATACGTGGAGAGGCTGACAGCTGGGTCCACAACAGTAGCAAGGAAGTGCCTCCTTATTACGCGCAAAATAATTATTCCTCCACCTGACAGCAGGGACCCACCGAACGGGCCACCAGTATTTCGCGGAAAAAATGTTTCCCCCCTGACTGCTAGGACCCACCGGACAGGCCACCGTATTTTGCGAAAAAACGTTTGCCCCTGACTGCTAGGACCCACCGGACGAACCACCGTATTTCGTGAAAAAAATGTTCCCCCCCGCTGTCAGCTCGGACCCACCGGAAGTGCCTCCTTATTACGCACAGAAAAATGAATACTCCCCTGCTAGCTGGGACCCACCATGGTGGGAGGCTGACTTGTGGGCCTACTAAGTTGATGAGAATGGAGGGCTTTGTCAACTTAGTCAATATGAACGATTCTAGCTGCAGTGACCGTACGATGTCCATCAAACGGCCGTAGTGCTTCTTCAACCTCTGGTCTTCTTGCTCCAGCCGCCCAAAGTTGCGCCGGTCGTGCTGCGTGCTCCTGCCTCTCGTGGCCGGCTGTGATGCCGCGGAGGCCTCACCGCCCCCTACTACTCCCACCGCTGGCCCATGCTATCCCTCTACTCACCCACACCCCCTGTTATTCTGCGGCGACGGCAGCCTCACGCCACAGCCGAACCAGTGAACCCTCGTACTCCTCTCCGCGTGGGCATCCACTGCCGCGTCTTCCCCGGCTCTGCGTCGTCCCCTTCCTAGGCCTCGCCGTCGTCCACCGCCTTGGTGCTCTCGGCGCGGCGTGGTCAATGTGGTCAACGACCGACTTCCATCGGAAGAGTACTGTACGTGGAGAGGCTGACAGCTGGGTCCATGGCCACAGCCCAATTTTTTTGTGATTTGCCAAGTAAGTCGCTTTGTCAGCCTGTTGGGTTGCAAATCTTTCAAGACAAGGAGAGCTTCATTCGGCTGGCCGAGAAAATGGCCCATCAGTAATGAGAAATGGGCCGTACATTTTTAAAACACATCAAACCGGCAATTAGTTTAAAATATCTTTTTTTCATTTCGAGATTTTAAATTATATTAATTTTTATGCGTGGAGAATTTGTTGATTTTATATTGATATACATTTTTCTAAAAAATTAGTTTGAATGTGAGTCGAAATTTCGGGATTAAAAACAGTTCGGACCGCACCAAAATATGCAAAATTTCGTTAATTTTTTAACCGTGGCCAGAATATGGGCTGTAATGCTAACAAAAAGAATATGGGCTCCAAAAAAACCTTAAGAATTAGCAAATGCGCTATAAATTATTAGAAATAATGGCAGATGGGTTGTATGTTGTTTTCCATAGATTTGAGGCTTTCCTAAAAAAAGGTTGATGCACAAGCAGTGACTGTTGGATGTCCATCGAACGGCCGTCGTGCTTCTTCAATCGCTGCTCTTCCTGCTCCAGCCGCTCAAACAAGAGCCGGCGGGACTGCCTGCTCCCTCCTCCCCACGGCCGGCTGTGCTGCCGCGCAGGCCTCACTGCCCCACCGTACTCCCATCGCTGGCCTAGCCATCCCTCTACTCACCCACACCTGTTGTTCTTCTCCGGCGATGGCAGACGAACCAGTAAACCCTCGTACAGTCGTACTCCCCTCCGCATGGGAAACAACTTCCGAGTCTTCCCTGCCTCCGTGTCGTTCCCTTCCTAGGCCTCGCCGTCGTCCACCGCCCTGGTGCTCTCGGCGCGGCCTGGTCAACGTGGTCAACGACCGACATGCATATGAAGTGGACTGTACATCGAGAGGCCGACAGCTGGGTCCACGGCCGCACGCAAGGAAATGCCTCCTTATCACACGCAAAATAATGATTCCTCCACCCAACATCAGGGACCCACCGAAAGGGCCTATGTATTTCGCGAAAAAAACGTTACCTTTGCTGACAGCTCGGACCCACCAGCTATATCTTCGCACGCAAGGAAGTGCCTCCTTATTACGCTCAAAAAATGAATACCCCCTGCTAGTTGGGACCCACCTTGATGGGAGGCTGACTTGTGGGCCTACTAAGTTGACGGGGACGGAGGGCTTTGTCAACTTAGTCAATATGCACGATTCTAGCTCCAGTGACCATATGATGTCCATCCAACGGCCGTAGTGCTTCTTCAACCTCTGGTCTTCTTGCTCCAGCCGCCCAAACCAGCGCCGGTCGTGCCTCGTGCTCCTACCTCCCGTGGCCGGCTATGATGCGGCGGAGGCCTAATCACCCCCTACTACTCCCACCACTGGCCAGGCCATCCCTCTACTCACCCACACACCCTGTTATTCTGCGGCGACGGCAGCCTCACACCGCAGCGAACCAGTGAACCCTCGTACTCCTCTACGTGTGGGCATCCACTGCCGTGTCTTCCCCGGCTCCGCGTTGTCCCCTTCCCAGGCCTCGCCGCCGTCCACCGCCCTGGTGCTCTCGGCGCGGCGTGGTCAACGTGGTCAAGGAACGGCTTCCATTGGAATGTGGACTGTATGTGGAGAGGCTGACAGCTGGGTCCACGGCCGCAACAAGGAAGTGCCTCCTTATTACGTGCAAAATAATTATTCCTCCACCTGACAGCGGGGACCCACCGGACGGGCCACCGTATTTCGCCCCCTGACTGCTGGGACCCACCAGCTACATCTTCGCACGCAAGGAAGTGCCTGACAGTCGGGACCCACCTGGTCGAAACGTACGTAGCGTTGTCATTCTGGTCGCGAACGTGTACGTACATATATACTGGTCGATGTAGAGGCGCACACGTGTCGTAGTAGATGCACGCACGTAGCATGTACACATACGTACATCGGCCAGGGTGCAAGAAAGAAAATACGACCGCGTATGTGTACATACGGGCGGGGTCTCGAACGCCTACTCGCACATACGTATGGCCAGGGCTCGTGTACATGGCTGGGTTGGAACGGAGAAACAGCATCGTCGTCGTGTTCATGGGGAGGCAACGGAATGCGTCGTGTTCATGGGGAGGAAACGGAATGCGTCGTGTTCATGGGAGGCAACAGAATGCGTCGTGTTCATCAGGAGGGCTTGGACGGAACAGGCGATGGAAACGAGGCCTGGCGTACCGCAGAACGGAGGAAACGGCCCTGTGTTCGACTGGCCACATTCGAAACAGGATCCTGTTCATCGGGAGGGGTCTGGCGTACCGCAAAACGGAGGAAATGGACCTCCTACGGTCGAAACGGGGGTCCTGTTGATCAGGAGGGGTGTGGCGTACCGCAAAACAGACGAAACGGACTTGTGTTGGAGCGCTACGGTCGAAACGGGGGTCCTGTTCTCGGGAGGGGTGTGGCGTACCGCAAAACAGGACTCCACGGGATACTGTTCATCTCCACCGTCGACCTCCTCCAGCCTCCACGGGCTCCTGTTCATCCAGCCTCCACCGCGCGCTACTCCACCGGCTACTGTTCAACCACCTCTCCACCGTCTACTGTTCATCCAGCCCTCCACACCACGGGCACCTGTTCAACCACCCCTCCACGGGCACCCCTCCACCGTCTACTGTTCATCCAGCCCTCCACACCACGGGGTCCTGTTCAACCACCCCTCCACGGACACCCCTCCACCGTCTACTATTCATCCAACCATCCACACCACGGGGTCCTGCTCATCCACCCCTCCACGGGCACCCCTCCACCGTCTACTGTTCATCCAGTCCTCCACCACACCACGGGGTCCTGTTCATCCAGAGGCAACGCCACCGCTCACTATTCATCCACCCCCCCCCCCCCCCCGCAACGCTCACTGTTCATCCAATCGATCGGCTTCAGTTAGCAGCAGTAGCGAAGGAATCGCTCGATCGGGTTCAATTAACAGCCATCAATCGATCGCTCGGGTTTAGTAACGCGTAGCCTGCAGTGCAATCGCTCGGGTTCAGTTAGAGCCCAATGCCTCGCTCGGGTTCAGTTAGAGCCAACGCCTCGCTCACACGCGTGTACGTGTACGAGAGAAGCGCGCATCGCTCGGCCCCCGAACTCCCACCGTAACCGGGAACTCCCCGAAATTTTCCTCCCCCTCGCTTCTACCACGATTTTTTCCGTCATGGACGGCCTAAAGAATGTCATGCAGCTACGTCTCCGGCCCGCCCAGGACGAAAAGACCATTTTCTGTCATGATTTTTTGTCATAGAAGTAGGAGCCCACCACATCTATGATGATACCGGGTTTTGTCACAATTATCGTCATAGAAGTGTCATATGTATGACAGGAAAAAAATTCGTTCGGCCCAAAATGTCATGGATGTGTCTTTTTTTGTAGTGGAGGTAACTATTATTTCCTCCGATTCAGAGCCTTTGCCAAGACAGAAAGTTCGGCACGTGACCCGAAAAGTAAGATTTTCTCACCCTTTAGCTTACTTGGATCCAAACTTTATTTTGATGAAACAACAACATGAAGCTTGGCGTATAACGCGAAATAGCGAAGGGGGAGACCTTCATGCCGACTTACCCAATAAGCCAGCCCCTCACAAACGCCGAGCAGAGGTGCTTTGGAACTCAAACTTCTCTTTTCCAAAAGCGAGGCTTATCCGTCAACCGCTTAATCCTTCCGACTCAAATTATCAGGGAACCTCTCACTCTTCCTCCGATGACTCTACTGGGACTCAGATTCCTCTCTTCAAAGTCGCTCCTGGGTGAGAACATTTAACCTCTTTTGTTTTTAACACTTTACAAACAGATATATTAACATCTTCATATGCCTTACTTTTAGTGGTATGGCCAAACCCAGCAAGAAATTGAAGATGAACAAGCCCGCCAAAGACCCAAGGTTACTGAGCCAGAGAAACAAACCATATCCGAAGCTTCTCATCAAACTCCTGAGGCTGCTGCTGATGTCCCGCCACCAGAGACTGATGACGTCACGGTGGATCCAATGGGTGTTGACCCATCCAGCGCTAAGCTGCCCAGTCCCATAAAACCTGCTGAAAAACCTCCTTCGCAACAAACTGTTGAGGATGTCATCATTAATGGCACTAGTTACGCTGAACCCAGGAACCCCACGATTCTGGCTTGAGGAGACTATCTCCACGCCATCAAGTACTTACCCCTCAAGCTCAAAGGGCCAGCTCGGCACTGGCTTAAAAGCCTCCACGGAAATTCCATTGGAGGCTGGGAAGAGCTCGAAGACGCTTTTCCGACAAATTTCCAAGGGACCTATGTCCGACCACCGGATGCAGACAATTTAGGTCATATAACTCAACAACCCGGAGAGTCAACATGAAAGCTTTGGAATAGGTTCCTCACTAAAAAGAACCAAATAGTCGACTGTCCGGACGCCGAAGCCTTTGCAGCTTTCAAGCATAGCGTTCGAGACGAATGGCTTGCCAGACACCTCAGCCAAGAAAAGTCGAGAACAATGGCAGCATTAACAAGCCTCATGACTCACTTTTGCGCGGGCGAGGATAACTGGTTAGCCCGATGCAGCACCAGCGACCCAAGTACATCCGAAGTCAGGGATGGAAACGGGAAATCACGACGCAGCAAAAATAAGGGTCGGAATAAAGAAGAAAACCCGAAGAGCACGGCGGTAAACGCCGGATTCAGAAGCTCTCGGCCAGGTCAGCAAAAGCCGCCCTCCAAAGGCAACAGAGTCGAACTGTCCAGCCTAAACAAGATTCTGGACCAAATATGTCAGATCCACAGCACCCCCGATAAGACTGCAAATCATACCCATAGAGCATGTTGGGTTTTCAAGCAGTCTGACAAGCTCAACGCCAAACATAAGGGGAAGGATACACAAAAGCGAAGACAAGGACGAGCCGCACCAGCAAAGCACTGGGGAACAGAAGAAATTCCCACCAGAAGTCAAAACAGTCAATGTGTTACACGTGATAAAAGGGAAAAACAAAGCGGCACTCCCTGAGAACCATGCCCCAGGGCCTATCACCGCGGAGTTCTGCCACTGGTCGTCCCAACCGATCACTTTTGACCACCAGGGTTACTCGGCAAGTGTTCGTCGTGCAGGATGGGTTGCCTTGGTATTAGACCCAATAATTGACGGATATCAGTTCACATAAGTCCTGATGGACGGCGGCAACAGTTTAAACCTGATATATCAGGACACAGTCCACAACATGGGGATCGACCCAGCAAAAATTAGCCATAACAATACTACCTTTAAAGGAGTAACGCCAGGCCCAGAAGCCCATTGCACGGGCTCCCTGCTACTAGAGGTTGTATTCGGCTTTCTCGATAACTTCCGCAGCGAAAAGTTAACCTTCCACATCGCTCCGTTCCAAAGTGGCTATCAAGCTCTACTCGGACGCGAAGCCTTCACCCGCTTTAATGCAATACCGCATTACGCCTCTCTCATGCTTAAGATGCCCAGTCCACGCAGCATCGTTACAGTAAATGGAATATTTAGGGCTCCTTGCACGCGAAAGACCGTGCGGCTGCCTTGGCAGCCACACACTAAACGGCCTCACCAACTGAAGCATCTGACAGGTCGTTAAGACCACTGACGCGGTTAGACGAGTCCAGCGCAGTTATATGTAATTGGTACAGGTTTGATGGCTATACCCCTATTACAATACAAGGGGCTCAAAGCGCGTAAACAAGTGGCAATTAGGCTCAACTTTACTCATCTTGAACTGTACATAGCTTCTTCAGTACAACCTACCTTTTTTGCACGACAACTTTTCAACTAAGTTCCTCTCTTTTACAGATGATCATCGTGCTACACCCGTCCAGGATACGACACAACGGAGACACAGGCGCAGACGTGCAGCAGGGACCCGTTCCAAGAATTCTTGTCGGAGTAATTGGACACGGATACCCCAAAGACGGTGAGACAAGAATTCAAGACATCGGGGCTAGCAAAGCCCCTCAGTCCATCTACCTGGCCGATGGCTGGCTGCTGGCTGCTGACTGCTCCACGAGGCCGACTGCTCGCTGCTGACTGCTCCATCAGGCCGCGACCGATGGCAGCTGACTGCTCCACCAGGCCGACTGCTGGCTGCCGACTGCCTGCCCCCCTGTCGGCTGCTGGCTGCCGACTCCTCCACCAGGTCGGCTGCCCAAAGTCAACTGCAGCCTGACGCGCCCCCGACGTGACGGCCGTACCCGGCACTGTTCACATGTCACCTTAGCCATCATGTACAGTGTCACTTGTCCCCTGACACTATTTATGAAGTGACCTAGGGGACAAGGATGACACCCACCATGCCTTGCTCATGCCACTACCTAGCTTACTCTCTAAGCTAGCCCACACTATATAAAGGGCACACATCCATCCATCCATCCAGGACACAACACACACATAGCCACGCCACATGCACTTGGTCGGCCACAAGGCCACTCACGCATGCATGCTCAGGCACATGCAACCACTAGCTCATATGCATATATACCAAGTCAGATGCCTATGGCACTGACTCCAGATACAGCTCCAGGAGCACTTTGTACTGCCCGATGTACAACCCAGATATATATCCAGACATGCAGGAGTAGGGGTATTATCTCTCCGGAGAGCCCCGAACCTGGGTAAACTACCGCGTGCTATTCGCATACCCGCTCCCGGGCCAATCAGCAGCAGTCTTGCCCTCACACGAAGCCACCTTGTGGCATATGTCGTCTAGCACCCCCCGTGAGAATACCACGACATTTAGCGCCCACCTTGGGGCGGTACTATACTACCGCACTGCTGCTGGTTTCTTAGTCCGGGCGAGAAATCTTCGCCATCACCGCCGCGGCGTCACGCCATCTCTTCGGTAGCGCTCGGGGGCTCGACTTCGACCCGCCCCCCGAGCGGCCGCGTGGGACGGCGCGTCCTCGTCGTCGGCCTCGCCGCCTTCGTCATCACCTCCGTTGCGACGCCGGCTGTCCGTCCGCGCGCGTGCCACACGCGGGGCCTCGCTTCGGTCGGCCGTGTCCATCCACGCGCCGCTCGGTCTGCTTCCCTCCGTGTTGTGCCTTGCTCTGGCCGAAACGCACGTTCGCTCCTCCATATACCATCTATGAAAGCTAGCTAGATGCAAGTCAAACCATGGTCATACTCAGCCCATATACATCCCAGACACAAGCCAGATGATCCCCGTACATTGGCCATACACTACTCCTACACAAGCCTGGCCATAGCCTGCCTGTGCATTGGCCAGATGAAACACGGATGCCACCAATACACCTGCTCTGCTCCACCGGGTCTGTGAGCACCACCCAGGTCCTGCATCGTCTCCTCAGCCGCCGGCCATGGCCTCTGTAGCCAGATCAACCGTGGCCATGGCGCAACTTGCCTGCGCCCCTCGTCCGCCTCTTCTACCATGCAACCGTGGTTACAACCTGACAAACAAACTGCGGCTCCTCCTGCGGGTCCCTGCCCGCTGCTGCTCTCCACCAACCACGCCGCGTCCCAGCGCCCGCACCTGTTCGCCCCATTCCAGCCAGCGGCTCCGTCCGCCCGTCGTCCGCGGCTCTCCGCCGCTGCAGCTGGCTCAAAGCTCCGCCACGCCTCCCGCCAGTGCTCCGGCCGGCCGCGGCTCCAGGCCGGCTCCCGCCCCGCACGCGCGTGGCGCCTCCTCCTCCTGCCCCGCGTCCATGCACACCAGCTCCGCGCCACTCCTGCTCTCCGCCTTGCCCCGTGCCTGGACGGGTCCGGTCCCCTCCGCCAGTCGCCCTCCCGGCCGGCTCCGCCTCTGCCCGGTCGCTCTGCACCAGGTCCGCCCGCAACCCGGCAGGCCGGCTTGCCGCCTCGCCCACCCGTCCGTCTTGCCGGGTCCGTCCCGCGCCGCTCCTCACCGGCTCCCGCGCGCCCGCCGGCTTGCCGCCCAGCGCTGGCCAGCTCCAGGCGTCTACGCCTCCTTGGCCGGCTCTCGCACGCCAGCCCCGCACGCAGCCTGCAACAGCCGGCTCCGCCTTCGACCCAGCGCGCCGCCTCCGCTACCGTGCCGCGTCCCGACCGCCGGCTGCTGTGGCATCCCGGCCCGCCGGCTTCGCCCGTGACCCGGCCGCCGGCTGGGTGTGCCAGCCGGCCTCGGCCGCGTCCCACTCCTGCCGACTGCTCAGGCAACGAAAAGAAGATAAAAGAGAAAGAAATAAAGCGACACAGAGAAAAGTCAAGATGCCGGCAAAAGAAAAAAAGTGCCCAGGCCGGCTGAAAAAGAGAAGCAAAGTCAAGGGCTTTGTGCCCAGCCAAAAAAAAGAAGTGGTCGGGTGCTGGCGTCCGGCTGCTCGCATGGAGTCGGACAAAGAAAGAAAAATCAGTGGCCGGCTGACTAAAAAAAGCAGAGAAAAGAGGAGATAAATGCATGACGGCTGCTCGTTCCCAAAGAGTCCAGCTGGCTAAAAAAGAATATGCATCCGACTGCTCACAGCCAAACAAAGAGAAGAAGAAAAAAGCATCAACTTCAACAAAGAAGACAAATTAGTTGCCGGGAGATCCGGCCCGACTGCTCAGCAATCGGTCCAAATCTCGGGGGCTACACTCAGCGGGTGCGCTGACGCGCCCCCGCAAAGAAGACAAGTAGTTGCCGGGAGATCTGTCAACAGTCGGCCCGAATTTCGGGGGCTACACCCAGTGGGTGCGCTGGCGCGCCCCCACGGAGATTGCAAACAAGAGAAGAGTTTTGTCCGGCTGCCAGCAGCCGGTAGAAGAGAAAATGAAGAAAAAAGGAGCTGCAAGATGCCTCGCCTCCTGGCCGGTCGAGCCTGACCGGCCGGGAGGCTCGAAGGCTACACCCAGCGGGTGCGCCGGTGCGCTCCGCGAGCGCCGAGCCGTGCCGGCTATTTTCGACAACGACCGCGACTACACGAAAATCAATGTGAGCCCCTCACCTGCATATTTTTGCACCACGCAAGCACGGATAACCCCGAGCGATGCTCGGGGAACTATCTCCGCATTTCATTACAGTTGCATCACTGTTCGCCCTGGCGCCAGCCAGAGTTGACCCAGGGGCTGGCCGCTTGGCCTGAGACGTTAGTTTCCGCAGATGGCTTAGTACCGCGCGCGGTACCAAAGGCCCACTCTTAGTCACAGACCGCAGAGCGGCTGTCCGACTAGCAAGAGTGAACGCCGGAGGCCACCCACGCGGAAAACGTCTGGGAAGAAAAACGGTTTGGGCGACCCGGCCGTTTCCTTTACAAGTATCTACTCGGTTGAATCTGCTCCCAGATTCTGAGTACTGTACACTCCACTTCACGGCCCACACTCATCCACAGACCGCAGAGCGGCTGTCCGGCAAACAAGAGCACAAGCCAAAAAGCGGAGGGAACATGAAAAAGATTAAGGGAGGTCGGACAAATCCGAGTCGGCACCCCCCGCATAAAACTTGCAATGCTAAAAGCAAACATTTGATATATCTGCGTGGACTAACTTTGTCCTTTTCATGATCATTTCCACGAACACTCCCCAAAAAACCTCTGCCCAACTTTGCCAAGTTGCCCGGAGGCTTAGGGGCTACTGTCGGAGTAATTGGACATGGGTACCCCGAAGACGGCGAGACAAGAATTCAAGACAGCAGGGCTAGCAAAGCACCTCAGTCCATCTACCTGGCCGGCGGCTGGCTGCTGGCTGCTGACTGCTCCACCAGGCCGACTGCTGGCTGCCGACTGCCCGGCCCCCCTGCCGGCTACTGGCTGCCAACTCCTCCACCAGGCCGGCTGCCCGAAGTCAACTGCAGCCTGACGCGACCCCGACATGTTGGCCGTACCCAGCACTGTTCTCGTGTCACCTCAGCCATCATGTATAGTGTCACTTGTCTCCTGGCACTATTTATGAAGTGACCCAGGGGACAAGGATGACACCCACCATGCCTTGCCCATGCCACTACCTAGCTTACTCTCTAAGCTAACCCACACTATATAAAGGGCACACATCCATCCATCCATCCAGGACACAACACACACATAGCCACGCCACATGCACTTGGCCGGCCACAAGGCCACTCACGCATGCATGCTCAGGCACATGCAGCCACTAGCTTATATGCATATATACCAAGTCAGATGCCTATGACACTGACTTTAGATATAGCTCCAGGAGCACTTTGTACTGCCCAATGTACAACCCAGATATATATCCAGACATGCATGAGTAGGTGTATTATCTCTCCGGAGAGCCCTGAACCTGGGTAAACTACCGTGTGCTATTCGCATACCCACTCCCGGGCCTATCAACAGCAGTCTTGCCCTCACACGAAGCCACCTTGTGGCATATGTCGTCTAGCACTCCCCGTGAGAATACCACGATAATTCTTTTTAGATTAAGACCCTGTGTAAACCTTTTTTACTGTCTCTTGTTGATACACATCCCCGGATTCTCAGCACAATTGAGAAGGATGCTGACGTATTGGCATGTGGCCACGTCAGAATATTGCACGTACCTGGACACCAGGGGCCTATTACAAAGGGCACTGTTTAGGCCCGGTTTACACCATAAAGACCGAATACCTTAGGGAGTGTTCGGCGTCGCGAGTTTGGCCTTATATGCATCAGCTCTGAATTATGTCTTTGGTCAAATGTTGGGTTTGCCCGGCTCCTGTGTTTTGCTGCCTTACGTTCCACTCTATCGGCTAAGGCGGCACCAGGAGAACTACTGCGATTGTGCCCTGGTTCATCCGGGCGAGCGCCTTAGTAGAGAAAGCTGAAAACTGACTGTCATGATATAGCGTGAGACTGGTCAACCACTCTTTGACCTATCGGAATCTTCGGGATTGCTCCGCCTTAATGAAGGGCCGTTTCCCGGCCAGGCATGTACGCACCCCGAATTCGGATGAGTGCGGAGCCACCAGGGGCTATATAGTAGCCCCACTGTCAAACTCGTCTGGCTAAGTGAAAGTGTTAAAGCATTAGTCTGGTTGCCTAGTTTGCTGCACTATCACCTCCTTAATGGACCAAGACGTTGGATCAAGTGTGCACATGCGTCTTCTGCGAACACCCACGCATTATATGCGTGGGGGCTGAAGCCGACGACTGCAATCTTTCAGGTTATATACATATATACATAAACGGCCGCACATGAGGCATCATAGTACTTCTGGGCAAAAGTATAAATATAGCCTTGCTACACTTAATAAAACATTGTTTTTACAATGGGAATACATGTTACTCAAACATAATATTCTTCGAGCACTGGGCCTCTATCGAACGCGCGCCTTCAAGAACTTCTTCAAAATAGTGCTCGGCAGCCACTCGGCCTATGGCCGAACCCTGTGCCGCAACAGTGGTGGCATCCATCTCCGCCCAGTATGTTTTGACATGGGCAAGGGCAATCTACGAGCCTTCTATGCATGCCGACCTCTTCATCGCATTAATGCGCGGCACCACACCAAGGAGCTGCTGCACCAAACTAAAATAGCTGTTCGGCTTTGGCCTTTCCGGCCACAGATGATCCACAACAGACCTCATGGCGAGTCCGGACAATCTATTCAGCTTGGCCCATTCGGCAAGCTGATCAGTTAATGGAAGCGGACACTCTAGAACATTAAATTGTGACCAGAATAGCTTGTCCACTTCACGATCTGTTTGATCTCGGAAGTATTCGGCCGCATCGACAGCACTCGCCGCCAAGTCTAGATATGCGTCCGCCGAACTCCACAGCAGGTCCAGAGGGGCATACTGAGGATCTCCAAACTTCCTCCGCAGCATAAAGGGCTACCCAGCCGCGATATCCCCGGCTTGACGCAGCTCCTCCTTCGCTCTCATTGCAGAGCGGGTGTCCTTGGTCGCCATCATGGCCTTTTCCAGGTCCGTCGCCTTCGCCCGGTTTTCTTCTTCAAGAAGCCGGCAACGGTTGGCAGTGTCTTTTAACTTTACAGCCATCTTGGCCATTTTTTCTTTGCTCTCGCTATGCGCGGCCTTTTCGGCTCTTAACTCTTCGGCCGCCTTCAACGCGGCCGCATTGCTACACCTTGCTTGCTCCTTGGCTCGGGCAAGCTCCGCCCGAAGGGTTTCCATGGTGGCAGCTCCATCTGCAGGCACAACATATTAAGGATACTGGCGTCATACTGCTCTTACTATGTGACATTCACCAGAAAAATCACCTACCATGTGCCTCGTCAAGCCGCTTGTTAACAAGCACGATGTCGGCATCTGCCGCATCCAGTTGCCGCTTTAGTCCGGCAAATCCATCAGTCCGGCTAGCCACCGGAGCTTCAACCACCTACACATAAAGGTGGCCTGGTTATTACCTGGGACTATGATCCCCTATTTGCCTCCGCTCTCGACGACAACCAGAGTCTCAGGAGCTACTATCTACACAGGGCACACCCTAAAATGTGTGGTACTGTCAAAAAGGTACATCATTTCACGTACCTCAAAACCCGTCAATAGACTCATAAAGGCTTCATGCAGCCCGCTTTCGGCGGACGAAATCCTTTCAATCACCATACCCATCTACATACGGTGCTCTTTCGAGATAGTCGCTCGCTCTAGCAGATACCTCAGTACGCCCGACCGCATATCAGACGGTGCCGGACTCTTTCAACCGCTCTCTTCAAGAGCCGGATACTGGGGACTTCGGGTGGCCATAGGATTACCTTCTGGACTTTCTAGATCAGGAGAAGCCCTCCGTGATGACACCTCGGGGTCACCCGCTTCATGAGGAGGTGTGGCAGGGGGAGGCGTTTCGCTCTCCATCATCTCAGGAAGAAGATCCCCCGAAGACGAGCTCTGCTGAGAAGGGCTAAGATCCGAACTGCAAGATAAATGCTTCGGTTATTCTCCTCGGAAGTAAGGTAGAATATTTTCACTATTAAGTACCTTTTGATTACTTACAGCTCGTTAGAGGGCTGATCCCCGCCCGGACATTGTGCGGAAAAAATGCCCTCCGAGGAAGGACCCTCCGGCGGAGATTTCTTCTCCCTTTTGGAAACCTTGGTTTCCGGATCTTCAGAGGTAGTCCTCTTCCTTCCCCGGGGAGAGAGAAAGTCAGGTTCTTCCCCTTGGTTATCCTCCCTTGCAGAGGCGCTCATTCCCTCGATTAGAATAGTTAGCGATGGAGGCCTGCTTCCGCCCTCTTTATTCCCCTCTCCATCTTCCTTTGAGGGCACCGGACAAGGTGCCGGCTCGAGCATCTTTTCCAGCACCGGATTGTCCAAGCCTTCAGGAAGGGGGGCCGAACACCGGATCATCTTCGCCTTTGTTACCCAGTCCTGGTCAAAGAGTGATTCTTCAGAATGATGTCATGATAAATAAAAGGACAGGGTGTTCGGTCATGGGATTACTTACTTGGGTAGCGGTGCGATTGCTGCTCAGGCCCACGTCCTCGGTGGTGTCTGGACACTCTATTTGGGGTCCGAAGAACAATTTGTACATCTCCTCGTGTGTCATGCCGAGGAAATTCTGAATAGCGCGCGGACCTTCCGGATTGAATTCCCACATACGGAGGGCCCGGCGTTTGCAAGGCTGGATTCGACAGACCAACATAACTTGCACCACCATAACCAGACTGAAATCTCCCTCGAAGAGACCTTGGATACGGCTCTGCAGTATTGGCACGTCCTTGGCTGGACCCCAGCTCAGCCCCCTGCTGATACATGACATCAGTTGTGGTGGAGGGCCCGAGCGGAAGGTGGGGGTAGTTACCCACTTGGCACTTCGGGGAGCTGTGACGTAAAACCACTCCTGTTGCCATAATCCGGACACCTCTGGAAAGGAACCCTTTGGCCATGGAGCGCCAGTAGTTTTTCTTATCAATGTGCCCCTGCATGCTGCGTGCTGCCTTCGACCATCTTCGGCTTCACATCAAAGGTCTTGAGCCACAGGCCGAAGTGAGTGGTAATGCGGAGGAAGGCCTCACATACGATAATAAATGTCAAGATGTGAAGAAAGGAATTCGGGGCCAGATCGTGAAAATCTAGCCCGTAATAGAACATAAGACCCCTTACAAAGGGATCCAGAGCGAGGCCTAGTCCTCGGAGGAAGTGGGAGACGAACACGACGCTTTCGTTGGGTTCGGGTGTAGGGACGACCTGCCCTCGGGCATGTAGCCGATGCAAAATTTCGACGGTCAGATATCTGGCCCCCCTCAACTTCTTGATGTCCTCCTCCATGAGGGAGGAAGGCATTCACCAGCCTTGAAGGCTGGATCCGGACATGATTGAAGGTCCGAAGCACCTGACCTGGGCTTTGGGTGTTAGAACTCGAGGCAGGGGAAGGATTCGATTGAGCACGAGAGGGAAAAAAAGTAAAAGCCTTGTCCCTTTATAAAGAGGGTGAATATCAAGAGACCTCCTCATGGCCGTTTGGGACTTGCCTAAGATCTAGGAGTCCTGGGGACGGTTGGGTTACCCACGGCCATATTGATGAGAATCCCGTAATAAGGGGGACACGATCTCTGCCTTAATAAGACGTGTCAAGAAACCGCCTCGCGTTATGTGTGGGGCTAGTTAAAGAAAAACGGTCCAAGTAATTACCAGGCCATGGCGTGATGTCATGCTGCCAAAACGTGTCAGCAGATTGGATTTGTGGAAATATTATTCTCTCTACGGTGGTATGTGGAACTTATTTTGCAGGGTCGGACACTGTCCTTGTATTCAAACTCTTCCGTGGTGTATTCAGAGGAGGAACCCGCCTTGCAATGCTGAAGACAACACTGCGCGCCGGACTCATCGTCATTGAAGCCTGGTTCAGGGGCTACTGAGGGAGTCCTGGATTGGGGGGTCTCCGGATAGCCGGATTATATCCTTTGGTCGGACTGTTGGACTATGAAGATACAAGATTGAAGACTTCGTCCCGTGTCCGGATGGGACTCTACTTGGCGTGGAAGGCAAGCTAGGCAATACAGATATGTATATCTCCTCCTTTGTAACCGACCTTGTGTAACCCTAGCCCCGTCCGGTGTCTATATAAACTGGAGGGTTTTAGTCCGTAGGACAACATACAATCATACCATAGGCTAGCTTCTAGGGTTTAGCCTCTCTGATCTCGTGGTGGATCAACTCTTGTACTACTCATACTATCAAGAATAAACAAGCAGGACGTAGGGTTTTACCTCCATCAAGAGGGCCCGAACCTGGGTAAAACATCGTGTCCCCTGCCTCCTGTTACCATCCGCCTAGATGCACAGTTCGGGACCCCCTACCCGAGATCCGTCGATTTTGATACCGACACCAAGCTTAAGCTTAGTCTGGAGGAGAGCGAGAAGCTCAAAACTGGATTTTCCATAGAAAGAGCGGCCTAGGATGAGGAGAAGGCCACCTTAGTGCAAAGAGCAGAGACTGCCGAATCTTCTTTGAAAGTGACTATTGCAGAATTGACTGGCTTAAAACGCCATATATCACATATGACAACTGCTATCTTTGGTAAGTAATTCAGGATGTTTTGACCATTTCCAATTTTCAACTTTAATTCGCCCGGCGACTTATCTACGCACTTATTCAATAGGCCCCAGGAGTGCCAACCTTGGCCAGGACATGTTGGTGAAGCTGAAGGCAGTTTAGACTTTGGTGTAACAGTTGTACATAGGCACTCAACAAAACCATAGCGGCCATCTCGCATAGTAAACAACCACCTTCACTCATTAGGGAGGTACTGGACAAACTATTTGTCATGCCCCAGAGAATTGAAGAGATTAAGTGATCATCGGCCCGAGCTGGTGCCATCACTGCTTTCAGCTGGGCCAAAGCATGGCAAGCAAAGTTAGACCCCGAGGAGATGGCCACAGGCTGTCCGAGTCTCAAAGAAGACGGGTCTCCCTTCGATGCAAGAAACTTTACCAAATGTGTAAAGGAGATGCGCCCTATGGCAAGAAAATTGGCAGAAGAGATGGATTTGTCCAAGTATGAGGCGGCTTACACGATGGAGAACTCCAAAGCAAAAGCGTCGGCTTATGAGATTGTGGATCTTATTCCTCCAATATGTAAGCATACTTTTGCTCCTGACATTGATCCGTCCACACTTATAGATGACGAAGCTATGTTCAAAGCCTTAACTGGCATCGACTGGACATCACTAGACTTCCAGACGATGGACGAAGAAGAACAACCGGCGTAGGATAACCCGGAGGCTTCAACTCACCAGGACCAAAATAGCTTATCCAAGGGGTAGCTCTCAAACCGCGGCGTAGAATTTCTTTTGAAAAACTCTTAATCTTATGGGCTTGGGAAATCCTTGTAATAGGCTAGTTGAAACAATGATCTATCATGCCATCGTGCATGTGGTATCCTTTGAATGTTTAAACCACCGAGCTTGATTTTTATCACCCGCCACTTGTGTGTATAATATTATCAGTTATGTGGATCAGATCAAGCATCATCATACTTCCTGTACACAAGGAAACAACATAGGTTTACGCCAGGGCGGGTCACAAATATCTTTGAAAAAACCCGGATATAATAGTCTTTGATAAAAAAATACTAAAGGCTATTTAAGCCGGAAATATGCCGGCGACTTAACGTCCAAGGCAGGGTGGGTTAGAAAAATCCTCAATATCCATTCAAACATGAGAAGTCATACCTGTAGACTAGTATCATAATGACGTTGTAATGATTGTAATCCAGCATGGGTATTAACCCGTAAATATGAAAAATCATTACTTGAATTTATTCAAGGCAAATCATCCTGGCGACTTAAAGCCTGCTTATCAGGGCGGGTTATTAACCCAATATGCTTAAGTATAAGTCATAGAATCAAGGCTACATGGCCTAATTGCAAAAACCATATATTAATATGGAAGAAGGATATGAACCCAAAATTTTCAGAAAAGACAGAAATCCATAAAACAAGGCTTTCATAGGCTGCCAAGACTAAAACTGCAAGTGCTTTAATGGCCGCACAGCCACTGAGTTAATTCCTGCACACCTATAAGCCGGCCCTCACATGACAAACCGGCGGTTTAACCGTAACAAGTTCAGGGTCTTGTTTAAAAGATTGACTGTCAAGAGTACGGCGGGCCATTCCAGGATTACCTTGGCGGAGTAACAACGACATACATGCCGGATAACCCGAAATTTGGTGTCTACCCCTGGCATGTAAGCCGATCAAGAGGGTAAGCATAGCTATGCTCATTGAGCAGGAAGCCCCCAAGTGACCTGCGATAAGGCATATAAGCCTGATCAAGAGGGTAAGAACAACTATGCTAATTGAGCAGGAAGCCCCCAAGTGATCCACGAGAAGGCATGTAAGTCTGATCAAGAGGGTAAGCATACCTATGGTCATTGAGTAGGAAGCCGCCAAGTGACATGTGAGAAGGCATGTAAGCCTGATGAAGAGGGTAAGCATAGATATGCTCATTGAGCAGGAAGCCCCCAAGTGACCGGCGAGAAGGCATGTAAGCCTGGTCAAGAGGGTAAGCATAGCTATGCTCATTGAGCAGGAAGCCCCCAATTAACCTTATGAACAAATAATAAAGGCTCAGACACTTAGAATTGAAATGACAGAGGCCCTGAAGTATCAAGGATGCCGGCTTTATTATAGTGATCATAATAAGTACACTGAAGAAACTATGTACAACACAAGAGCTGGTGGCTCAGGTGTAATAGGGCGAAGGTGAGCGATGTTCCACAGCAGGCGGGTCTCCTACTCTGATGTGCGTGAATCCTTGTGTTTCGAATATCAATGGAGTAGTATGACCCGTTGTTCAGGTTTTTGCTGACCACAAAAGGCCCTTCCCAAGACGGGGATAACTTATGCATATATGTTTGATCTTGGATTAACCGGAGCACCAAGTCACCTTCTTGCAAGGTCCGGGTTTTAACCCGAGGCTATGATAGCGATGCAAATCTTGCTGGTATATCGCCAAATGAGCCGCCGCAAGGTCACACTCCTCATCCAACATATCAAGAGCATCCTGATGTGCTTTTTCATTGACAGCTTCAACATAAGCCGCCACCAGGGGCGAGTCATGGCGGATATCACTTGGAAGAATCGCCTCTGCCCCATAGACCATAAAAAGGGCGTGTAACCTGTTAATCTGTTAGAGCTGGTGTTGATACTCCGAAGCACTGAGGGTAACTACTCAACCCAACAACCTGGCGTCCTCTGCAAAGGGACCATAAGCCGAGGTTTTATCCCTTTTAAGATTTCTTGATTGGCCCTTTCAGCTTGACCATTGGACTGGGCGTGAGCCACCAAAGAAACGTCAAGACGAATATGCTCACATTAACAGAACTCTTTCATAGAACCCTTAGATAGATTAGTGCCATTATCAGTTATGATACTGTGAGGGTAGCCAAAGCGAAAAATCACCTTCTTAATGAATTGAACCGCCATTACCGCATCACACTTACTGATTGGCTCTGCCTCAACCCACTTGGTAAACTTGTCAATCGCCAACAAGAGGTGGGTCTTTTTATCCTTAGACCTCTTGAAAGGTCCAACCATATCTAGCCCCCAGACTGCAAATGGCACATGAGCTTGTCTAGAAAATTTCTGACAGCCATCACACTTGCGAACCAGATCTTCTGCATCAGCATGAGCCGTCAACAAATAAAACCCATGACAAAAGGCTTTATCCACAAGAGATTTAGAGCTGGAATCATGGACACAATCTCCTTCATGAATTTTCCTTAGAATCTCATGGCCCTCTTTAGGAGAAACGCATCGTTGGATCATGCCTGTAACACTCCATCGGTGCAACTCGTCGTTGACAATAGTCATAGACTTAGACCGCCGGGTGATTTTCCTGGCCAAAGTTTCATCCTCAGGTAGCTCTCCCGGGGTCATATAAGCCAAATAAGGAACTGTCCAATCAGGGATGGCATGAAGAGCCGCCACCAACTGCGCCTCCGGGTCAGGTACAACAAGATCTTCTTCGGAAGGCAACTTAACTGAAGGATTACGCAACACATCAAGAAAAACATTAGGGGGTACTGGCTTACGTTGCAACCCAAGCCGGCTCAAAGCATCAGCCGCCTCATTTTTCCTTCGATCCAGATGCTCCACCTGATAACCTTTGAAGTGACTAGAATGTTATCAACCGCCCGACGATAAGCCGCCATGAGTGGGTATTTAGAATCCCAAGTGTGAGAGACTTATTGAGCCACCAAATCTGAGTCGCCAAAGCACCGGACCTGTCTTAGATTCATCTCTTTGGCCACCTTTAGGCCATGAAGCAAGGCCTCATACTCAGCTGCATTATTAGTGGAAGGAAACATAATCCTTAAAACATAACAAAATTTGTCTCCTCGCGGGGAAGTCAAAATAACTCCAGCCCTCGAGCCTTCCAATTGCCTGGACCCATAAAATTGAATAGTCCAATATGTATTATCAGGCTTCTCCTCAGGCATCTACAACTCTGTCCAGTCATTGATGAAATCCACAAGAGCTTGAGACTTGATAGTTGTCCTTGGAATATATTTCAAACCATGGGATCCCAGCTCAATGGCCCACTTGGCCACTCGATCTGTAGCCTCTCTGTTATGAATAATATCACCTAAAGGGGCAGAACTGACCACAATAATGGGACAACCAAGGAAATAATGCTTCAATTTTCGACTGGGCATGAACACCCCATAAACTAACTTCTGCCAATGTGGGTATCTCTGCTTAGACTCAATCAAGACCTCACTAACATAATAAGCCAGCCTTTGAACCAGATATTCCTTACCCGTCTCTTTTCTTTCCACTACAACCGCCACGCCAAAGGCTCTGTTGTTAGCAGCCACATATAAGAGCAAGGGATCCTTCTCAATAGGAGCTACAAGAATCGGCGGCTCAGCTAATTGTTTTTAAGCGCCTCAAATGCCTCATTGGCCGCATCACTCCAGAAAAAACAATCTGTCTTCATCATCATCTGGTATAGAGGAATAGCCTTCTCTCCCAGGCGGCTTATAAACCGACTTAAAGCCGCAATACGACCTGCCAAACGCTGAACATCATTAATGCATGCGGGCTTAGCCAATGAAGCAATAGCCTTGATTTTCTCTGGGTTAGCTTCAATACCTCTCCCAGAGACCAGAAAACCCAAAAAGCTTGCCTACAGGCACATGAAAAACACATTTGGCCGGGTTAAGCATCATCCTGTAGACCCGGAGGTTATCAAATGTCTCCTTTAAATCATCTAGCAAGGTCTCCTTCTTTCTGGACTTCATAACAATATCATCCACATAAGGATGAACATTGCGTCCTATCTGGTTATGAAGACAATTCTGAACACAACGCTGGTAAGTCGCCTGGGCACTCTTGAGTCCAAAAGGCATAGACACATGGTAGAAAGCTCAAAAGGGCATGATAAAAGACGTTTTCTCATGGTCTTTAATTTCCATCTTAATCTGATGATAACCAGAATAAACATCTAAGAAGCTAAAACACTCACAACTCGCCGTAGCATCAATGATCTGATCAATACGGGGAAGAGCAAAAGGATCAACTAGGCAATCTTTGTTAAGTTCTGTGTAATCCACACACATACATCAAGTGCCATTTTTCTTAAGTACTAGCACCAGGTTAGCCAACCACTCAAGATGAAAAACTTCAATGATGAAACCTACTGCTAAGATCCGGGCCACCTCTTCTCCAATGGCCTTACGTCTCTCCTCATTAAAATGACAAAGGAATTGCTTGACCGGCTTAAACTTGGGATCAATATTGAGAGTGTGCTCAGCAAGTTCTCTCTGTACACCCAGCATGTCTGAAGGCTTCCATGCAAAGATGTCCCGGTTCTCACGAATGAACTCGAGATGAGCGCGCCTTCCTATTTTGGATCCATATTGGCAATAATAGTGAATTATTGAGATGAGTCGCCAGGGGTAAAGTCAACCTGCTTGGTATCATCCGCCGACTTAAACTTCAACAAAGGGTCATGCTCTGTGGTTGTTTCTTCAATGGAGTCCTATCAGCCGGGTCAACATCGTTTTTATAAAACTTAAGCTCTTCCGTAGCACAAGCAAATTCAGCATAAGCAGCATCGCCTTCTTCACATTCCAAGGCTATCTTCATGTCACCATGTACTGTGATGGTACCCTTGTGACCCGACATCTTAAGCAGCAAATACACATAACAGGGCCGCGCCATAAACTTGGCGTAAGCCGGCCGTTCAAATAGAGCGTGATAGAGGCTTTTGATCTTAACCACTTCAAAGTTCATTGTCTTTACCCTATAGTCATACTCATTGCCAAAATCTACTTCCAATGCAATTTTACCAAGTGGATATGCCGAGTTACCGGGCACTACTCCATGAAAGACTGTAGAGGATGGCTTAAGATCTTTGTCAGTTAAGTTCATGCGACGAAAAGTATCATAATAAAGGATATTGATATTGCTACCTCCATCCATGAGGACCTTAGTGAACTTGTAGCCTCCCACTTGAGGGGCTACCACCAAAGCCAGCTAACCCGGATTGTCAACCCAGGGTGGGTGATCCTCACGGCTCCATACAATTGGTTGCTTTGACCACTATAAGTGTCGGGGTATTGTCGGCTCAACAACGCTCATTGCTTGTTTATGAACCTTCTGATCCCGCTTTCACAGGCTTGTGGTGAAGACATGGTATTGGCCACTATTAAGCTGCTTTGGATTGCTCTGATACCCTGACTGATGTGGCTGATTACCCTGATTGGGCTGCTGGTTATAATTGCTCTAATTGCCCTGACCCTAATATCTAGATTTTGAACCGCTGCCACCAAACCCGGGCCCATGAGAGTCGGATCCTGACCCCCATGCGGGCCATTATTGTTATTGTGGTCCTGGTGAGAGCCGGAATTCTTATATTCCTTCATAATAAAACAATCTTTCCACAGGTGAGTCAACGGTCTATCTTGGTAGTTGTGCTTTGGGCAGGGCTGGTTCAACATCGCTTCAAGGTTGAAGTTGGGTCCTCCCATCTGTGGAAATGGCTTTCCCTTCCAACATCGATCGTTATTATGTGCATTACTATTTGCCACAAAATCAGACCCGCTGTCAAGCTTCTTGCGCTTACAATTACCACCCTGGTTATGACCTATCATGTTTAACTACTGCCCTTTTCCATTGCCGCTCTTCTTCCCCTTATTGGACCTCTCCTCATCAGACCCAGGATCCTTAGTATTGTCAGAATCGGCGTATTTGTGAGAGCTGCCATGAGCTCTCCCATGTTGTTGCAATGACGTTTAAGCTGCCCTAACTTTTGCTTGAGAGGGGTGAAACAACAACTTTTCTCCAGAATCAAAACAGCACAGCCGGCGTTAATTCTATCCGATGAGTGGGTAATAGAGGAAACCCGTCGGACCCAATGGTGGGCCGACTCATCCTCGTGCTAGACACAAGTGTCTAGGTCGATGATCGATAGAGGTTGTTCGCACGTGTCTTTGAAATTCTGAATAAAACGCGCTTTCAACTCTGCCCATGAATTGATAGAATTAGGGGGCAATCCCTTCAACCAGGTTTGAGCCGGCCTATCCAAGATCATGGTGAAGTACTTGGTGCACACAGCGTCATTGACATCTAACATTTCCATAGCCAAATCGTAGCTCTCAATCCAAGCCTTTGGAGGCTGATCGATAGTGTAATTGGGCACCTTTCGAGGGCCCTTGAAGTCCTTAGGCAAACGCTCATTGCGTAGAGCCGATGCTAAGCATGGCACACCCACTGCCCTGGAAGTCATCCTAGCCTCTATAGACACTGAAGGGTTCAACTGAAGCCATTGATGAGCCGCTAACTGAGTTGCCAGCTCCGCCTCTTGACGTGCCCTAATCTGATCCAATAGGGCCTGAACATTGTTATCATCACGTGACGGGTTATGCCCAGGGGGCGGGTTACGGTGCCTCTTGCTGCTGGAAACCGCCGGTGATTCAATGCGCCGGCTATAACTTTGACTCCGGTGAGGAGTTGAATGAATTCGCTCACGGCTGTATGAGTAAGCCACCTGCTGAGCTACTACTTTATGAAGAATCTCCACAGCCTTCCAGGCCTTGATCGCCGTGGGAGACTCACCTTCTACAGGAAGATCCGCTAGCCACGAAGCCACGACAATCATGCTACCCAGTGGTTGGAATAGTGACCCAGCGGTATTAACACCTGCTGAGGCGGGGTTAAGTTCAAATGAGGCGGGTTTGCCACGTGCGGTTGAGCTGTCGCCCTAGCCGCGGGCACCTCAGCGACCCGCGTTACACCGGGCGGGTTGCTTGGTCCTGCCCCAGGTGTATTGAAAAGATCCCTCGCCTCAAATTCCGGGGGTAGATGGTTCTGGTGCCTTCTTCGCATAACAACATTTGAGGCGTTCTGATCAAGATTTAACCAGAAAGTTTCTGCTTGAATCCGTTGTGACTCGGCTTCTAATGCGGCTCGCTCCGTTGCCATCCTGGCATTCTCAACATTAAGCTCCTCTCGAGCCTGAGCTACCTCATTCTTTAGTTTTGCGACCACTTTATGTTGTGCTTGAGTCGCCGGAGTCACCTCTGCGGCTAAGAGAGTTGCCAGAGCATCCAGGAGTTCACATAAGACCTGAGCCGGTGGGCGTGCAGAAACGCTCGCACCAGCCATCGCAGCATCTGTTGAACTAGAGGTCATAGCCATAGCGGTTGATGAATTCAGCATCTGTTGCGTGCCAGCCATGAAGACGGCAGCCCTACTCGGCGACTCATAGGGGTCCGAAATACTGTCGCCATCAGAACAGCCCCCAAGCCCACCATCTTGCAATTGATAGATCGATTCGGTTTCGCTGGTTGAGGACTCATCACCTGAGTAGATGTATATCTCTCCACCTGACATTGAACCTTCCTCGACATCCGCCCCATGAATATAGCCAATAAAAGCTCTCCTCCGGCCGGGCTGGACCTTGGCGGGTCTCGCACGCCGAACCATCTCAATGGTGTCGGTGCAGACATCCGGTTCAGACCCAGAATCGCCAATCTTGCCGATGAAAACGTCGATTCTGCCAAAGGGGACCTGGTACCCGTATTCGATTGAATCTACCTCCGGACCCCATGCAGCATCGTCGATGTAGATCTTTTCGCGGCGACTCTTGGTCATCCGGCCCGCGATGTATCCCTTGATCCCTGAGAAGCTACCCTTCAAGAACTTGAAACCACCATGCTCCGTCCCCACAGTGGGCCCCAACTGTCGTGGATTACTAGTTAGCTTGAAGGGGTTGAACGGGACAACGGACATAGACAATTTACCCAGGTTTGATCCCTCACAACGAGGTAAAAGCCTACGTCCTGCTTCTAGTTGTATTGCTTGAGTCCCCATTACAAGGGAGCGAATACGCTTGACCTAGTTCTTGATTGCTTGTTTCTTGAGTTAACCCGCCACCGGGTCTCACCTTGATATACACAGGTGGAGACCCAGAGGCTTACAGAGTCCCGACCGGCTCACTCAATGTAACCGGCTTGGTTCCTAACTAATTATGCCAGAACAAGTCTTCATACGGTGGTTCACAGGCCCAGGTCTTGGGCCTTTACCAGGCCTGCCTCCAAGAGCCGCCATCTTCGTACTCCTCCTTGGCCCTTATTCATGTTAAGCCGCCAACGGTGTAACCAAGCCCCTCCTCGGCGGGTCAAACCTAGGAGCTATATCCCCAACAGGCACTATCTAGGGTTTTACTAGCATAATGGATAACATTTAATTTCTTACCAACTCTTTGTCCTAGAACAACACCAACAACATATCACTAGCACCGCACATGATTTCGAAAGGCAAGTTCCAATCAGGTGGTTGAACAATAGCTGCATAAATTAAGGCTTTCTCAAGTGTTCCAAAGGCTTCTACACAATCATCAACAAAAAGAAATGGAACATCCCTTTGTAAAAGATTTGTAAGATGCCTAGAAATTTTAGAGAAGTCTTTAATAAATCTCCTATAGAAACCAACATGACCAAGGAAACTACGAATACCTTTAATATCTCTAAGACATGACATTTTCTCAATTGCATCCACCTTAGCTTTATCCACCTCAATACCTCATTCAGAAATTTTATGCCCCAAGACAGTACCTTCATTTACCATAAAGTGGCACTTCTCCCAATTCAAGACAAGACTAGTTTGCTCACATCTCTGCAAAACTCGATCAAGGTTGCTCAAGCAATCATGAAAATAAGTTCCATAAACAGAAAAATCATCCATGAAAACCTCAATAATCATTTCACAAAAATCAGAATATAGTAGTCATACATCTTTAAAAGGTAGCAGGTGCATTGCATAAACCAAAAGGCATACTTCTATAAGCATAAGTTCCAAAAGGGCAAGCAAAGGTGGTTTTCTCGTGACCGGGTTGTGAAACAGGTATTTGAGAATTTTCAATAATCTTTCTCCCTCATGGTCTGAAAGGTTAGCACCAATAGTAACATGATTTATCCTTTTCTCATCAAGATAAGCATATTTCAAAGTGTCTGGCAATTGTTTTAATTCAAACACAGGATCACCTTTAGGTGGAGGAGGACCTCCAAGAGTTTCAATAGGCAAATTGTGTTTAAGCAGAGGTCGTTGTTTGTTGGGGATATAACCCGCGGTGTGACCCGCCCAGGACAGGCCAGGTTATATTGTTGGTGACTCAAGAAGTGAAAGGTTTAAGATGGGCCTAAGATATGAAGACTAGAGGCGACTTAAGGCATGGGCCTGTTGAAGGCCCAAGACCCGGAGGTGTAAGCCGCTAGGTGGTGACTTTCCTGGTAAGGCAAGGTGACTTAGAAACCGAGTTGGTCACGTTGTGTGATCCGGCTTGGACTCTTGTAAGCCCCGTGCCTCGACTTATGTATATAAAGGCGAGACCCAACGACGGGTTAACTTAAGAAACAACTGATCGATAGCTAGGTCAAGCGTGATCACTCCTTGTAATCGATACTCAAGTAATACAACTAGAAGCAGGACGTAGGCTTTTACCTCATTATGAGGGGACGAACCTGGGTAAACCTCTGTGTCCTTTGTCCCATTCAACCCCTTCGAGCTAACCTACATTGCGATGGCTCCGCACCTAAGTCCTTTCACAAGGGCATCTGTCGTGATAAAACCGCATAGTTGGCGCCCACCATGGGGCCAGAGCACGGTGGTTTCGAGTTCTTGAAGGGCAACTTCTCAGGGATCGAAGGATATGCCATGGGCCGGATGACTAAGAGTCATCGCGGCAAGATCTACATCGACGATGTTGGCTGGGGCCCCGAGGCTGACTCAATCAAGTACTGGTACCGGGTACCCTTTGGCAGAATTCACGTCTTCATCGGCAAGATCGGCGAGTCAGAGCCTGAGCCGGACACCTGCACCGACATCATCGAGACTTGCCAGGGTCAACCCGACAGGAAGCACGTCTTTGTTATCTTTATTCATGGGGCGGATCTTGAGGAAGGTTTTACATCTGGTGGAGAGACGGCCATCTATTCAGGTGATGAGTCATCGACTGGAAAAACCGAATCTATCTATCAGCTTCAGGATGGCGGCCTTGGGGGCTATTCCTGACAGTATTCTAAACCCTTATGAGCCGCCGAGTAGGGCTGCTATTTCTATGGCCGGTACGCAACCAATGGTAAACTCATCAACAACTGCTACCATGACATCCGGTTCAACTGCTGCCGTGAGAGGTGGGGCGAGCGGCTCTATTCGGCCACCGACTCAGGTTTTATCTGAGCTTTTCGGCACCCTGGCGACTCTGTTAGCCATGAAGGTGACTTCAGCGAATCAAGCACAGCATAATATAGAAGTTGCAAAGGCGTGGGATGACGTGGCCAAAGCCCAAGAGGATCCTAATGCAGAGAATGGCAAGATGGCGACGAAGTGAGCTTCCATGGATGTAGAGTCACAACGGATAAGGGCAGAAGCTTTGCGCCTAAGTCTAGATCAAAATGTGTCCAATGATGTTTTTCGAAGAAGGCACCAGAGCCTCCTACCTTCGTAGTTTGAGGGGCGGAATCTTTTTAACACACTCGGGGCAGGAACGAGTGACCCGCCCGTTGTAACCCGGACTGCTGAGGTGCCAGGGACCAAGGCGACGGCCCAACCTCATGTGCCAGACCCGCCTCATAGGGATATGACCCCACCTCAATGGGTTCCAACACCCTCTGGCCATTATTCTAACCCAGGGGATAACATGATAGCAGCAGGTACACGGCTGGCGGCTATCCCGGTCGAAGTTGAGTCTCCAGCGGTGATAGAGACCCATAACGCGGTGGAGCTTCTTCATACGGCTGTGGCACAACATGCGGCTTATTCATACAACCGTGAGCGTGTTCACTCAACTCCTCACCCAAGCCGAAGCTACAACTGGCGTATTGAGTCGCCGGCAGTTTCCAACAGCGAGAGGCGTCGTAACCCACCTCATAATGATGACCCACCCCATGGACATAACCCGCCCCGTGATGATAATAATGCTCAGACCCTTGTGGATCAGGCTAGAATCTGCCGTGAGGCAGAATTGGCGACTCAATTGGGGGCTCATCAGCAATTTCCAGTAAACCCTTCGGTGTCTGTTGAGGTTGGAACAACTTCTAGGATAGTTGGTGTACCGTGTCTAGTACCGGCTCTATGCAATGAATGTTTTCCCAAAGATTTTAAGGCCATCGTAAGGTGCCTAATTTTATAGCCGATCTTCCACCTGAGGCTTGGATTGAGAGCTATGAGCTGGCTATGGAGATGCTAGATGTTAATGATGCTGTATGTGCCAAGTACTTCACCATGATGTTGGATGGACCGGCTTGAACCTGATAGAAAGGATTGATCGCCAATTTCATCAGTTCATGGGCTAAGCTAAAGGCGTGCTTCACTCAGAACTTTAAGGGAACGTGTAAGCATCCTCTAATGATTATTGACTTGGATAACTGTGTGCAGCGGGAGGATGAGTCGGCCCACCATTGGGTCCGCCGGGTCTCAACTATTATCCATTCATCAGATAGCATTGTGGCGGGTTCAGCTGTTCTAGTCTTGGAGAAGAATTGTCATTTTACCCCCCTTAAGCAGAAGCTTGGGCAGCATAAATGTCATTGTAATCTTGTAATGACATGTGAGAGCTCATGGCGGCTCTCATCAAGTATGTCGACTCTGATACCACCAAGGATCCTGGATCTGATGATGAAAAATCCAACAAGGGAAAGAAGAATGGTAATGGTAAGGGTCAGTAGCAGAACGTGACATGGCATAATGGTCACAACCAGGGTAACAGTGGTAAGCACACACACCCCGATGGCGGGTCAGATCTTGTAGCTAACACCAACACTGGATTTAAAAGCCAGTGCCTAATGGAAATGGTAAGCAGGCCTTGGAGGGCCAAAAATTTAATATTGAGGCGATGATGAACGAACCTTGCCCGAAACACAGTCTGCCCAATAAACTAGCAGCTCATGCTTGGAAGAACTGTTTCATCATGAGAGAGTACAGGAATTCCAACTTTAATCAAAATCATGGCAACAATAATATCCCTCCTGGTGGGTTAGGATATGGCTCACAAGGGCTCGACTTTGGTGGTGGTGGCTCAACTTCTGGATATCAAGGACAGGGCAACTAGGGTGGTTATAACCAAAAGTCTGGTCAGGGTAACCAGCAACATCAGTCCAGATACTAGAGTAATCCAAAGCAACTTAAAAGTGGCCAGTATCATGTTTTTACCACAAGTCTCTGCAAACAAGATCAGAAGGTTCATAAACGCATGATCAATGCGATTGAGCTAGCGGTACGTCAATACTTGTGGTGGTCAGAGCAACCAATCACATGGTGTCGAGAGGATCACCCGCCCCGAGTTAACAATCCTAGTCAACTAGCATTGGTGGTAGTCCCTCAAGTTGGGGGTTATAAATTCACCAAAGTACTCATGGATGGTGGCATCAGTATCAATATCCTCTAATACGGTACCTTTTGTCAGATGAATTTAACTGATAAGGAGCTTAAGCCGTCTTCTATAGTTTTTTCATGGTGCAGTACATGGTAAGTCGGCATATCCAGTTGGTAAGATTGCCTTGGAAGTGGCTTTCAGCGACGACTATGACTACAGAGCAGAGACGTTATGGTTTGAAGTGGTTAAGATCAAGAGCCCTTATCATGCCTTGTTCGGACGGCCGGCTTACACCAAATTTATGGCGCGGCCTTATTATGTTTACTTACAACTTAAAATTCCAGGGCATAAGTGCACTATTACATTCCATGTCAATCGGAAAATTGCATTTGATTGTGAGGAAGGAGATGCTGCATATGCTGAGTAGGCTTGCGCCACGGAGGAGCTTAAATTTTGTAAGGATAGTGTTTACCCGGCGGATATGACCCCATTGAAGAAGCCCACCACTGAGCAAGACCCTTTGTTGAAGTTTAAGTCAGCTGATGATAGTAAGCAAGTTGAGTTTGTCCCTGGCGAGTCATCTCAGCAGTTCACAGGGGGCCCAACATGGATCCTTAATATGAAAGGGCGCTCATCGAGTTCATTTGTGAGAATTGAGACATCTTTGCATGAAAACCTTCTCACATGCTGGGTGTACCGAGATAACTCGCTGAGCACACTCTTAATGTGGATCCTAAATTTAAGCCGGTTACATAGTTTCTTTGTCATTTCAATGAAGAGCGACGTAAGGCCATTGGAGAAGAAGTGGCGCAGCTCTTGGTATCCAGGTTTATTGTGGAAGTCTTTCGTCCGAAGTGGTTGGCTAACCCGGTACTGGTGCTTAATCAAGAAGAATGGCACTTGGTGTATGTGTGTTGACTACACAGATCTTAACAAAGCTTGTCCAGCTGATCCGTTTGCTCTCCCTTGTATCGACCAGATTATTGATGCCATGGTGGGTTGTGAGAGTTTATGTTTCCTAGATGTGTATTCTGGTTATCATCCGATCAAGATGGCGGTTAAAGACCAAGAGAAGACAGCTTTTATCACCCCTTTTGGAGCCTTCTGCTATGACTCTATGTCTTTTGGGCTTAAGAGTGCCCAGGCGAGTTATCAATGTTGTGTTTAGAATTGTTTTCATAGTCAAATTGGGTGTAATGTGCATGCTTATGTGGATGATATTATGGTCAAGTCGAGAAAAATGAGGCGCTCTTGCATGATCTAAGGGAGACTTTTGATAATCTCCGGGTCTATAAGATGATGCTTAACCTGGCCAAGTGTGTTTTTGGTGTACCTGTAGGCAAGATCTTGGGTTTTCTGGTCTTAGAGAGAGGTATTGAAGCTAACCTGGAGAATATTAAGGCTATTACTTCATTGTATAAGACGACATGTGTCAATGACTTCCAATGCATGGCGGGTCGTATCGCGGCTCTAAGCCGGTTCATAAGCCGCCTGGGAGAGAAGGCCATTCCCTTATACTAGATGCTGAAGAAAATAGATCATTTTGTCTAGAGTGACGCTGCTGACAAGGCGTTTGAGGCGCTCAAAAAGCAGTTAGTTGAGCCGCCCATCCTTGTGGCTCCCATTGAGAAAGAACCTTTGCTCCTATATGTGGCGGCAAATTGTAAGGCTGCCAGTGTGGAGATTGTGGTGGAGCGCAAAGAGACAGGGTAAGGAATACCCAGTCCAGAGGCCGGCTTATTATGTCAATGGGGTGTTGATTGATTCGAAGCAACGTTATCCGCATTGGCAGCAATTGGTCTATGGAGTGTTCATGGCGAGTCATAAGCTGAAGCATTATTTTCTTGCTCATCCTATTACTGTGGTCAGCTCTACTCCTTTAGGAGATATTGATACGTCTCCAACGTATCTATATTTTTTGATTGTTCCATGCTGTTATATTATCAATCTTGGATGTTTTATACTCATTTTATATCATTTTTTGGTACTAACCTATTGACATAGGGCCAAGTGCAAGTTGTTGTTTTTTGCATGTTTTTTACATCACAGATAATCAATACCAAACGGAGTCCAAACGGCACGCCCTGGTGGGTTGTGCCCACCTCGGGTGCCCCCCGGATCGCCTCTTTGCTCTATAAATACCCCAATATTCTAGAAACCCTAGGGGAGTCGACGAAAATCAATTTTAGCCGCCGCAGAGTCCAGAACCACCAGATCCAATCTAGACACCATCACAGAGGGGTTCACCACTTCCATTGGTGCCTCTCTGATGATATGTGAGTAGCTCTTTGTAGACCTTTGGGTCCATAGTTAGTAGCTAGATGGCTTCCTCTCTCTCGTTTGATTCTCAATACAATGGTCTCTTGGAGATCTATATGATGTAACTCTTTTGCGGTGTGTTTGTTGGGATCTGATGAACTTTAAGTTTATGGTTAGATCTATCTCTTTTTATCCATGAAAGTTATTTGAGTTTCTTTGATCTCTTATATGCATGATTGCTTATAGCCTCATATTTCTTCTCCAATATTTGTGTTTTGTTTGGCCAACTTGATCTATTTATCTTGCAATGGGAAGAGGTGCTTTGTAGTGGGTTTGAACTTACGGTGCTTGATCCCAGTGACAGAAGGGGAACCGACACGTATGTATCGTTGCTACTAAGGATTAAACGATGGGGTCTATTTCTAGATAAATAGATCTTGTCTACATCATGTCACCGTTCTTATTGAATTACTTCGTTTCTCCATGAACTTAATACACTAGATGCATGTTGGATAGCGGTCGATGTGTGGAGTAATAGTAGTAGATGCAGGCAGGAGTCAGTCTACTAATCTTGGACGTGATGCCTATATAATGATCATTGCCTGGATGGTACTTTTATGTAAATTACTTTGGGTGAAGCCACCAAATTGCTTGATAATATTATGGAAAATTATTCGCAATGGTATACCGAAAGAGCTCCTACTAGTAAAAAAGTTAATCTGTTGAAGAGATTTCTTCTTTGAGTGGAAAAGTTGATGCTCTTATGAAATTGGTTGCTAATAAAAGTGCTCCTGTTGATTTCAATGTTATGCCTTTGTCTACTTTGATTGAGCAAAATAGTGATGTCGTAGATGTGAATTTTATCTCGCGAAACAGTTTCAATAACAATGCTTATAGAGGTAAATTTAATCCTAGGTCTTTTTCCTAGTAATTCCTCTAATAATTATGGTAATTCCTATGGAAATCCTTCTTATAATAATAATAGGATCACCTCTGATATTGACAATAATATTAAAGAATTTATCAACACGCAAAAAGTTTTCAACACTACCATAGAAGAAAAGTTGAACATGATTGATGATTTGACTAGAAGTGTTGATAGAATTTCTCATGATGTGGTAAATCTCAAGATGAAAATTTTGTGCCTAAAGTTGAGGAATCAATTAAAGCTCTCTATGTTTCTATGGATGAAAGTAAGAAAAGAACCGCTATGCTTAGAGCTAAAAGAGAATTTTTAGAAAAAGCGTTTTCTAGTGATTACTTTCGTAAAAGTGATGAAGGTCTTAAAATGATTGGTGTTTCTTCTATTGATTCCTTGTTTATTAAAGTTAAGATTGATGAAAAAGTTACTGGAGAAGAGTCAACTTTAGCTAGAAGGTGTCCCAATATTTCAGAGGGTGAAAATCTTGTTGAGAAAATTGATAAAAGTGAGTTTGAAGAGGTCAAAACTTTTACTAGTGATGTGCCCACTCTTTTGGATTACAAAGACTTTAATTATGATAGTTGCTCTTTGATTGATTGTATTTCTTTGTTGCAATCCATGATAAATTCACCCCATGCTTATGAACAAAATAAAGCTTTTACTAAACATATTGTTGATGCTATGATGAAAGCTTTAGAAGAAAAGTTGGAATTAGAAGTTTCTATTCCTAGAAAATTGCATGATGAATGGGAACCTACTATCAAATTCAAGATTAAAAATTATGAGTGTTTTGTTTTGTGTGACTCGGGTGCTAGTGTTTCTACAATTCTGAAATCTTTATTTGATGTGCTTGGTCTGACCGATATTGAAGAATGTTCTTTAAGTTTACACTTGGCGGATTCTACTATTAAAAAGCCTATGGGAAGAATTAAGGGAGAATTGCATTTTTACCCCTAGTTGGTTCCTACCCAAGGGTTTTGCCCTTACTTTTCGAGCTTGCTCAGTTTTGCCCTTACTTTTTCCGTCGAGGTCCCTCGAATGCCCTTTGACCGTTTGACCAAAACTTTGAAAATTCATAACTAATTCATATTAACTCATAAAAATGCAAATAAGATATCAAAATGTTCAGATAAACATTACCTTTATGTGCATATCATTTGCATTCAGGACAAAAGCACCCTTTAAACTACCTCAGGTAATTAATGTTATTAACATTAATAAAAATAAAAAGGTATAAACAATATTTTTTTTCATGAATAAAAATTACATGAAAATGTAGGTGATGTTCTCTGAACATCCAGATATCTTATTTGCATTTTTCGGAGTTCATATCATCTTGTTATGAATGTTCTAACGACTTTGACAATTATTTGGAAACTTCATAACAAATTGATACGAACTCAGAAAAATGGAAATAAGATATCAGGATGTCAGGAAACATCACCTACATTTGCATGTAATTTTTATTCATGAAAAAATATTGTTTATACCTTTTTATTTTTAATAATGTCAATAACATTAATTACCTCAAGTAGTTTAAACGGTGCTTTTGTCCTGAATGCAAATGATATGCACATAAAGGTAATGTTTATATGAACATTTTGATATCTTATTTGCATTTTTCTGAGTTCATATGAATTAGTTATGAATTTTCAAAGTTTTGGTCAAACGGTCAAAGGGCATTCGAGGGACCTCGACGGAAAAAGTAAGGGCAAAACTGAGCAAGCTCGAAAAGTAAGGGCAAAACCCGTGGGTAGGAACCAACTAGGGGCAAAAATGCAATTGTCCCAAGAATTAATGATGTTATTATTCTTGCAAATAGGAATTATGTGCCCATAGATTTTATTGTTCCTGATATTGATTGCAATACCTCTTGTCGAATTATTCTTGGTCGGCCGTTTTTACGCACTATCTGTGCGGTGATTGATATGAAAGAAGGCAATATATATTAAGTTCCAATTTCCTTTGAGAAAGGGTATGGAACACTTTCCTAGAGCAAGAATTAGGCCACCAGATGAATCAATCATGAGGTCATCTTATGGATCTCGAACCAAAGATGACAAAACTTAGATCCTTGCTTTGTGCCTAGCTAAGGGCGTAAAACTATAGCGCTTGTTTGGAGGCAACCGCATGGATAAAATTTATTTTTGATTTTTGCTTTATGTTCTTGAGTGTTACCACAATTATGATATTGTTATGATTGTGTTTTTGTGTTTTAATTAGTGTTTGTGCCAAGTAAAGCCTTTAGGATCTTCTTGGGTGATAGTTGTTTGATCTTGCTAAAAAACAGAAACTTTTTCCCTCACGAAAATAATTCTCATTTTTAATCAGGGAGCGATGAAATACAAATTCCTTTTGTAGTAGATTAATATTCAAATTGCCAGGTCGTTCTAATTTTTCGGAGTTTTTGGAGTTACAGGAGTATTCGAAATATCCTGATTTCTACAGACTGTTCTGTTTTTGACAGATTCTGTTTTCTTTGTGTTGTATGCTTGTTTTGATGATTCTATGGTTTTCTTTGATGAGTTTTTGCCATAGAATATTTGGAATACAGTAGATATAATGCAAGAACAAAATATGAATTGGTTTACTACAACACTTATAGTAGTGATTTGTTTTCTTATACTAACGGATCTCAGGATGGCTTTTGCCGAGTTTTTTGTGATTGAAGTTTTCAAGTTTTGGGTTATCTTACGATGGATGAAGGAATAAGGAGTAAGAAGAGCCTAAGCTTGGGGATCCCCCAACATTCCAAGCTATTATCCAAAAGAGAGCAAGTAACTAAGCTTGGGGATGCCCCAAGTGGCATCCCCTCTTTCTGCTAACGACCATCGGTATTTTACTCGAAGCTATATTTTTATTCCTCACATACTATGTGTTTTGCTTGGAGCGTCTTGTATGATATGATTCTTTTCTTGTTTTGTTTTGTGTTTTAAGTCTTGATTCCTTGCTAGACACACCTATTTGAGAGAGCCAAAATTATGCCATGACTTGTTAGAATTTCTCTCTATGCTTCACTTAAATTTTTATGAGCTATGGATTTTGCTCTAGTGCTTCACTTATATCTTTTTGAGCATGGTGTGCTTTAGTATTTTTGAAGAAATGCTCTCTAGCTTCACTTAGATTTATTTGAGAGTTAGTAAAATTTTCAAGAAATTCTCTCTTGCTTCACTTAAATCAATTTGAGAGAAAGAAATATTATGCTCATGATCTTCACTTATATTTGTTGGGGCTTGTCAAAAGAAACACATGAAAATTAGTCCCAAAGTGATATATATCCAAGTAGGATATAATAAAAACTTTCATGAAGATCATTGGAAAAAATAAACTTGACTCTTAGTAATAGTTTTGAGATACGATGATGTGATATATGAGTCATCTTGATAAGTAATTATGCTTTAGTAAGAATATTGGTGTCAAGGTTTGTGATTCCCTATGCAAGCACGAAAGTCAATAGTCATGCAATGAAATTATATCCTACTTGTGGTGCATTATTTGGTGTTAATTATGCTTAATGCTCACTTATGAGATTATTTGTTTCTTGGTTGGTCGCTTCTCAATCTTTTGCTAGCCTTAATTTTGCACTAAGTATGATCACTACTTGTGCATCCAAAAGCCTTTAAACCACTTTTGCCATATGATTCCACCATATCTACCTATATGCGGTATTCTTTTGCCGTTCTAAGCAAATTTGTATGTGCCATCTCTAATATTCAAAATAAATTTCCTTTTGTGTGCTCGTACCGCTCGCGAGGCGGTGAGGGGTGGCTAATATTTTCCATGCTAGATGTGTTATTCTCACGATGAATGTTTATTCACTTGTCATTGCACGAGAGTAAGGCAAAGATATTAGGGATGCTCAGTCCTGAAATGAAAAATGAATTTACTTTATGTTGTCAAATAATAAATTCCTTGGAAAGTGTTGGTATGAAAGGCACCCGTGGATACGGTTAGCCATGGAAAGTGAAAGTATGGTGGAAAAGGAATAAACTTTAATTTCTGTTTGGGAACTGCCTATGATATATCTAGCATGGAAAGTGTTGGGAACTCTAAGTCATTTTCGTTGGTGGGAAAAGTACGCCTCTCAAAATGTTGTTATCTCTCAACTTTCGCTTTGAGCTCTGGCACCTCTACAAATCCCTACTTCCCTCTACGAAGGGCCTTTCTTTTACTTTATGCAATTTTTATTTTTGAATTTGAGTCTCCATCCTCTCTTATAAAAGCACCAACTAGGAGGTACTATGATCGTACTTGAGAACTGGGTGTAGTTAATATGCGAGTGTGTTTCATGAATGGATCAATGATTGAGCATGATGGGCTAGGGATAGCTTATTTTAGCATTGATATTTTGAAAGACATGGTTGCTTGTTGATATGCTTGAGTATTTAAGTTGTCTTGTTAAAAATATACTATTGCTTTGAACAATATAAAAGTCCAAATGTCCATGCTATAAAGAAAAGAATATGATATGACATGTTAGGCAGCATTCCACATCAAAAATTCTGTTTTTATCATTTACCCACCTGAGGATGAGCAGGAATTAAGCTTGGGGATGCTGATACGTCTCCAACGTATCTATAAATTTTTATTGTTCCATGATGTTATATTATTAATCTTGGATGTTTTATAACCATTTTATAGTCATTTTATATCAATTTTTGGTACTAACCTATTGGCATAGTGCCAAGTGCCAGTTGCTATTTTTGCACATTTTTTACGTCGCAGATAATCAATACCAAACAGAGTCCAAACGCGGCGAAACTTTTTGTGGATTTTTTTTGCACCGGAAGACATCCAATGGGTCGGAGAAGCGCCTCTGGGTGCTCCAAGTGGAGCACAATGCCTGGATGCGCCCTGGTGGGCTGTGCCCACCTTGGGTGGCCCCCAAACCGCCTCTTTGCTCTATAAATACCCCAATATTCCAGAAACCCTAGGGGTGTCGACGAAAATCAGTTCCAGCCACCGTAGAGTCCAGAACCACCAGATCCAATCTAGACACCATCACGGAGGGGTTCACCACTTCCATTGGTGCCTCTCCGATGATGCGTGAGTAGTTCTTTGTAGACCTTCGGGTCCGTAGTTAGTAGCTAGATGGCTTCCTCTCTCTCGTTTGATTCTCAATACAATGGTCTCTTGGAGATCTATATGATGTAACTCTTTTGCGATGTGTTTGTTGGGATGCGATGAATTTTGAGTTTATGATCAGATCTATCTCTTTTTATCCATGAAAGTTATTTGAGTTTCTTTGATCTCCTATATGCATGATTGCTTATAGCCTCGTATTTCTTCTCCAATATTTGGGTTTTGTTTGTCCAACTTTATCTATTTATCTTGCAATGGGGAGAGGTGATTTTTAGTGGGTTCGATCTTACAGTGCTTGATCCCAGTGACAGGAGGGGAACTGACATGTATGTATCGTTGCTACTAGGGATAAAATGACGGGGTCTATTTCTGCATAAATAGATCATGTCTACATCATGTCATTGTTCTTATTGCATTACTCCATTTCTCCACGAACTTAAGACACTAGATGCATGCTGGATAGCGGTCAATGTGTGGAGTAATAGTAGTAGATGCAGGCAGGAGTCAGTCTACTAATCTTGGACGTGATGCCTATATAATGATCATTGCCTGGAGATCGTCATGAGTATTTGAAGTTCTATCAGTTGCCCAACAATAATTTGTTCACCCACCGTTTGTTATTTTTCTCAAGAGAAGCAACTAGTGAAACCTACGCCCCCCGGGTCTCTTTCACATATTATTTGCCTTTGCGATCTATTTTATTTGCCTTTTATTTTCAGATCTATTAAACCCAAAAATACAAAAATACCTTGCTGCAATTTATTTTATTTGGCGTTCGATCTATCAATATTTACAACTCTCTCACGTCCATTTTACCTATCTTGGGCGACGTACCCGAAAGGGATTGACAACCCTTTTACACGTCAGGTTGTGAGTATTTGTTATTTGTGTGCAGGCGCTGTTTATGTGTTGTTGCTTGCTCCTCCTACTGGTTCGATAACCTTGGTTCCATATCTGAGGGAAATACCTACTGCCGCTGTGCTGCATCATCCCTTCATCTTTGGGGAAATACCGACGTAGCTTCAAGCCACCATCAGACATTATTCAAAACAGGGAGGCCACAGGCCGAGTTGCTAAGTGGGCAATAGAACTTGACCCTCACGGTTTGAAATATGTGCCAAGAACATCTATCAAACATTAGGCTCTAGTGGATTTCATCACTGACTGGACAGAATTGCAGACGCCTAAGGAGAAGCCTGATAACACATATTGGACGATTCACTTTGATCGGTCCAGGCAGCTAGAAGGCTCGGGGGCTGAAGTTATTTTGACTTACCCACGAGGTGACAAATTTTCTTATGTTTTAAGGCTGATGTTCCCTTGTACTAACAATGCAACAGAATATGAGGCTTTACTCCACGGCCTTCGAATGGCCAAAGAGATGAATTTAAGCCGGGTCAGGTGTTTTGGTGACTCAGACCTGGTGGCTCAGCAAGTTTCAGGCACATGGGATTCCAAAGACCCGCTCATGGCGGCTTATCGCCGGGCAGTTGACAACATTGCTGGTCACTTCAAGGGGTATGAGGTGGAGCGTCTGGATTGAAGGAAGAATGAGGCGGCCGATGCCTTGAGCCGGCTTGGGTCTCAATGTAAGCCAGTGCCTCCAAATGTGTTTCTTGATGTATTGCATAATCCCTCAACCAAGTTACCATTAGAAGAGGATCTTGCTATTCCTGACCCGGAGGCACAGTTGGTAGCGGCTCTCCATGCTATTCCTGATTGCACGCTTCCCTGCTTGGCTTATATGACCCGGGGCGAGTTGCCTGAGGATGAAAATTTGGCAAGGATAACCAGGAGGTCTAAATCTATGGCTATTGTGAGTTACACCGATGAAGTGTGACATGCGTGTTCCAACGTTGTGTTTCTCCTGTAGAGGGCCATGAGATTTTAAGAGAGATCCATGAAGGTGATTGTGGTCATCATGCAGGCTCTAAGTCTTTAGTGGCTAAGGTTTTTGTCATGGGTTTTATTGGTTGACGGCTCATGCCGATGCAGAGGATATCATTAGTAAGTGTGATGGATGTCAGAAATTTTCTCGATGGGCTCATGTGCCGGCTCAAGAGTTGAAGATGATTCCAATTACTTGGCTGTTTGCAGTCTGGGGGCATGATATGGTTGAAACTTTCAAGAGGTCTAAGGATAAGAGAACCCGCCTCTTGGTGGCGGTTGACAAATTTACCAAGTGGGTTGAAGCAGAGCCGGTCAGCAAGTGTGATGCGGCAACCATAGTCCAATTTGTTGAAAAACTGAACTTCCGTTTTGGTTACCCTCATAGTATCATCACTGATAATGGCACTAATTTGTCTAAGGGTGCTATGAAGGAGTTCTGTCAACGAGAGCATATTCGTCTTGATGTTTCTTCTGTGGCTGATCCACAGTATAATGGTGAAGCTAAGAGGGTAACCAAGAAATTTTGAGAGGTATCAAGCCCGGCTTATGGTTCCTTTGAAGCAAACGCCGGGTTGTTGGGTTCAGGAGTTACCTTTAGTACTCTGGAGTATCAATACCACCCCTAACAGGTCAATAGGCTATACCCCTTTCTTCGTGGTCTATGGTGCAGCGGCGGTTCTTTCAAGTGATATTTGTCATGACTCTCCCCTCTTGGCGGCTTTATGTTGAAGCTGATATGAGATAGCACGTCAAAACACACTCGATGCTTTGGATGAGGAGCATGACCTTGCGGCGGCTCGTTCAACAATATATCAACAAGACTTGCGTCACTATCATAACTATAGAGTTAAAACTCGAGTATTTCAAGAAGGTGACTTGTTAGTCCGGCTGATTCAAGATCAGACTGATATGCATAAGTTATCACCTCCTTGGGAAGGGCCCTTTGTGGAGCCTCATTCATAGTTATGATAGTTGGAGGAGAACACAAGGATTCGCGCAAAGGATTCACTTGGTTATACGAGAACACAAGGACACAAGGATTCACGCAAGTTGGAGGAGGAGACACGTCGGCCCTGGAATATTGCTCATCTTCAGTCTTATACACCTGAGCCACCGACTCTCGTCTTTGTACATACATTTGTGAGTGTATATATATATATTTTATGATCAATATAATAAAGTTGGCATCCCTGGAAAATTCAGGGCTCTGTCGTTTCATTTCTGTGTATCTGAGTCTTTATCATTTGGTCATAAGGTCACTTGGGAGCTCCCAACTCATCGGGTTTAGCTTTCATACCCTCTTGACTAGGCATGGACGCCAAATTATGAGTTATTCTTCTTGTTTGCAACTTGCTACTCCACCAAGTGACCCGCCGAACTCTTAACAGTCAATCTTTTTCAGACCCTGAACTCGTTAAGGTTAAAATGACGGCTTGTGTCACGTGAGAGACGGCTTACAGTGAGCTAGGATTAACTCAACGGTTGTGTGGCCCTAAAAGCACATGGCCCTGTGAGCCAACTTGTTTGGTCATGCTTTGGTAAGCCAGCCAGGCAATTATTTGAGATTTTTTAAATTTTTTCTCTTGAGTCCTTTGGATTTATTTCTCCTAAAGATTTTTTCTGTTAAGTGAATTTTGACATTCTTTGTCATAAAGCTCCAATTGTATGACTCATGTTTGAGTATTTTGGGTTTGGTAACCCGCCCTGGCTACGGACTTTAAGTCGCCAGTATGCTCTGGTTTGAACAATTGAGGTCATGCGATTGCAAGTCTTTGGGTTGTCACCCGCAGTGGATATTGATGTTTAAGCCGTCAGTATGATACAAATATATAGGTATGTTTTCAATTATTATATGTATATTCGAGATTTGGTAACCCGCCCTAATTTTTGACTTTAAGTCGTCAATATATTTTGACCGGAATGGCCTTGATCACCCGCCCTGGTTTTTGTCCTTAAGTCGCCAGGACATATGTTGTTTAAACTTTTAGCAGGCCATGCAAAGCTTCACATACAAATAAGAGTGTTGCTATGACTTGTATGAATGGTCACATCAGGCAGGTCATAAATATTAAAACTGGCGGCTCAAAAGTCCAAGATTCACATGCACGAAGGCATGACATGGTGGATCACTGTTTACAACTATCCTATTACAAGGCTTTGCTTTGAGCCAAGAAAAGTTTTCAACTTCAAATGTTTTTGGAGTTGCACTCCTATAAGCTGGCCTGAGAGCCGCCTGGATCATCGGCGCTATGATTAATTTTCTTCCGGCCGGCTTGAGGACTATGGATCATCCCGCGCCGGTTCTTCCTTGTCAATCATCCGAAGATAATCCGTTGCCCAATTGATGCCGGTTAAAGCTTGGAAGTGGCCTCATCATTGAGTATAATAGAATGATCAGCGTCAGGGGCAAAGATATGCTTACTCTGAGGAGGAATGAGATTGACAACATCATGAGAAGGCGGCTTAATCTTCTGATTGTTGCCATCGTAAGCCGCTGTGTACTTGCTTAAGTCTAGTTCTTCAATAAGCTTTGTGACACCTGGGTAATCAAGCTACAGTAACCCTCTGGTGATGATGCCACGTCACCTCGATTATTGTTGATAATCTCGCGTTAGTTCAGAACCGATCCAAATTCAAATTTTAATTAAAAACAATTAAATTTTCAAAAGTCAAAACTAAATTGTTCCTAATGTGTCAAATAATCCATAATAAATGTTGGTGAAAAATCATCTTTTAATAAGATACTTAAATGCACTAAATAGACTAAAACAGCGATAAAACAATTATCTAAAATGCTTTTAAGATAATAAGCAAATGCAAAATACTTTATTTAAAGTGCCAAAATATTTGGGGCTGTGACCTATTTAATAACACCAAATTAGTTGTCGCTTCTAAATTTTATAAAACTAAAATAAAAGAAAGCAAAAAATAATAGAATAAAAGAAGGAAAAGAAAATAGAACAAACAAAAAAGAGAAAAGGCTTCCCCCCCACTGGGCCTTGGCCCAGCCACTAGCCAGGCCGGCCCAGTAGGCGCCCCACTCCCCACCTCCATATCCCCACTCTGGGGGAACCCTAACCCGTAACCTCCACCCACTATCCCCACTCCCGCCCTCTATCCCCTGTTTCCGTCTGGATCGGATCAGGTACCAGGGCCAACCCCGACGATCGTCCCTGCGTCCCCGTCGTCGATCCCGCCACCTCGCCGACCTCCTCCGCGACTCCTCCTCGCCGGATCGTTGCCGTCCTCCTTGTCATCCTCCCCAAGCTGCTCCTCGCGCCTTACTGCCCCGTCCCTACGAACCCCGGTGAGGGCCCCGGTCCTCCTCCTCCCCGTGCCCGCACACCGCGCTCGCCCGCGACTTGCTGCTGCTGCCTGCCGCGGCCGCGCCGCCGTGCTTGCCAGCTTCCGCGCGCGTCGCGCACCCCACGCCAATCACCCCTACTGCCGCCTACCACTAACCTCGCCAGCGTGTGCTCGCCCGTGCATGCACGTCTGCCCACGCGTGCCATCGCCGCTCGTGCATTGTTCCCCCTGCTCTGCTTCGCCTGGCGCCGCGGATCGGCTCCGCCGGCACCACCACTGCCCTGCCGCTACCGCCGACCCCGCACATCCCGCATCTGCTGCGCCCATCGTCGCGCACTACGCGCGAACGAGCTCGCCCGCGTGCCCCACTGCTGCCCGCCTCGCCCAGCCTCGTACGAGCGCCCGCGCCCGCGCGGGGATTGGCTCGCAGCCGCCCACTATTGTCGTTGTCGCCCGTGCCCATTCCGGCCATTCCCCTCTCCGGCGCCGCCTCCACCTGCGCCTGTGGCCCTCCGCCTTGCCTCGCTCCCGCGCTCACTGGCGCGCACCACCGCCATTGCTGGCCTCGCCTCCGGTCGCCGCCCGTCGGCCACCGCAAACCCCCCTGCCTGTCGCCCCACGCTGCTCCCTGCAGCGCCCTATCGGGCGCCCGCTGCGCCCGCTCGAACCGCCCAGTGCCCAATTGTCCATGGGCCTATGACAAGTGGGGCCCGACCCCAGAACATTTAATAAAAAGAGTTTTAAATAAATAAATATATAATAAATTATAAAAAATATATTAATTAATTAATTAAAGTTTAATTAACCTAATTAACTAGTGTTAATTAACTAAACAGTAATTAGATTAGTTAAATCCTAATTAGGCTAAACAGAGAATGACATGTGGGACCCACACATCAGGTTGACCAGTCAACCCTGTTGACTGCTGACGTCATGCTGACATCATGAGGACGTCAGCAAATAATGTTCTGGATAACGTTGGATTAAATAAATTAAATAAATCCTAAAAACGACTTAAATCTTTTAAAATCAATATAAAATAAACTGTAACTCGGATGGAAAAACTTTCTACATGAAAGTTGCTCAGAACGACGAGACGAATCCGAATACACAACCCGTTCATCCACCACGCATCCCTAGCATACCAAACATGCAACTTTCCCCCTTCGGTTCATTTGTCTGAAAACGCGGAACACTGGGGATATCTTCCCGGATGTTTCCCCCCCTTCACCGGTACCACCCCATACCGCGTTAGGGCACCCCTAGCACCGCTACTTGACATGTCATGCATCGTCACACATATATTTGCTTAATATTTATTGTTTCTTCCCCCTCTTCTCTCACTAGACACTGAGACCGATGCCGCTGCTGCCCAGTACAACTACGGTGTTGACAACCCCTCTCTCTTGCCAGAGCAACCAGGCAAGACCCCCCCCCCTTGATCACCAGATATCGCCTATTCTTCTCTATACTGCTTGCATTAGATTAGTGTAGCACGTTACTGCTTTCAGTTAATCCTATACTGTTGCATAGCCTATCCTTGCTACTACTGTTGTTACCTTTACCTGCTATCCTACTGCTTAGTATAGGATGCTAGTGTTCCATCAGTGGCCCTACACTCTTGTCCGTCTGCCATGCTATACTACTGGGTCGTGATCACTTCGGTAGGTGATCATGGGCATATACTATATACTTTACACTGTTACATTACCGTTGATACTGTTTGGAGATGGGGGCTGAAGGGGCAGGTGGCTCCATCCAGGTAGTGGTGGGCCTGAGTTCCCAACAGCCCCGACTGTTACTCTGTGGCAGAGCGACAGGGCAGGTTGAGACCACCTAGGAGAGAGGTGGGCCTGGCCCTGGTCGGCTTTCGCGGTTATTTCAAGATAACACGTTTAACGAGATCTTGGTATTTGATCTGAGTCTGGCCACTAGCCTATACGCACTAACCATCTACGCGGGGACAGTTATGGGCACTCGACATCGTGGTATCAGCCGAAGCCTTTGTGATGTCAGCGACTAAGCGTCACGCGCCGGATTGGACTGGAACGCCTGCTAGGCTAGGTCTGCTTCCGTCCGCGTTCGCAACGTGCAAGTGTGCAAAGGGCGATGGGCCCAGACCCCTGCGCCATAGGATTTAGACCGGCGTGCTGTCCTCTCTGTTGTGCCTAGGTAGGGCTGCGACGTGTTGATCTTTCGAGGCCGGGCATGACCCAGGAAAGTGTGTCCGGCCAAAGGGGATCGAGCGTGTTGGGAAATGTGGTGCACCCCTGCAGGGAAGTTGATCTATTCGAATAGATGTGTCCCTCGGTAAAAGGACAACCTGGAGTTGTACCTTGACCTTATGACAACTAGAACCGGATACTTAATAAAATACTCCCTTCCAAGTGCCAGATACAACCGGTGATCGCTCTCTCACAGGGCGACGAGGGGAGGATCATCGGTTAGGATTATGCTATGCGATAATACATGGTGAACTTGCCATCTACTCTCTTCTTCTGCTGCAAGATGGAGGTTACCTGAAGCGTAGTCTTTGACATGACTAGCTATCCCCCTCTTATTCTAGCATTCTGCAGTTCAGTCCACATGTGATACCCTTACTCCATTTGATACCAATGCATACATATGTATTGTAGCTCCTTGCTTGCGAGTACTTTGGATGAGTACTCACGGTTGATTTACTCCCCCTTTCCCCCCTTCCTTTACCCGGTTGCTGTGACCAAACGTTGGAGCCCAGGAGCTAGACGCCACCATCGACGACTACTACTACTCGGGAGGTGCCTACTACTACGTGCAGCCCGCTGACGACGACCAGGAGTAGTTCAGGAGGATCCTAGGCAGGAGGCCTGCGCCTCTTTCGATCTGTATCCTAGTTTGTGCTAGCCTTCTTAAGGCAAACTTGTTTAACTTATGTCTGTACTCAGATATTGTTGCTTCCGCTGACTCGTCAATGATCGAGCTCTTGTATTCGAGCCCTCGAGGCCCCTGGCTTGTAATATGATGCGTGTATGACTTATTTTATTTGTAGCATTGTGTTGTGATATCTTCCCATGAGTCCCTGATCTTGATCGTACACGTTTGCGTGTGTGATTAGTGTACGATTGAATTGGGGGCGTCACAAGCTTGCAAGCCACAGGTTGCATCTCCCAGATGCATTGATTGAAATCCTTCTCTTCAAAGGGTGACTTGTCATCTTTGAATTCAGGATAGCCAGTGTCTATCTCCTCTGGGTCAAGCTCTGATTGCCAGGATTTGGCCCGGCCAAGAGCGAGGATGGCTCCGGCTCGGGCAATGGATAATCTATGTTCGTCAATTTGGCTCGGGACCGTGGAGAGATGATCCAGAACAGTCTTGATTTGAATCGGCGGCTTTCTATTACCTTCTAAAGCCACAAGACTACGAAGAGTGCCACTGTTTAACTTCTATGTTAAAGAATAAATGGCCTTTAGCTTCAACATCATGTCTTGACCAAGGCTAGCACTCTTGGGGCCTGTTAAGAGGTTATATAAGAGTCTCCAGGTGAGTTAGCACTGCATATTTGTATGAGAAGCCAGGCGGGTTGATACGTCTCCAACGTATCTATAATTTATGAAGTATTCATGCTATTATATTATATGTTTTGGATGTTTATGGGCTTTACTAAACAATTTATATTATTTTTGGGACTAACCTATTAACCAGAGGCCCAGCCCAAATTGATGTTTTCTTGCCTATTTCAGTGTTTCGAAGAAAAGGAATATCAAACGGAGTCCAAACGGAATGAAACCTTCGGGAGAGTTATTTTTGGAACGGAAGCAATCCAGGAGACTTGGAGTAGACGTCAGGGAAGCTTCGAGGAAGCCACGAGGCAGGGAGGCTCCCTACCCCCTGGGCGCGCCCCCAACCTCGTGGGCCCCTCATGGCTCCCCTGACCGACTTCTTTCGCCTATATATGTCCATATACCCTAAAAACATCGGGGAGCAGAATAGATCGGGAGTTCCGCCGCTGTAAGCCTCTGTAGCCACCAAAAACCAACTGGGACCCTGTTCCGGCACACTGCCGGAGGGGGAATCCCTCTCCGGTGGCCGTCTTCATCATCCCGGTGCTCTCCATGACGAGGAGGGAGTAGTTCTCCCTCAGGGCTGAGGGTATGTACCAGTAGCTATGTGTTTGATCTCTCTCTCTATCATGTTCTTGAGATGGTACAATCTTGATGTATCACGAGCTTTGCTATTATAGTTGGATCTTATGATCTTTCTCCCCCTCTACTCTCTTGTAATGGATTGAGTTTTCCCTTTGAAGTTATCTTATTGGATTGAGTCTTTAAGGATTTGAGAACACTTGATGTATGTCTTGCATGTGCTTATCTGTGGTGACATTGGGATATTCACATGATCCACTTGATTTATGTTTTGGTGATCAACTTGCGGGTTCTGCTCGTGAACTTATGCATAGGGGTTGGCACACGTTTTTGTCTTGACTCTCCGGTAGAAACTTTGGGGCACTCTTTGAAGTACTTTGTGTTGGTTGAATAGATGAATCTGAGATTGTTTGATGCATATCGTATAATCATACCCACAGATACTTGAGGTGACATTGGAGTATCTAGGTGACATTAGGGTTTTGGTTGATATGTGTCTTAAGGTGTTATTCTAGTACGAACTCTTGAATAGATCGATCCGAAAGAATAACTTTGAGGTGGTTTCGTACCCTACAATAATCTCTTCATTTGTCTCCACTATTAGTGACTTTGGAGTGACTCTTTGTTGCATGCTGATGGATAGTTATATGATCCAATTATGTTATTATTGTTGAGATAACTTGCACTAGTGAAAGTATGAATCCTAGGCCTTGTTTCCTAGCATTGCAATACCGTTTACGCTCACTTTTACTGTCAGGACCCCGATCCTAAGCCACATCGATCTAGCATGTAACACATCATATCACCTTGCGGCCTCACGCACGGTATTCCCACGGGTGTCGCCTTACCATGGCCCGGGACCGTTTGCGCCTTTTGGCTCACGTATATGATAGTGTCGCTAGCATCCATATGACAGAGAACCCGGGCCGACATGGCTAGTCGTGAACCCAAAGCGGCACTAACCTATGGGGACAGGCATACATGAATCACATCGAGCATGTCGGTCAGCAGCGTGTGAATCCGGGCTGTAGCACTGGGCTAACAGGACTCCGGGAACCCGGGCTGTAGCAGGCTAGGCAGGACTCCGGATGTCACCGCGTGACATTTCCCCGAAGGGACAGACACAGGAACGAAGTGAAACACATGCCGGCCAGTCAAGTGTCCTGAGCAGTAGTGCTGGGCTAGCAGGACTCCGGTGAACCGGGCTGTAGCGGACTACTATGGCTCATGGAAGCACTAGACTACATTTCCCCATAAGAGAGGCTGCCAAGGATAAACAACTAGATTGTCGGATCCCACACATACCAAGCATTTCAATCATACACACAATATGCTCGATATGTGTAAATACAACATGGCATCACAACATAACTCTACGACTCAAGTATTTATTCATTAGGCTCCGAGGAGCGAGATATTACAAACATGGGTCTCATGACCCAACAATCATAGCATACAAGTCAAAGCACATGCGGAAGCTTAACATGTCTGAGTACAGACATCTACAAATGAAAAGGCTAAGAAGCCTGACTATCTACCAGATCCTGCCGAGGGCACAAGATCGTAGCTGAGGTATCAAGCTAAACGTCGAAGTCCACGCGGAACTACTAGCGAGACTGAAGTCTCTCTGCAAAACATAAATTAAGCAAACGTGAGTACAAAGGTACTCAGCAAGACTTACATCAGAACTAACTACATATGCATCGGTATCAACAAGGGGGGTGGTGGAGTTTAACTGCAGCAAGCCAGCTTTGACTCAGTGGCTAACCTGAACTACGACTGCAAGCAACTCTTTTGAGGTGGCGCACACGAGTCCACATATTCACCATTCAATACACCACTATGGATCCGCTCCCGTCTCCCTACGAGAAGGCCATCCATAGCACTCACACTTATCTTGCGAGTTTTAGAGTATCCACTTTCACTTGTCTATGAACTGTTATAGGCAACCCAGAAGTCCATTACCGCGGACACGGCTATTCGAATAGATGATGTTAACCCTGCAGGGGTGTACTTCTTCACACACGCTCTCACCACTTACCGCCGTTTACACGACATGTACTCGGCAACCTTCAAGCGGAAGCCCAACGAGGGTGTCGGCCACGGCCTACCTAAACACTCAAGTCTCTAGTCCAGGTTTATCGCCTATCCAGGTTCCATCCGCAGGGAGTCCGGCCGAGGTTTCCACATACGGCCCGAACGATGTGAACAGGGTTCCCGAGACACCAAACGGGCGCCCGGTACACCGTGCCACGGTGTATCTACCGCAACATAGCCCACCCCTAGGGTCAGCGCTACGCACGGCCGCCAACACATATCCTATAAACACCAGAAACTAGTTGCAACTCCTGGACAGAGGACAAGGGTGATCAAGAAGCCGAGAGGGTCCATTGGTTTCGGCCCAATGCGTGGTAGTAACTGTTTCATGGATCACAAACACAGAACTCAGTTCCTGAGGACGGTTTCAATGAGACAACCCACCATGTACTCCTACATGGCCTCTCACCGCTACCTTTACCAAATCATGTTCACACACTTAGCTCACACACAGTAGGACATGTTTACACACCTCCGATTCATCCCCGATGAACCAGACCTGACTCAACTCTAAGCAGTAGCAGGCATGACAAACAAGCATGAATGAGTAGGCACATCAGGGCTCAAACAACTCCTACTCATGCTAGTGGGTTTCATCTATTTACTGTGGCAATGACAGGTCATGCAGAGGAAAGGGGTTCAACTACCGCAACATGTAACAGTTGAATCGTTGTTGTCCTAATGCAGTAAAAGAGAGCAGGAGCGAGAGAGTGGGCTTGTATCGGAATGAACAAGGGGGTTTTGCTTGCCTGGCACTTCTGAAGATAACATTGAGTTCTTCATCGGTGTCATCGAACTCGTCGTCGGAACCACGTCTATCGAGAGGGGACAAATACCGGCAAACAAGGAGGAACACAATCAATGCAATGCAACAATTATGATGCATGATAATGTCATGGCAATATGCTGTTGATTGAGCTAATGCAACTAGCAACCATATTAAATGAAGTTGGTTTGAACCCTAGGTTCAAATTCAAACTCCATATGTGAGTATTTAAATTCCATTTATTGAATTGTCCTAAACAGCAGCCTAAGTTGTCTAACATGCATGAAAATGCCATAAACAGATTCCTTGAATTTTTCTGATAATTTTTCATATATAATTTATTTCATTTGGAGTTACGGTTGATTTTCTATGATTTTTAGAAGTTTTGGACATTTTCTGAAATAAATAAATCATTTAAGATTTATTTAAATTCCAGAAAAAGGATTACTGCATCAGCCTGACGTCATGATGATGTCACCAAGTCAACAGGGCTGGTCCGGGTCAAACCTGACCAGTGGGGCCCACTGGTCAGTGACCCAGGGCTGGTTTTCTGTGGCTGACGTGTGGGACCAGGTCAACGGTGACGTGGCTAGGTCAAACTGACTGGTGGGGCCACGGTCATTAGCTTAAATTAAACAGGGTATAACCCTATGGTTAACTAACAGGTGGGGCCCCTCTGTCAGCGTCTGTTAGGGAGGGATTAGTGGTGATTAGTCTTAATTAAGCGACCACGTCAGCGGTCGACGCCGACGACCAAAGCACGGCGGTGGTTGGCCGGAGATGCTCGGGACGGAGCTATAGAGCATCGTTTCGCTCGTGGTTTGTGGCTACGACGAGCTGGGAGACTCGCGCATCCAGCGGAGGCAACACCTCGCGCCGGGGTTGACTAAATCGACGGTGGCAGCAACTTTTGCGGCGGCTGGAGTTTGGGAACATGCGGGCACGAGGCTGCGATGCACTAGGGGGGCGACTAGCGGCTGCATTGGCCTCCTGGGGGGCTTTCTGAGCACGGTGAGGTGCTCCATTGTGAGCGTGCGCAGCTATGGCCACGGCTACGCCATGGCCGACGGCGAGAAGCTTTCGGCCGCGATGAGAAATGGAGCTAGGGGATGGGAACGGAGGGGGCGAGCACAGGAGAAGCAGCAGGGGCTCACAGCGGATCGACGGGTAGGCTCAGCGGCTCGGGGGAGGTCCTGATGACGGAGATTCGAGGACGGTGGCTGTCGGAGTCCGAGGAAGAAGATGGAGCTGATGGTGGCGTTGTAGGGGCTCCCGCAGGGCGTGGCTCGGTGAGGAGGAAGAGGGGGTCAAGGCGGAGCCTCTGAGCACGTCGGTGAGGCGTGGGGTGGCCGGTGGCCACGGCGGTGCGCGTCGGCGGCGACGGCTACGCTCGGCGGTTGCGAGTAAGAGAAACAGAGGAGGGGGATGAGCGAGGGAGAGTGCGAGGGGTTCCAGGGGCGTGCGTGGCGGCGTTGGGGATGTCCAGGGCGACGAGGGGGCAGCCAGGCAGGCAGCTGCCGGTGTGGCACGCCGCGGCGCCGTGGCTGTCTTCTCCTCTGCCTTCTGGCAGGAGGAAGAAGACGCCCCTGCCCTCGGTGGGCTGGGCCAGTTGGCTGGGCTGCCAGCTGGGCGGGCCAGGTGGGCTGCAGGTGAGATTACTCTCTCTCTCTCTCTCTTAATTCTGTTTCTATTTTCTATTTATGTTATTTTGTTTTGATTTAGTTAAAATACTAAATCATTTTATAAAATCCTGAAAATAAATATGTGACTAGAATTAAAATATCCCAAACCACATAAAATGTTCCAGGATTATTGGACATATATTAATTATATAAAGAATATATATCCAATGCAAATAGTTATTCAATTAATTCAAAGGCCCAAAATAAATATCTCTGAGATTCCAAAAATATTGTTTTAAGTTTTACCTCTTGCCAATATTTTCAGAGACTAAGAGGAACATTTTCTTGGACTTCTTTGAAAAGATTTTAATGTTGATTATTTTTGAAGTGATTTATGAGGGTTTCAACTAACCTCAATTCAACTTTCAGAATTTAGACATGATGCATGATGCTCACTCGGGTAAATAGCTACAAGCAAATTCTAGGGCTGTGACAACTCACCCCCACTAAACAAGAATCTCGTCCCGAGATTCAAGATGTGAGGTAAGAAGACAGAGGGAATACCAATAAAGAATCTTCACGATCCGATTGCCCTTCTCAAAGATGTTGATTCATTGCATCATGTCGATCTTGACATCCTCGCTTTTGAGATCTTCATCCACGCGATGACGACGGAAAGAAGCTCAACTAGGATTGATCTTCTCGAAGATCGAGCTAAACAATATCAACTCGCGGAATGAGATGTTGAAACATCTCAAGTTGAGACACAAAACACATCGAGAGGGATGGAAGAACAACGACGGGGTTTGATTTGGTGGCAACAATTCCACACCTAAATAGATGGTGAGGGGGTTTCAAAGTAGCGAGAAGTTATGTTGCCCATAATACCATAACGAGGCATCCTAAAGAAAGTGACTCGCAGAAATATTCCCTTAAGTGGCAAAAAGAATTACTTTTGATTCAGAGATCATTGAAACTCTTCATACCAGCTTAAGGCAATTTACAATTGATCGTTTGAGGTAGCTTGAAGAGAGGGCATACTTGGACTAGGATGGATGATGTGGACTACCTTGTTGAAGACAACGCAATGGATGATTTTTTGCTCATCATCGGAGATGGATGGAACCCGTGGTAGGACCTCTTTGAAGTTGATCCTGATCAGTAATTACTGAGAAGGGTAGTCCGTAGTAGGATGACACAATGGCGGTGCAAGCTGGGAACAAAATGCAAATGCTAGGAATGATTCTAGTAACTGGGGAGAGCTCAACAGTCTAGAGTGAGTGCACTGTTTGAAAAGGTTATAACGTAACCGAGGAAACATGAAGCAAATCCCAGTTAACGCCAACGATAAAACCTAGTGCTTGCGCGTGCTCTCAAGAACTTGAGCATCTCCATATTTATCAAGGTTTTACCAATATCCATGTCAAGGATCCTGGCGACACAACATACCACCATGATGAATGGTGATGGATAATGCAGATGCAAAGGAAGATAACACTTTCTTAGATTTCACCTTAGCGAGGCCAAGGAAACAAAGTCTGGATGATCAACCGAGAGACATTTAGCACTCCGCTTCTAATGTTCTCCTTGATGTGCTAGGATAACCCATTTATTGATACGGTTTGGTATCTAGGACATCAAGTAAAGGTCGGACTTCGGCAGCACAATAATCCGTAAGGATTAACTACGGAGGTAAATCCTACGAAATCCTCATGGGGAGGTGACCAACTTTCTCAATCAAGATACTACAATAATAGGCCTTCCGGCTAGGTGTGTTGGCCACGACTTCCACTTTACCGGTTATCGAGACCAATATTATAGTTCTTGGAAAATGCTCCAAACATCATATCTGCCTGAGATTCAGATCTGGTTGGTGTCAGGATATTCCAAACTCATCGAGTCTAGAAAGGAAAATGAAGGTTTGAAACACAAATCGACGAGACGACATTGCGAGATTCTCGGGGAATGAACTACGATAGTAAGCTCCAAAACATGAGCTGGTTCTGCTACAAACCTGTGAACCCATTGTCCAAGACAAGCATGACCACGTAGTAGTCTTATAGTAAAACACTACCGAGTTTGGTGGGGAACCATCATCAAGGATATCGAAGTCCTTACATAAGTCTTGCTCTTAGGAAGGAACTTATTCTCCTTGAACAAATCAATTAGTGGCTTGGTGTGCTAGGGAATACATATGGAGTGGAGGTAATCAATCTACCAAACCATAGAATACTTCGCACGTATGCATGACTGATTTGGGATGATTCTAGAGGAAACAAAAACAAGCTTTCTTGAATTCACAGCGACAACTTACATCTAATGGACGTGAATCAAAGGAAGTCACTCCTTTCATCCAAGCATAGGCTTCATGAACGGATCACGAAGATAATGCTTACAAAATTTCCAACACTAGCTGGATGTTCAACACGAATCATGGAGGAGACAAAATGTTGCCGATGGGCTCAATAACAACTCATCGGAATTTCCGTATCACTGGACTTCCACCATCATGTGAACACGGTGATAGCATTGGTCAGACCAAAAGATGTAATGGTGTATTCTCGAGGGATCAACCACGAGTAAGACAACACTACGAACATCGTTGGTTCTGATCTGACTCGACAATAGCCCATACTCAAGTCAAAGTTTTGACAAGACAACAGATCCAACAACTGATCACAAGGACCAATTGGTGAAGATATCATCTTTCTTCAACACACGCACAAACACAAAGATATCCCTTAACATGAACTAAGTCAGACAAGCTTTTATCTTCCAACTCTCCAAGTTGTTGTTAAGCTTAACCAACTAGCTCAGGGGTATCCAACACAGGTTCTTGGGGAAAAGTGGTTTATCGGAAAACCAACTTGATCACGAACTCAACACAATGGTCAGGTGACAACCTGGTAACACTTCTGAGAAGATATTCGGGAATTCACGAACCATCGATATGTTATTAAGCTCGAGAACAATCTTGCTTTTCAGGGCAAGACGATATGATCAAGGAGCGAGGGATTCACAGTCCTAACTCATTGGTCGATGAGTGCACCCGGAAATATGGACTAGGTAGCACGGGCAATCTTAGGATGGTGATTTAATTACCAGCACACTAAGAATGAGAGTATTGTCCATTAACTACCAAGCAACGGAGTTGCTAGGAATATTGCTTTCACACACCACGGTTCACTTGTCGGCATTCCGGTTACAATAACACGGGAACCGAGGAATGAACAATGATGGCAAGAAGTATCACTGCGTCAAGAATTCATAGGAGAAGGTGCAATTCTCACGACGCTCTTGACATAAAGTGGGTAATACTTTAGGGTAGAACAGAACCAAAAGCTGGGTTGCATTTTGATCTGCGGAATACAACTGCTTTGACCCAATCCTGGATATGGATGAGGTACTGGAGTTTGTTTCTCCTAGTCATTCCAGAATAGAATGGCTTGATAGACCACAAGAATAATAAGCATCGATAACACGAATGCAAAACTACTCCTGACTATCAATTGATAGACGGGGGTCAGAATACAACTAGAGAGGAACAACTCAAAGGAACATAGAATTTTCTGAGTTGTGGATGCATAGATTAGTATGTCGAACGAATTCAACATATTTCTTCTGGATAACCCATGCGGAGGGGTAGGATTGACAGAGTCACAATATAGAATGGGGAACTCATCGAGGGCCCTCCTGTTGTGATCTTTTGATCCAACAAACTTCTGCCATAAGTGGTTCATAGTATTTGGAAGGAGGAAATACCACGGACCTCGAGGACTATCGCAAAGGTTACTAATATCCTAAAGAAACTAGCAACACTATCAACATTAGATAAGTAGGGTGAATCTCGGGTTCAAAACCCAGGAGTAGATTGCCTACTACTAAGTGGCATCACGGGATGCTTTCGAGAATGGTGGCCAGAATCATCACACCGGGAACACAAAACACGGCTAGATTACTAGGTGACTCCCTAAACACCTAGGGTCATAATAATAGCTCCAACATATATGTCGAGGCAATAGAGTACCTCAACTGACAGGTAGTATGATTAATCTGGCCCAAATGGACATCAGGAACGGAAAGAAAGGGTTTCCAAATGCATCAGACTATGTAGAGACCTGGGATGACTCGGACAGTGTAACGGCTGTAAATGCTCAAAAAGATTTGAGACATCCCGCAAAAATGGTGGCATAACCACTCAACATCACAATATCAAGGTTCTGAGGCCAGTTATGAATATATGGAAGTAGTAGGAACTGAACTGAGGCTTGAAACTATCAATCCTAGGCAACTACGGTTCAGTAACATGTCATCCTGATAGATAAATGAGAAGGCCTAGTTCTTAATCCCTGTAGAAAGGAAGAGGATGACTCAGATCAGAAGGCCATGAGGTATAAGGAGTAAAAAGAACCTTACGTTCCCTTCCACAATCAATTCCTTTACATAACTAAAGCATTTCTAGACTCGACTTCGACCAGTTTGGCTTGGTAATCCTACAGGCAGTCAGGCTCTGATACCAAACCTGTCAGGACCCCGATCCTAAGCCACATCGATCTAGCATGTAACACATCATATCACCTTGCGGCCTCATGCACGGTATTCCCACGGGTGCCACCTTACCTGGCCCGGGACCATTTGCGCCTTTTGGCTCACGTATATGATAGTGTCGCTAGCATCCATATGACAGAGAACCCGGGCCGACATGGCTAGTCGTGAACCCAAAGCAGCACTAACCCATGGGGACAGGCATACATGAATCAACCTCGAGCTTGTCGGTCAGCAGCGTGTGAATCCGGGCTGTAGCACTGGGCTAACAGGACTCCGGGAACCCGGGCTGTAGCAGGCTAGGCAGGACTCCGGATGTCACCGTGTGACATTTCCCTGAAGGGACAGACATAGGAACGAAGTGAAACACATGCCAGCCAGTCAAGTGTCCTAAGCAGTAGTGCTGGGCTAGCAGGACTCCGGTGAACCGGGCTGTAGCGGACTACTATGGCTCAAGGAGGCGCTAGACTACATTTCCCCATAAGAGAGGCTGCCAAGGATAAACAACTAGATTGTCGGATCCCACACATACCAAGCATTTCAATCATACACACAATATGCTCGATATGTGTAAATACAACATGGCATCACAACATAACTCTACGACTCAAGTATTTATTCATTAGGCTCCGAGGAGCGAGATATTACAAACATGGGTCTCATGACCCAACAATCATAGCATACAATCAAAGCACATGCGGAAGCTTAACATGTCTGAGTACAGACATCTACAAATGAAAAGGCTAAGAAGCCTGACTATCTACCAGATCCTGCCGAGGGCACAAGATCGTAGCTGAGGTATCAAGCTAAACGTCGAAGTCCACGCGGAACTACTAGCGAGACTGAAGTCCTCTCTGCAAAACATAAATTAAGCAAACGTGAGTACAAAGGTACTCAGCAAGACTTACATCAGAACTAGCTACATATGCATCGGTATCAACAAGGGGGGGTGGTGGTGGTGGTGTAGTTTAACTGCAGCAAGCCAGCTTTGACTCAGTGGCTAACCTGAACTACGATTGCTAGCAACTCTTTTGAGGTGGCGCACACGAGTCCACATATTCACCATTCAATACACCACTATGGAACTACTCCCGTCTCCCTACGAGAAGGCCATCCATAGAACTCACACTTATCTTGCGAGTTTTAGAGTATCCACTTTCACTTGTCTATGAACTGTTATAGGCAACCCAGAAGTCCATTATCGCGGACACGGCTATTCGAATAGATGATGTTAACCCTGCAGGGGTGTACTTCTTCACACACGCTCTCACCACTTACCGCCGTTTACACGTCATGTACTCGGCAACCTTCAAGCGGAAGCCCAACGAGGGTGTCGGCCACGGCCTACCTAAACACTCAAGTCTCTAGTCCAGGTTTATCGCCTATCCAGGTTCCATCCGTAGGGAGTCCGGCCGAGGTTTCCACATACGGCCCCGAACGATGTGTACAGGGTTCCGAGACACCAAACGGGCGCCCAGCATGCCCGACCACGGTGTATCTACCGCAACATAGCCCACCCGTAGGGTCAGTGCTACGCACGGCCGCCAACACATATCCTATAAACACCACAAACTAGTTGCAACTCCTGGACAGAGGACAAGGGTGATCAAGAAGCCGAGAGGGTCCATTGGTTTCGGGCCCAATGCGTGGTAGTAACTGTTTCATGGATCACACACACAGAACTCAGTTCCTAAGAACGGTTTCAATGAGACAACCCACCATGTACTCCTACATGGCCTCTCACCGCTACCTTTACCAAATCGTGTTCACACACTTAGCTCACACAATGTAGGACATGTTAACACACCTCCGGTTCATCCCCGATGAACCAGACCTGACACGACTCTATGCAATAGCAGGCATGACAAACAAGCATGAATGATTAGGCACATCAGGGCTCAAACAACTCCTACTCATGCTAGTGGATTTCATCTATTTACTGTGGCAATGACAGGTCATGCATAGGAAAGGGGTTCAACTACCGCAACATGTAACAGGTGAATCGTTGTTGTCCTAATGCAGTAAAAGAGAGCCGGAGCGAGAGAGTGGGATTGTATCGAAATGAACAAGGGTTTTTTGCTTGCCTGGCACTTCTGAAGATAGTATAGTTCTTCATTGGTGTCATCGAACTCATCGTCGGAACCACGTCTATCGGGAGGGGACAAATACCGGCAAACAAAGAGGAACACAATCAATGCAATGCAACAATTATGATGCATTATAATGTCATGGCAATATGCTGTTGATTGAGCTAATGCAACTAGCAACCATATTAAATGAAGTTGGTTTGAACCCTAGGTTCAAATTCAAACTCCATAAGTGAGAGTTTAAATTCCATTTATGTGAATTGGCCTAAACAGCAGCCATAAGTTGCTCTAACATGCATGAAAATGCCATGAACATATTCCTTGAATTTTTCTGATAATTTTTCATATATAATTTATTTTATTTGGAGTTACGGTTGATTTTCTATGATTTTTAGAAGTTTTGGACATTTTCTGAAATAAATAAATCATTTAAGATTTATTTAAATTCCAGAAAAAGGATTACTGCGTCAGCCTGACGTCATGATGATGTCACGAAGTCAACAGGGCTGGTCCGGGTCAAACCTGACCAGTGGGGCCCACTGGTCAGTGACCCAGGGCTGGTTTCTGTGGCTGACGTGTGGGACCAGGTCAACGGTGACGTGGCCAGGTCAAACTGACCGGTGGGGCCACGGTCATTAGCTTAAATTAAACAGGGTATAACCCGGTGGTTAACTAACGGGTGGGGCCCGTCTGTCAGCGTATGTTAGGGAGGGATTAGTGGTGATTAGTCTTAATTAAGCGACCACGTCAGCGGTCGACGCCGGCGACCAAAGCACGGCGGTGGCTCGCTGGAGATGCTCGGGACGGAGCTACAGAGCATCGTTTCGCTCGTGGTTTGCGGCTACGGCGAGCTGGGAGACTCGCGCATCCAGCGGTGGCAACACCTCGCGCCGGGGTTGACTAAATTGATGGCGGCGGCAACTTTTGCGGCGGCCGGAGTTCGGGAACATGCGGGCACGAGGCTGCGATGCACTAGGGGGCCAGCTAGCGGCTGCGTTGGCCTCCTGGGGGTTTCTGAGCACGGTGAGGCGCTCCGTTGTGAGCGTGTGTAGCTATGGCCACGGCTACGCCATGGCCGGCGGCGAGAAGCTTTCAGCCGCGATGAGAAATGGAGCTAGGGGACGGGAACGGAGGGGGCGAGCACAGGAGAAGCAGCAGGGGCTCACAGCGGATCGGCGGGTAGGCTCAGCGGCTCGGGGGAGGTCCTGACAACGGAGAATCGAGGACGGCGGCCGTCGGAGTCCGAGGAAGAAGACGGAGCTGATTGCGGCGTTGTAGGAGCTCCCGCGGGGCGTGGCTCGGTGAGGAGGAAGAGGGGGTCGAGGCGGAGCCTCTGAGCACGTCGGTGAGGCGTGGGGTGGCCGATGGCCACGGCGGTGCGCGTCGGCGGCGACGGCTACGCTCGGCAGTTGCGAGTAAGAGAAACGGAGGAGGGGGATGAGCGAGGGAGAGTGCGAGGGGTTCCAGGGGCGTGCGTGGCGGCGTTGGGGATGTCCACGGCGACGAGGGGGCAGCCAGGCAGGCAGCTGCCGGCGTGGCACGCCGCGGCGCCGTGGCTGTCTTCTCCTCTGCCTTCTAGCAGGAGGAAGAAGACGCCCCTGCCCTCGGTGGGCTGGGCCAGTTGGCTGGGCTGCCAGCTGGGCCGGCCAGGTGGGCTGCAGGTGAGATTACTCTCTCTCTCTCTCTTAATTCTATTTCTGTTTTCTATTTATGTTATTTTGTTTTGATTTAGTTAAAATACTAAATCATTTTATAAAATCCTGAAAATAAATATGTGACTAGAATTAAAATATCCCAAACCACATAAAATGTTCCAGGATTATTGGACATATATTAATTATATAAAGAATATATATCCAATGCAAATAGTTATTCAATTAATTCAAAGGCCCAAAATAAATACCTCTGAGATTCCAAAAATATTGTTTTAAGTTTTACCTCTTGCCAATATTTTCAGAGACTAAGAGGAACATTTTCTTGGACTTCTTTGAAAAGATTTTAATGTTGATTATTTTTGAAGTGATTTATGAGGGTTTCAACTAACCTCAATTCAACTTTCAGAATTTAGACATGATGCATGATGCTCACTCGGGTAAATAGCTACAAGCAAATTCTAGGGCTGTGACATTTACCACTTGTTACCTTGCTGTTTTTATATTTTTAGATTACAAAAACCCATATCTACCATCCATATTGCACTTGTATCACCATCTCTTTGCCGAACTAGTGCACCTATACAATTTACTATTGTATTGGGTGTGTTGGGGACACAAGAGACTCTTTGTTATTTGGTTGCAGGGTTGCTTGAGAGAGACCATCTTCATCCTACGCGTCCCATGGATTGATAAACCTTAGGTCATCCACTTGAGGGAAATTTTCTACTGTCCTACAAACCTCTGCGCTTGGAGGCCCAACAACGTCTACAAGAAGAAGGTTGCGTAGTAGACATCAAGCTCTTTTCTGGCGCCATTGCCGGGGAGGTGAGTGCCTGAAGGTATATCTTTAGATCTTGTAATTGAATTTTTTAGTTTCTTGTTTTATCACTAGTTTAGTTTATAAAAGAAAATTACAAAAAAAATGGAATTGAGTTTACCTCATACGCTTCATCTTTTTAATATTTTTCGTGAGAATGATGGAAAGGAAAATTGTGCTCAAGTGCTAGAAGAAGAAGTCTATAAAATGTTTGGCACTAAATCTTTGATTGATGAGCATGATTTTTATGTTGTTAGTATGAACTCCTTGAATATCCATAGTACTAATGATGATTGCACTAGTCATAATGAAAATGTCTCTTATAAGCATGTCAATTTTTGTGGAGTGCATAGAGTTTGAAAGTACACACCAAATAGGGAAGATAGATTTTGCAAGAGGCATAAGTATTTGGAAACTATGTGGTTGCAAGAAAGGCTAGATGTTTGTGCTGAAAATTTAAACTTTCTTAGCCGTACTTGTGAACTTTGCAATGAACATGGTCATTTAAGTCTCCAATGCAAACTGTTTCATGATGGAATCGTGTCCAAGAATTGTGATGACTTGATTTCCCTTGCATATCATAATGAACTTAGTTTGCTTTTGGGTTATGAAGAAATGAAACGTATAACTAAGCATCTTCCAGAATTTGTCCTTGATAAAGTTCTTGATTTTGATCTAGAAGAAATTTTTATGTATTGTGCGGTGAATTGAATTGAAAATCCTTATATTGCCAATTACATAAAGACAAGAAATAAATAGAAGATGAAGAGAATACTAACTAAAGGGAAGAGACTTCCCAATATCCTCCTATTATTTCTTATGACGAGTCAGGTAACGAGGAGGAGCCTTCTATTCAACCAATCGCATTAATAAGGAGCTCAAAAAAGAGGGTTAAACCCACACATGATGTGAAGAATAAAAAGAAAAGACGGAGAAGCAAAGGTATAAAGGTATCCCTCCCAAATGATGTTGCTCCTATTTCTCATTGTGATGATGATAATTGCTATACCATTGGTGCTATCCATTCTATTAATGATGAGAGTGATTATGCTTATGATATTAAAAGGCCCAAGCTTGGGGATGCTATGTTTAATGAAGATGATATTTTTAGCCTCCCAAGTTTTGATATGCAAATTTGTTATGATGATAGCATGCCCCCTACTTATGATGATTATATGATGAAAGTGGGTTTGGAAGAGTGCCAAGTTTAGGAAGTAATGATCCCACTATTTTGGAGGGTGTTGAATCTTATTGTGATAATTATGAAAGTGGATTTGGAGAGGTCATGACTTTATTTAGTAATGATTCCACTATCTTGGAAGAGGTTTCAATCGATTATGATGAGAACAAAGTTTCTACTTATGATGATTATTGTGATGATACTTATGCTATAAAAAGTAGTGATGATTATATTTATAAAATTTGTCATGATTATGATTACCCTTTTTCTGAACATTACTCCTTTATTGTGGAAACAATTTATTGTATTTGAGTTTCTTATGATACTCCCACTATCCCGAACGAAAAGAATTTTGCTTATGTGGAGAGTAATAAAATTTCTATGCTTGTAGATCATGAAAAGGATGCTTTATGTGATAGTTATATTGTTGAATTCATTCATGATGCTACTGAAAATTATTATGAGGGAGGAACATATGCTTGTAGGAATTGCAATAATATCAAGTTTCCTCTCTATGTGCTTAAAGTTTTAAAGTTGTGCTTGTTTTACGTTCCTATGCTAGTTGATTATTGTTCCCATAAATTTTTTGCTCACAAAATCCCTATGCATAGGAAGTGGGTTAGACTTAAATGTGCTAGTCATATTCTTCATGATGCTCTCTTTATGTTTCAATTCTTATCTTTTATGTGAGCATCATTGAACTCATCATGCCTAGCTAGGGGCGTTAAACGATAGCGCTTGTTGGGAGGCAACCCAATTTTATTTTTGTTCTTTGCTTTTTGCTCCTGTTTAGTAATAAATAATTCATATAGCCTCTGTTTAGATGTGGTTTTATGCTTTTGATTAGTGTTTGTTCCAAGTAGAACCTTTGGGAAGACTTGGGGAAAGTCTTTGCGATCCTGCTTTAAAAAAACAGAAACTTTAGCGCTCACGAGATTTGCTGCAATTTTTTAATGGAGAGTGCTATTTAGTTAATTATTTTTGCATATGATTAATAGATAATTCCTCACGTCCAGAAATTTATTTTAGAATTTCTGGGGTTACAGAAGTATTCGAAACCTACATATTACTACAGACTATTCTGTTTTTCACATAATCT